>NC_137770.1:47881356-48308856 GCF_963455305.1 Plecotus auritus | reverse complement strand
TAAATATCATGTATTTTAAAATCTATAGCTTGATAATACGATCATAAAGACAATTACACATTGTGAAGTAACCTCTTTGAAAGGAGTGATGAAACACAATTGACATATATTTTGGGTAATATTCCTAGATGTAACAGAGAGCTTTAGCTATTTTCAACCAACAGGAGAGGTGGGATGCTGTTGATTAATTGTACAAAGAAACTAATCACTTTGTAATTTTATCCTATCTAATAAGAGTAATATGCAAATTGACTGTCACTCCAACACACAAGATGGCTGCCCCCATGTGGACACAAGATGGCTGCCCCCATATGGACACAAGATGGCTGCCCCCATGTGGACACAAGATGGCTGCCCCCATGTGGACACAAGATGGCCACCACAAGATGGCCAGCAGGGGAGGGCAGTTGGGAGGGACCAGGCCTGCAAGGGAGGGCAGTTGGGGGCAATCAAGCCTGCAGGGGAGGGCAGTTGGGGGTGACCAGGCCGGCAGAGGAGGGAAGTTGGGGGCGACCAGGTCTGCAGGGAAGGGCAGTTGAGGGGGACCCAGGCCTGCAGGGGAGAGCAGTTGGGGGGGGACCAGGCCGGCAGAGGAGGGAAGTTGGGGGGGAAACCAGGCCTGCAGGGGAGGGCAGTTGGGGGGGACCAGGCCTGCAGGGGAGGGCAGTTGGGGGCAATCAAGCCTGCAGGGAGGGCAGTTGGGGGGGACCAGACCAGCAGGGGAAAGCAGTTAGGGGTGATGAGGCTGGCAGGGGAGGGCAGTTAGAGGTGACTGGGTCGGCAGGGGAGGGCAGTTAGGGGTGGCCAGGCTGGCAGGGGAGGGCAGTTAGGGGTGGCCAGGCTGGCAGGGGAGGGCAGTTAGGGGCAATCGGGCTAGCAGGGAAGCAGTTAGGCATCAATCAGGCTGGCAGGCAGAAATGGTTAGGGGCAATCAGGAAGGCAGGCAGGAAAGTAGTTGGGAGCCAGCAGTCCTGGATCGGGCCTAAATGGGCAGTCGGACATCCCTTGAGGGGTCCCAGATTGGAGAGGGTGAAGGCTGGGCTGAGGGACACACACCCCTGTGCACGAATTTCATGCACCGGGCCTCTAGTAAGATTATAAAAAGTCATTCTTTCTAGATTATATAGGCTGATCTCTTAATTAGATATTTCATATTTTTATCATTTTTATTAATGAAATACAATTATAGCAAAATAATTACTATGGTTCATAGCGGGAATAGAATACTAGGGTCTATTTTAAGCAAAATCTATCAGTCAAATAAGAAAGAACTGCAACAAAGAATTCTAATTCCTCTAGAAAAGCAGAGGTCCAAACAAAACCTGCAAACTAATCTGCTTCCAGTTTCTTTGGCCAAGTTATTTCCTCCACTTTTAATTTAACCCCTGTGCATCTTTATTACAGTGCATCATTTGGTGCTACACTTAAACTCAGTGGCATTTTAAAATATGCTGACATTAAATGAGATGTGCCAAGTGTGGGGCTCAGATGCCGTGAGCAGGTATATGAGGCTGCTGCCAGCCAATTACACCCCCAGTGTTGGGTTTCCTCCCCCACTTCTCTTCCTCCTTTAAAATAAAAACAAGGGATATACTGAGATGGGATTTTCTCTTTTCTGCATGTAATCTTTTTTTTCATTGCCAAATGATTTAACGGCTAAAAGCAAGGTATATAGTTCATCTCATTTTCCCTCTTTGCTTTATTTCAGCAAATTATCCTTAGGGCTAACACAACTAGTAGTCTCCAAGGTGCTCCATTCTATAAAATTATGGATCCTGCTATTGTGAGGTTCCTGAAAAACATTTTCTGCTGTTCTCTACTGTCACAAATGCCTAAAAGATAGAAAACTTACTTGTGTGCACAACTGTCCGAACACTGAACTGAGAAAGCCACAAATGCTCCTGACAGAGTTGCTTCCTAACTCTACTCCCTTCCTCCAGAAGATAAGAACTTGCACTCACCTTCATCTGTGAGCAGGGACAGGGTAGAGGAACACAGCCAAGAGTGTTTTATCTGAAATCACATTTTTACTGTGCCTCCAAGCACATTGGCACCTTCCTACCTTCTCATTTTTGAGTTGACAACGCAAAGACAAGATAGACTCTGTTCCTTCCACCTCAGGGCTGAGAAATCAGGACTTTCAATCAAATCGTTGCAGTCTTCAGCATGTATTTTGGCAAGTAGTATGGAATCCATAGTTTAGCTGTGGTGTTGCCATATTAATTCCTGAGATAGATGTACTGCCAAGATCTCCCAGACAGCATTTCCCAGAAATATCTAGGTCTTTTGGGATTGAGAACAAAGTACACTTAACTTTCACATTTATTTATAGCCCAAATTAAAATGAAAACATATTTGTATTCATCCATGTTGTATTCATCCAAGTAATCAAAATCCACAGTCATCCACTGATTAGATCAGAGTTGGCCCCATGACCCTGTAATATTAAATTACCCAGTTGGTCTTGAGCTGTCTCATGTTGCACCATGAAATACAGAAACAGCATTAAACTGGTTGTCAATTGACACTAGCCCCTGGGCTTTCTATGAAATGATCTAATATTAAGATATGCTCGCCTGGCCCTAGCTAGTTTGGCTCAGCAGATAGAGCATCGGCCCATGGACTGAAGGGTCCCGGGTTCGATTCTGGTTAAGGGCACGTACCTCGGTTGCAGGCTCGATCCCCGGCCCTGTTTGGGGAGCATGCGGAAGGCAACCAATCAATGTCTGTTTCTCTCTCTCTGTCTCTCCCCCTCCCTTTCACTCTTTCTAAAAATCAGTGGGAAAATATCCTCAGGTGAGGATTAACAACAACAAAAAGATATGCTCTCCCAGCCACAGAGGCTCAGTGGTTGGGCATCAACCTATGAACCAGGAGGTCACAGTTCAATTCCCCTTTGGCTCAATCCTTAGTAGGGGGCATGCAGGAGGCAGCCAACCAATAATTCTCTCTTATCATTGATGTTTCTGTCTGTCTCTCCCTCTCTCTTCCTCTCCGAAATCAATAAAAACATGTTTTCCTAAAAAGGTATGCTCTAAAAAGTGTCTTACAAATACTAAGATAAAGCTATAATTTTTGTCATCATCATTCTCATCAAAATATTAAAATAATTGTTCAGCAGTTCTCCAACTTACACTTGTAATGATTACTGAGGACACTACAGAGTGTTGGTTTAGGTAGGTTATATCTCCGGATATTCACCATATTAGAAACTAAAACTAGTTAACTTAAAAATATTATTTAAAATAATAATAAATGAATCCATCACCCATTTTAACCTAAATAACATATTTTTATTTAAAAAGTTTATTTTCCATTCCAAAACAGAAAAAAATTTAGCAAGAAGAATGGCATAGGTCGGCAAGTTAGCAAATCTCTTAATAGAGCATATTTGAGTTCTTAGATATATTTCTATATTCAGTCTATTGCAATATGTTGTTTTGGTTGAAGCATATGAAGAAAACCTGGCCCTACACAGATAAGTATTTGGAAAAGGGAATAATATGTTGTGTTTTACAGCCTTTTCAGATAATTGTGTACATTCTTCTTTGATTTTATACCAAAATTCAACAATAGTAATTCTTAAGTATTAGTTGCAATGTGGAATCTAAAATCACATCAATAAACTTTTTGTATCTCATGAGACAATAAGGTTGAAAAAGGCAAATACCATCTTAGTATTATTTTGAAAATAATTTGACCTTGCAGACCTCCCAAAAGGGTCCCCAGACCACACTTTGAGAATCACTGGCTTCTCTTGCATGCAATGCTGTGTCAGCCACTGACAAAAAGTTTAAACAAGGGAAAGTCCTCACCCTTTTGAAAGGAAGGTCTTCAGAACCACACAGAATTCATTTGGCAGGTTTGGTTTGAGAATGTTTTTAAAACTCAACAAATATTTGAGTACCTCCTGTGTTTTCTATATCCTTATCACAAAATTCCCTAATCCACCTCACCACCTCCCAAAACACAACTCTCAGCTTTATTTTCAACAAACTACCACTGGATACATATAAAAGGCTAATATGCTAAGTGTCCCTCCAACCGTCCAACCAGTTGCTATGACACACACTGACCACCAGGGGGGGAGACGCCTCAATGCAGGAGCTGCTGTGACATGCACTGGCCATTTACAAAGAAACGGCACCCCGGATCTGGTGCTGACAAAGCAACACTCAGCTTCCCCCAAGTAGGACACAGGCCACACCACCACCCTGGAGCGACAGCCCACCAAATAATAGCCAATGCTGCAGAGACCCCATGGAGCAAAATGCAGCCCACAGCCCAGCCCAGCCCAGAAACGGTGGCTGTGGGAGCTGGGTAATGACGTCACGTAGCAACACCCAGTTTCCTCTCCCTAGTGCCTAGCCTCCTTGGAGTTTCTTTAGCCCAGGAGCACGACTTGCTTTATAGCCAGGTGGAAACATTTTACACTTTAACCAAATGTCTGTGATGTGTTTTCACATGCTTCATCTCATTTGATCCTCACAGAAGTCCTGGAGTAGGTAGATAGGAGACTCGGTAGAATCCTATTTTCATCAGTCAGAAAATGGAGATTTAGAAAGTTTAGAAACTTGACCCAACTAAAAAGAAGTAAGAAATGGTAGACCTTGAAAATGACTTCAGGTTTTCTCACTACGCAGAATATAGTCAAACTGCTGCAGTTAAATATTTCACCCTTTGTTCTCCCTGTGTAATCTACAATAATAATCTGCTTTGTGTTGGTATTTATTGCTGTGTTGCTGACAATTACCTGAAAGAGAAGTTGGGGTGCTTCACTGGGCTGGAAAAAGTTTAGCTAAATCAGAAAGTAGGTCTAATTAAGCAAGTTTATTCCATATATATATATATATATATACATATATATATATATATATATATATATATATATATATATGGCTAAGTTGACTCGCATATGCATGATATGTATAAAGCTCTTGCTGGTGCCAACTGCGTGTGTGTGTTTCGATCTGTCATTGTTGATCGTGAATTTGGTTGACACTTCTATTATAGAGAAAGGGCGAATAGCAATATTAAAATACTAGTATTTCTTCTAATTAATTTCCTTTCAATGTGCACGAATCTGTGCACCGGGCCACAAGTACTATATAAATAACCCAAATGGGCCTCTCTCTTGCTATATCTTATCTCTTATCTCAGTATCTTGTGCTTTCACACTTGCACAACTAATTAAAAGCTGGGTATAACCATAATGTCCAGACCACATTTCTCTAGATTACTGTAATATGTTGACACGTAATCAATTGTGAAGTATGGCACATGTTCCCCTAAATTTTCACTATTAGAATACCAAAATTGACTAATGATAATTTTTTCAATGGATTGGAGCAATTCAAGATCATCTCCATGGTAATGGTGCTCTTGCTGAGCTGGCAGTATGCTTTCTTGAGTGGACGAGAAAGGGATGGAGCTACTGTTGCTTCTGTACTGTGTATGCCTAGCAGTGTGTGACACATTTGAACATCACCCATCTTGTGTTTCAAAATGGGGAAAAGGTTGAGACTACTGCTTCAGTCCATCATACTGAGGCATGGTTGTCTGCCATCTCAGGCCAGGGTGATCAACGAATGAGAATTACCTAGTAAGTAGAAGTCAATTTTAAACCCCTTCTCTGCCTTAGGTACCATGACAAGGAACAGGACTTAGAGATAAAAGAAACTAGGAGTCAACCACAGGATAATGAGCAGGTGTTCAAAAATATTTGGTTCTACTACAGGGGCAGGGGCCTGACACAGGGGCCTATCACAGAGGCATGCACAGTCCTAAGAGGGCTAGTCACTGAGAGTTGCCTTGGTTTCTGTGAAGGAAAAGCCAATCCTGGCACAGCTAGTTTACTGCTTGCAAAGAGTCAATTAGCATAATCTGATAGGAGTTTGTATGGGAGTGAGGGTGGGAATGGGAAAGTAGGTGAAGGGAGAAATGAAGATGGAGAAATGACAGCCAGTATGAGCATAATTGAACTATTGATGAGTATTCGTGGTTCAATAGAGGACAAAAGTACTTGGATAACTTTAGAGAGGCCGCTTGTGGGTACCCTTCTTTGATGTAAAGCAGAGGCATAACTTCTTGAAAAAAGATGGAATACTCTATCAAACTAGGAATATTTTGCAGGTGATGAGGATGGCCATAAGAAAAGAGGCTGAGTTCCCCACTGTAGGGATAAGGAGGAGAGAGCGCCCCTATAGGCCAGTGTTTTTAAATATTTTTAATTGATTTTTAGAGAGAGGGGAAATGAGAGGAAGAGATAGAAACATCAGTGAGAGAGAAATATCAACTGGTTGCCTCCTGCATGCCTCCTACTGGGGATCAAGACCGCAATCTGGGCATGTGCCCTGACCAGGAACCAAACTAGTCACCTCTTAGTTTTCTCAACCACTGAACCACACCGGCCAGGCCACTGCTGTTTTATTCTATGCGGATGAAGACCTAGAAAAGCTACAGATCCCACTGACCATTCTTTGAATTTCCCAGAAATTCTTCAGATCAGGGAACCCAATTTTAAAAGAGTTGAAAGGAGGAGAGGAAACGAGAACACATGGCAGAAAGGGCTAGGAATTTAAGACAGATTCTTGAGTAGGATCTTAAGATACATTTCATTCATTCATTTGACTGGGGCTATCTCACTGTCTCTGTTTTCATGGGACTTGCAGTCTGTTCACAGGAGCCGGAGTAGTGCAGGGGAGGGGAGAGACATACAACCAATAAACCAGCAAGCAAAGAAACATATAATGACAACGTGAGAAAAGTACAGCAGAGAAAGGGTGCAAGAGAATGACCGTGAGGGAAGATGAGGATCTTCTTAGAAAAGGGTGTCCCGACACACTTGACAGTGATTAGGGCCCATCCGCTGCATAAGCTAAAAGAACTGTACTTTGATAGCTCAAATATAATTTTATGTTTGTAATAGTAAGGTTTGTGAAAATGAGGTTCCTCTTGAAAATTTCAGTCTGGCTCTGCTGAAGTTAATAAAGAAAAAAGACAATAATAGCAACAACATTTATCTAATGTATATTATGAGTTCTTATTAAGGATTTTGGCCCTTCCTCATCGTTCAGTTAGAATGAAAGAGAAGCAGGATATCTGAGAGAGGTGGTGCATACAGGGGGGTAAGGGAAGGTAGAAAGTCATATTGGTTTACTATCACCTTGTAACAAGTTACTACAAGCTTAGTGGCTTAAAACAATCCAAGTTGATTACCTTACGGTTCTGTAGTTCAGAAGCCCGAAAGGGGCTAAGATCAAGGTGTCGGCAGGCTGTGTTACTTTCTGGGGGGTTCTAGGAGATCTATGAGATAATCCGTTTCCTTATCCTTTCCAGCTTTTAGAAACCACCCACAAAGGAATTAACAAGAAAAGCCCTTGGCCCCTTCCTCCGTCTTCAAAGCCAGCAACGTTGCATCTCTCTGTGCCTTTCTTCTGTAGTCACATCTCTAACTCTACTCTTCTTCCTCTCTCTGTCTTCCACTTTTAAGAACCCTTGATGACATTGGGCCCAGCCAAGTAATTCAGAGCAATCTCCTTATTTTAATGTCAGCTGGTTAGCAACCTTAATTCCATTTGCAGCTTTATTTCCCCTTTACCATGAAACCTAACAGATTCCAAGGATAGGGACAAGGACATCTTTGAAGGGTCGTTCTTCTGCCCATTACAAAATTGAAAATAAAAGTCATAAAAGAGGCAAAGGCTCTTTGTCCCTTCTGTAGTTCTCTGCTCACACTTGGAGAGTCTTGTTTTCTCTATTTTATGTAACCACATTTGTCACAAGAGCTAAATCTGTAGTATCTGAACTGTATAATAATTTGTAGGCTTATGCAACCTTGGACAAGAGACAAGGCACTTCCCCTGAGTTTCCCCATCTATAACATTCAGGGCAGGAGGAGATGGGCTCTCAAAACTCCCCCAGTGTTTCTAGTCTGACCTCTGAAGTATCCCATCTTTGTAGATTGTATTCCAAACTGTGATGTTTCATTGCCACTGGGCATGTCTGCTGAAGTTCCCAAAGCCAGAGCATCCTTGCTGATAGTTTCCTGGTTAAGTCTCTGTTGTATTTAATATATGCCTTCAGCATTGATGAGGTCTTTTCACCTAGGAGTCCTCTACTTTGTGGATATACGAAACATAAGAATAAATCTGATTTTTTTTTTAAATTGACTCCCAACATCTACTCTGCTGATGGCACTGTGCATTGCATTGCATCTTATCCAAGTAGAGTGGTCTGTTGCAACATACACAGAATTTTCTGTTGTTCTTATAAGCTTTGGAAGTGCACATACCTCACAACATTAAAATACCTATGTTTGCCCAGCACTTGACACTTTGCAAAATGTTTTCATATCTGTTACTACATATGATCTTCTATAACAATGTTCTGAGATTGTTAATGTGCAATTCTTTAAAATGGGTGTATTTGTAGGTTTAACAGGGTAACCAGTTCTATCATACCCCGTAATTTATATGAATCCTTGATCAGTGGTAACAGAGGTACTAAATACTTTGTTGGAAAACTAACTTCAAGCACTTGATTGAAACACAGATATATTCATTCCTGTGCTGCAGAAAGTGCTCAGACATCCTTTATATTTTAAATTGGACAGCATCTTAATGAGACATCACACTGCCTTTTATCTTTACTTTTGAAAAGAAATGTGTTCATGGAATGCTCTCAGGCACTTTTCTTAATAACACCTTATTTCTTTAGGCATTTCTTCTGCCTTCTTATAGTTTTGATATATGTTACTCATAATACCACTTTCTAAACATTTATTCAAATTATACATATGCAAAAATCCCAAGTTACCATATTGCAACCACACACCAAGACAGCATTGTTTGTAGCTGTGTATATTAATTTTCATATTCCGTGGAATGGTTCCCCAAATTATTTTAGAATTTAACAATTTTTCAAAAATAATTCCAACAACCCATTTGGCCTTCTGCCTCTTCAGTTAGTTTATCTGCAAAGGGAGACTTTCAGAGGAATTGTAAACTCATTTAATTTCCAGACGTCGTCTAGTGTTTAAACACTGACATCAAAGCAAGGAGCCAATTATCAGAGTTCATTTGATCTGAAGCCCTGTTGCCTGAATTGCTATAGTTTTCCTTTTGCTGAAAAGGAAGTCTGTGCCATCTCGAAGATGCACTATTTAAAATCACTTTATCTATAGCAGTTTAACTTGAAACATGTGTTTGGGCTCACTAACCACAAGGAGGCATTGAAGCATTTCTTCAAAATGTGAAAAGCAATTTTATTGAAAAAAAAATGAGTTGCACCTACAGTTGTTGAATTTCATATAAGCAATTATACCTAATTGTGAGTATGCATGCCTTTAAAGTTCATGTTTTCACTCACTTATATTTTTTTAACCCTGACATATTAGCAGGAAGTGTTGTTGCTGCTGTTTGTTGTTGTGGAAGATTTCTGGACAATTGTAACCCACGTGGGTTTTCCTTCTGCTCTGTTTCCACTGGACATGAAGGCAACTGGCAGGACTGATAAAATACTGCACTAACCGCAATAACCTTTATTGCCCTTTAAAGGTTAAAAGTCCTTTTGACTGTGTGAGCAGAGCCATATTTCTTCAGTATTTAGAATCACGTCAATACATATTCCTGACAGCAAGGGCTTTCTCTGACATCTGTGTGTCAGTTTAGAATGACCCTAGGACACATATTCAAAATGCCCCATAGGAAGCATAAGTTAAAAAGCCAAAATTGTGTTTTTTTAAACCTGAGCATAATTTTTTTTTTACATGTTGTTTTGAACATTCATGTCAAATGTCAGAAAATTTCCCCATGTTTTCATAACCCTGATTCCCAGCAGCTTGGCTGGTATTGAAAAATACAAACCTCTGTCTGTTGCAGAAAGTGCTGCTTAGCACATCTCCCAGAATAATGCTTACTCCCCTGAGAAGCGAGGACCTCACGCTTCGCAGTGAGGCTGTTTCTGCAAGATGCTCCGGAGAAAATCCTTCCCTGGAAATGTGAACTGTGACATTTGAAATCCTAGGTGTGCCGTGTTGCCATACTGATTTGCTCTTTCTGGGTTTTGACACCTTGTTTGCCTTTTAGGTTATACCCAGCCTGTGCGACAAAATATTGCCGACTTCGACACACTACAGAACATGCAGTTGGGGCGGCTGTGTGACATCTTAGGTACAGTAAATACTTTTACACAAATGACTCTGGAATGTTTATCAGTGGATGGTGATAAAATGTTTTTGAGGGAGTTTCTTTTGTTTGTTTTTGCTTATTTTTTTTCCTCTATAAGTAAAAGGCTTAGAGTTCTCATTTACTTGCAGGGCAATTGAATGTTTTGTTTTAAAGAACAGATTTATAGTGAAGTCAACTTGAATTTTAAAAATGACATCTTTAACCAATTTACTTGGGTAGTTTTCTAAATTCTCTTTGCTGCAGGTTTGGATAAGGATTTCTCTCCTATAGCCCCAAATCTTCTTCATTTACTAAATCTTGCAGGGAGAAGTTAACATTTTTGTGTCGATATTGTCTTAAATTATCTGGGGAATGAGTGGAAAGTGTTATCAGAAATTAAAAGCATTGTGTCTTCATTGTAAGAATAAGAGGGAAATGAGGATAGATGTTGAAAAGATTTTATTGAAATATATAGCATCTAGTTATTAGAAAACAGGGTATGCCTAATAGAGGAAATTCTTAAACACAAACTTTGAGTGACAGATGCACCTTTGTAAAAGTCAGGTTCCAATACTGATTTGGTTAATTCTAGATCAGACCCCACCTGGAGCCAGGAGCGACGGGTATAAGAATTTGACTGATACTGTTCGAAGCCAGGGTGCTAGTCAGGCTTAAAGATTAGAGGCTGCAAAGGCTAAGCGATAACAGTGAATCAGTTTGGGATGTACTAGCCAAAACTCAGGCTTAAACAAAAACTAGGTTTTTATTAGTTACCAAATAAAAACTTCTTCGTTTTGTTAAAAATATAATTGCTTTGGCCCTTATTTAAGCAAAACAAAGAAGGATTTTAAATTATCAATGACCAACTCAGCTGGCTCCCTGGAATGACATACTTTACATGCTTCACATATATTTCAGCATCATTATTATTTTATAAATGCCATTTAGTAACAAAAATACATCAGTGCTAGAAATTTACAGTGTCCTAAAATAATAATAGTGTAATTGCTTTAATCTATTATCTAGGCACTAATATTGTTTTTCAGCCTTACAAAAATAAATTTAATGACTTGAGATTGATTTGTTAGTACTGAGCTATTTCAACTAAAAACCTGACAGGGTAGAAACCACTGAAGTGCAGCAGAGGGCAGACTTTGCTCTAATTTATTTGAATTAATTTTTTTTCTCAGCTTTTTATATAGCACAAACCATCGCCAAAGAATTTCTTTACAAGTGATTCTCATTATTAGAAAAGACTTGAAAGTATTAAGCTTCTATTTTAAATAATTCAATAATTCCGTGTAGGTCTACCTGCAATGGGAAATATTGCTAATGAACATTTCTGAGAGATTATGAACCAAATGCCTTTTTTTGCTACATTATCTTTATGACACAGCAAGGCAATCCTAAAACCTCTCAAGAGGAGTAGTTAGACAAGGTACTTGATTGTGAAATAAGGAACTAAGAAAATTAGCAATAATCTTGTGGAAGAATAAATGACTACCTTTAAAATTTATTTTTATATTATATTAGTTTCGGGTGTACAACTCAGTGATTAGACATTTATATACCTTATGAAGTGACCACCCTGCTAATTCTAGTACTCATCTGACACCATACATATTATTGACTATATTCCTTACTCTGTAATTTACATGAGTATCTTTTTTCTTAATTTCATTAATTCCTAGTAAAGGGTATTGATTTTTTTCTGTTTATTCAGGGGAAATAAAGATAATCTGATTGATCATGTTGGAAAGACTTGTCATTCATGTATTGGCCGTGAAGTCAGATGTCAGGTGGAGACCCAATGGCTAGTATTTTCAATTCCTAGATGAGTTAAGCAAGAGAGTGATTGATATTGACTATTGCTTAGCAATCAAAGCAATCTTCATTTTCATATTAATTCCTTTCCAAAATTACCTGTCAATTTTGAATGTTTATAGATTCATAGTCAAGCCACACACTAATACTGGATATTAGTGTTAATGATATGTATTCCTTTGCCAGAAATGAACAGGGAAGGTGAAATTAGCAACATGATTTGTTATCATTTGTAACCTAAAAATTTCTTCCCAAGAAAAATTTAGTTTCCTGTTATGGAGTCTTTAAGTTATTTTTATTTGTTTTTGTGTCCTTTTTCAATACTTTAAAAAATACTAGTTATTTTTAAAACCACTAGTTTGGTAAGGCACTAGTCTCGTCTTAAAAACACAAGATTTGGGACAACTAGTTTGATCATTCAGCAATTTAACCACTGTCTCCTAAATTAGTTTATTCTGAGGTTTATGGCATTTTGGTTCCCAAATTAAATAGGAGCCCCTCACATAATTACATTTACGGAGCTCCTACGGTGGGCCCAGCACCAGGTCAGTTCGGAAGACTCTACTTCTAGCCCCAGATGTTGTCTCAGGTGCCGGAGATGTCTCCCAGATGCCTTGGAGCTCACTGATTGTGGGAGGTGTTCCAGGTCCTAAATCTCTCCATTCTCCCAGATCCCTTCAGTCCACCCACAAGTACTTAGTAAGTGCCTCCTGCATACCTTATACTGTATCAGGACTTGGGAGAATATAAGAAAGAGTATGCACCTTACCTTTTAGGAGTTTGGAAGGCAAGATCAATAAGGCAGAACAGCAGAGGATGTGATTTCATCGTGTTAAATCTTGAGCATTGAATAAAAGGAGCACAGATGTGAAGGGTAGGGTGGGGAATAACTGTTGGCTGGCCAAGGAAGGGCAAGCTGTGGAGGATATTTGTACTGTCTGTTGAGCACTTACTATGTGACAGATATGGCACCGGGTGCCATATATATACAGGGGATGGCAAAAGTAGGTTTATAGTTGTGAGTATGCAAAACACGCAGTTAATAAAGCTATACCTGCATGCCTTTTTCCATGCAAACAACTGTAAGCATACTTTTGCCCACCCTGTATATAACTATGTATATCATGTATTCTTTCATTTAATACTCTCTAAACCTGTGCCCCAGGTGATTTTATCCCCCATTTCAGATGAAGAAACCAGTGCTTACAAAGGTCAAATAATGTTCCCTGGGTCCCTGGGCAGCTGAGCCAGAATTTAATCAGTCTATGCTCTGTACACTCTGCCAAACCGAACAGAGGCGTCTTCAAATCCCGCTCAGGCCTCCCTCACCGAGGAAACATTTACAGAGCTCCCTCCTCTGAACACCCCCAGCACTGGGTGGGTGTGCTTCCTCGTGCCCACTGCTCTCACCATGCTTTACAGCTGTTCCTGTGGGTGAAAGGGTTGCTTCTCATGGGCAGCATCTCAGTTGCTTTGCTTCCTGTACTTTCCCCGATGTCTTGTCAAGTGCTTTGCTCCTACTGGTCAGTTATTTTTTATTAATCAATCAATCAATCAATCAATCAATTAATGACTTTATTGGCTGCTGATTTACTGTCCATACTCCTTAAAATATTTTGCAGCCTGGAGTGGGTAATCTCATCTGTCTATTCCATTTGGGTGGAATATTTAATTAGGATTTCTTTCTAAGTACATAAGCACATCTTAAGAAGGAGAACAGTTGAATTAAGACAGTGTTTCCTTTAAACCAACAGTCACTAGATGTCCTAAATAATTAATCTACTCTTCTTTGGGAATGGAGCTGGGAAAAGGTTGGTTTCTTGAAATAATCATTGCTGTGGTCATAATCTTACGATTTATTTGGAGAGGAAAGTTCCTAAATTGGCCTTGCCAAGTCCAAGCAGAATAAGAAATTGCCATTTCATCAGCATTTTAAAGTTAATAGCTCTGTTTCATAATTTACTGAAGCTAATGGGATAAATTTTTAAAGCAGTATGCAATTCCCATTGATGTTAATGGGAGTTCTGGGGCTGAGTCTCTCTGCATTATTTGAATGTAGACTTGCATGGTACCTCACAGCCCTCCTTCTGAAAGAATCATTGTGTCCGTTTTGGGGGGGATAGTGTTATATATCTTTTCTTTAGAGAAATGTTAAAGTGCCCAAAATCTAGTTACACTGCTAAGACCTGTACAAAACCAATCTAAATTAACTTCAATGTGGCTTTGGCTATGCTCTTTATTTTAAATGGTGCCACATCAATCCGATGCCAGAGTTCATAATATCGTTTACCTTTATACCAGTAATTAACACTGTGCCTGTTGTTCTTAGATGCCAATGTAAGCGTCATCTACATCTGCTCCCATCAAATGAATGAAGAGTTATTTCTGTATTACCATAAAATCCTGAGTCTACAGGCAGCTGTCAAATCGGGGAACCTTGAGGACAGAAGTGACCTGCAGGACAGGTTCAAAATTATCACCCCTGAAGCTATAAAGATCTTCACTGTGAGTTTGTCTTCTAATTACCACGGCGTCAGGGATGCAGTAAAATTAAATTGGAAATTTTATAACTTGCAACGCTCTGGTACACATCAGTGAAATATTATTGCAAGTTTAACAGCTTTACTGATTAGACGACTAGCTGGACTGGAGGAAATAAATATCCCAGTTTAACTTTCAGACTTAGTTGAGCAACACTTCCAACACTCTGTAGCTGAAGTAATTGGCTTATTGGGCGGTACCACCAAGTACTAGTAGGTGAATTTATAACATCTACAGTTTCTTTTTCATTTTGTGTGGAGGACACCACGGCAGAGGAAGGCTGGGCCTGCCCAGGGTCACAAAGCTAGTTCAGGGCAGAGTCTGGACCAGGGCTCTGTGTTTTGACTTCCACGCCGCTATTCCTTCAGACTCGTGGTTTTGGTTCCAACCCCTACTCAGGGGAATTTGGTCTCATTTACCATATCCCACAGTTCATAATGAACAAGGTTCAGGGTGTGTGTGTGTGTGTGTGTGTGTGTGTGTGTGTGTGTGTGTGTGTGTTTTAACTTGTCTGATTTTTAACTAACGGAAAGAATTCTGAGTGAAATTCCATCCCTAGGCAAGGACTTTTGGGAAATGCACAGAACCTCCAGGGCAGTGTTCAAAAATAAGGCAGCGCACGAGATGGCATGAAATGAACTTTGCTATATTTTAACAATAATTTAAACTTTCCATGTTAAACAAACAACATTTTAATACCTAATGGACTATGTAATTTTGAGGAGACTTTTGTGTGTGTGTGAACCAAGAGTCTGAATTTGCTAATACAGATAGCTTTCTCCATTCAGAAGTGCGATACACTGAAGTCAACTATCTATTGCCAGAGAAACTGCTTGCAAGCTTTATGTAGAAAGCATATATGTGTTGAGTTACTTCCTACCCCTTAACCCTTTGGATGTGCCATGATTTTTATCACTCCCCCCACAAAAGGCCTGCAGGGTGGTGGAGGGTTGCTATAATATTTCTGCTTTGCTGAAATACTCTGAATTATCATCAGATTTTGCTCTCTTCTACCAAGATGAAGATTTTAAATTTTCATAACGGGATACCTTAATGTTCCCCTCAAATCTTTGCTTTATTGGCATCACTGGGCTGTGGAAGAGAAAGGCAAAATCCCGGGCAGGACAAGCAAAAGAAAGGACTGGGAGAAATCATCACCATTCCTATTCTTAGGGACCTACCAATATCCACAACAATGCAGGGATTGCCTTGGTGCTTCCTAGCCATCCCCTGGCCTCAATGGCAGAGATACTGTGGACTTTAGGAAGCAAGGAAGAAAAAACTGTCATTAGTGTGTAGTTAATTTCCTGATTTTCTCCTGATAGCTGCTAATAAGGAGTTTCTGTGCATCTTAAATGCCCATATACATTGAAGAGGCATCAAATGAGGAAGGGGCACTAGTTTGGGAGAAGGAAAGTGAGTGAGCTAACATATATCAAATGCGTAGATACATTTTCTCATTTGATACTCAGAACAATGCAGCAAGATGTAAATTATCAATCTCCTTCTATGGGTGAGGAAGCCAAGACTCATTTTTCTCATCCAAAGTTACTAGTGGGGCCAGAGTACAAGCCTAAAGCTGTCTGACCCCAGAACACTGTCATGAACTGGAATGGCTGCTTTACTCCTGGAGGACCTTGTGGCCTTGGGTAAGCCCTGTGCCTCTCTGTTCTTTGTTCTTCATCTGTAAAATGAGGTGGCCAACTGGATCATTTCAAAGCCCTTCTCAGCTCTGTAATTCTATTACCTGAGAAACGCACCGTTGTCAGCCAGTCCATCCCAATTTTCAAGCAGGAAAGAGGCAGTGAGCATTCACAGGTGCACTGAGTTTCATTCAAAATTTAGGTTTGCATTGTTGTGAGTAGAAACAAGTAGGGAATATTTTAAGTACATTTTAATACTTCTCATAGTTTAAGTTTAAATGATTTGAGTAATCATTCATAGGCAATCAACATTTTAGAATACAAAAAAATAAGCTCTCACTTTCAAATCAGTTCCTGCTCATGTTTAGTTATTGCTTTATTTCTTTTTAATGGGTTGGAGAGATTGTATCAGTGCTGATTTTCATCCAAATGGATGGCTTTGAGGAGATTTTTTTTAAATGTGCCAAAAATCTGTTTGTTCATCTCTCCAAGTTACTATACAGTGTTTGGATTTGTAATGGATACAGAGTGCTATTATAAAGTCATTGTGTCTATTTTTGAACATTTTAATGTTTATGAAGATATCATCAACAAATACCTTTTGTCTCAGGTTAAAAAAAAGTCATAGGATAAATTAAATGCAATTGTAATGCTATGGAATTCGGAATATTTTATATTTTTCAAGCTGTGTTAATTCACAGTCTGGATCTAATGGTCATACAAGACCTGCAGTCAATAATGTGTACTCTGCCACTCATTCATATTCAAATCTTTATTAAACACATATTGAACACAATATTAGGGCACCATCTTGCCTGGAGAATAAGGTATGCCACAGATGACTGTAATACAGGTCGGGTAGAGTACTTGCCAATGGGAATAAGCAAACCAAGAGGAGACAGAAATGCATCCTGGCTGGAGAAGTGCTCAGAACTTTCTATTGCTGCATCTGACTTCCCCTCATCACACCTCATAAACTCACCAGACCCTCACTTCTCAATCTGTGAAATGGGAGAGATTTGGCTGCCGTGGCACAATAACTGTGCTAATACCTGGGTTTAAATCCTACCTCTTCTGTTTGCCAGCTATGTGACTTTGGGCAAATCATTTGAGCCTCAGTTTCCTCATCTCCAAAAGAGGGGATGCCTATTGGTATGGATCAGATGAGAAAATACATGTCAAAATGCTTTGACCTTGTGAACTTAACATGAGAGGACTGCCACCCTGAAGCACTCTTCTTAAGGACCCTGAAAAGCCCACCAAGTACACTGTGACTCGGTCTCCCACACATTTAATATTTTCACATTTCCCAATTGACATTATCTGTGGGGAAAGGAAAGGAATGAAATAAACAAGGGGAAAGACAGAGATCAGCCAGATGGGAAACACAAACTCGTGAGGTGCTGTTACCAGCCATTGTCTAACGGAGCATTGAGTTTCCTAGAACAGCACTCTCAGAAGTCGCTTGTGGCCGAAACCGGTTTGGCTCAGTGGATAGAGCGTTGGCCTGCGGACTGAAAGGTCCCGGGTTCGATTCCGGTCAAGGGCACGTACCTTGGTTGCGGGCACATCCCCAGTAGGGGGTGTGCAGGAGGCAGCTGATCGATGTTTCTCTCTCATCGATGTTTCTAGCTCTCTATCCCTCTCCTCTCTCTTCCTCTCTGTAAAAAATTAATAAAATATATTTAAAAAAATAAATAAAATAAAAAAAATGCTTAAAAAAAAAAGAAGTCGCTTGTGCAAATGGATTTCAGTTATGATAGACAAGGCATATTGCATAGATCTGAGGAACATAGAATAGAACACCTACTTTGGAGGAAGGCCCAGAAGGGTAAATCAACAAATGCTCTTCTCAGAAGAGCTCTGAGTTTTTTTGAGTGTTTTTTTTTTTCCTTTTTTTTTTGAGGGGGGGGGGAGGAGGGAGGGAGTAAAATATACATAACATAAAATTTACCATTTTAACAATTTTAAGTGTACATTTCAGCGGCATTAAGCACATTCACATTGTTGGGCAATCATTGCATTATCCATTATCAAAACTTTTTCAACATCCCAAGCAGAAATTCTGTACCCATTAAGCAGTAAGTCCAGAAGAGCTCTGGTTTTAAAGAAAAAGTTATTTCAGAGCTGGAAGGACCCTAGAGATGTCTAGCCCAACCTTTCATTTGAATATTGGGGAGTTTTCTAATTCACCTTGCAAGTTAGAAATTCAGGCAAGACTGAAATCCC
Source organism: Plecotus auritus (assembly GCF_963455305.1). Lineage (NCBI taxonomy): Eukaryota > Metazoa > Chordata > Mammalia > Chiroptera > Vespertilionidae > Plecotus > Plecotus auritus. The sequence continues at coordinate 48,290,450 of NC_137770.1, read as the reverse complement.
AGGGCTCTCCTTGGTCTCTTTCACCCATACTTAGCAACTATTACACACTCAACAGTTTGATATTCCCAGAAATAGTTGCTCAACGTTTCTCCATATCTTCATGCCATGTTGAGTAGCTAATTTTGACCAGAGTTGGGGGAGTAGGTGCTAGTCTACAAAATCCCTTGAACTCCCTAACACTCTGGCATCTTGCATTATATTTTTTGCATGACATTTTAATGACTTTAAAAAGAGAGTTTTCTCTGTAATAATAAGTACTATCATTTATAGAATAGCAACTCAATGTCACGCATTATAATAGGTGTTTACTTTCATGATCTTGTTCTATCCTTAGAGCAACTCAGCAAATGGGTATTTTTATTCCCATTTAACAGATGGCAAAACTTAGGCTCAGGTTCAGGTAGCTTATAAATGATAGAGACAGACTCAAAGCCAGCACTGTTTGACTCCTAACCCCAGCCCTTCTCTAGAGGAAGTGAGCATGATCTTGGTTTCTCATAGTTCATCCTTGGTTAATGTCTTTCCCACACCTATCCTCACCTGATAAAATCCTACCCATCCTTCAAAATTCACCTCAACCCCAACCTCTTTCATAATAATAGTAGTAGCTAACATTCATTAAGTGCTTATTATGTCCAAACCACTGTGCTAAGTGCTTTACATGCATTATCTCATTCAAGCCTTACAGCATCCCTATGAGATGAGTACTAGTATTATACGCATTTTACAGGTGAAGAAACTAAGGCCCCAGGAGAATGAGTCATTTGCCTTTTCAGCTCTCCCCATCAGCATGTGTCCTCTGCCTCCCTTCTCCATGCCTCCGGGGCCTTCTGTAGCTCTTTACAGCCTTTCTCTGCTTTGATTAGTTATGCATTAACGGTACTCATTTGTGCCCCCACTCCTTGAATGCAGAAACATGGTTGTATTCGTTTGGTGTGTGATGACCATCTGGCTCTGTCCTCAGCCCCTATTAGACATGCCAGAATTATTTATTTAATTGAAGGAGACAGTCACATGTATTGCTGAGCTGGGTCTAAATAATCAAAACTAAAATAAGAAAGTTTTCCATTGGAAAATGAAAGCTTCAGTCTTGCTGAAATTTTCAAATATTTTTTCATTCATGAATCCTCTCCAAAGTGATTGGCCAAGAACCAGGATAATCATTATAAAAGGTACATAGTCTCTGAAACAGACTTTGTGGCAGAGCTTTGGAAAGGAAGTATCAAGCCAAATGCCTTTTTCCTACCGAATCATTTAAAGAGTTGCCAGATTAGGAGTCCTGTACAGAGAAGAATCCTATTGGGCGTTTTTCTTCATTTTTGGTATTGATTTTCCAGGCGCTTTAGTGTTAAACCAGGCCAGAAGTGCTGCAGAGATGAATCACTATTATCCAAAGGCCGCCAGCCTCTTTTCCTTCTGACAGAAGGATAATTCCACGTGGATCAAATAAATACAGATGTGTAGTAATTAGTTCTATTCCCAGTGAGCCTATTTCCAACACACTAAAGATGTGAGCGATTATAGAGCCTCACCCCAACAGCTTTTATCAATTTAAACTGCTAAACAACAGGATAGGTCATAACCCAGCCTGCTATTAATAATGCATTTATGGTATGCAACATTATAAATTAGGTGCATGGGCTAGAAAAAAGAACACCTTTTAACAAGAATGATATGCTCTTCCCCCAGAAGCAACATATGTGCCTGGCGAGTCACCTGAAGTACAGTCCCAAAGCAATCAAAAGAATAAAAAATCTCATCAGTGGAAAAGAGGCCTACATTGTCAGCGGGTTCCTCCACAAAGATGATCTGGCCGTGGCAGATATGTTAGACGTACCCATCCTGGGCCCAGACCCTGAAATAGCTCATCTTTATAGCACCAAGTCTGGAAATAAACGGATGTTTGCCAGCGCCAATGTGCCATTCCCTCCTGGAATATCTGACATCTTTAGTCACCAGCAGGTATGTGGGGTGGAAAAGAGAGGCTCTGTTCAAATATATCACATCCTCTTGAAATTGTGAGGACCTCAGGCCTTCTGGAGCCAGCCCTACCCAGTGAAGATTATGTGTAATACTTGAGTTGATTTGTTAGATCTACTTTAGGACTTCATGTTTAAAAGTATTGTCCTTGAAAAATATTTACTCATTTTATTTATTGCCTCGACATGGATTAGTTAGTTCATCATCATATTAGCTAGCCAACCATTGAGCAGGACCCGGAAAAATGGGAAAGACAGTTTTAGCTGAAAGGAGCCAGTTTGGAGAGCTCTGGGGTTGGGGGGGGGGGGTGCCTTTCTGTCAAGGCAGGTGGCAGAGGGCTGCAGACATCCTTCACTGGTACAAAAATCATTTGGTCCCTCAGGAAGGAGCCATAATGGGAGGAGTGTAGATTACATTAAATAATTTCCAAAACCCTAAAATGTATGTGCAATAGTTGTATTGAGTCTTGCTTTCATCTTCACTGATGAGAATTCAGGCAATATTTGTCATGAAATATTGAGAACTTTCTACGTTTATTGTGGTTAAAGATGCAGGCACATTCAATGCAGGAAAACCTTCCTCTAATGCTGGTGTTCAGAAGTAGGATTTAAAACTCCCTTGTAGGCACATCAGATTCGAGGGATGTCATTTCACCTATGGCACATGCAAATTGCATCACCTTAAACAGACTTATAACTGAGTTCTACTCTTACTTGTTTGGAAAACATACGTCTGAGGTCATCAAGAATTGAAGTACGCCACTGAGATTTTTCCAGATACTGACTATCCTACCTAAGCTATCTGAGTGTGTCAGCGTTTTGAATTTGCAGATGGCGATGAATCAATAGCACTGACTTTTACCACTGTGCATCATAAACTTAAAGCTGGTGAAGGAAAGCTGTGATCATCTTAATTTAGGTTAATAAATATTCCTGACTACCAGTTGGATTTTAGCAGTAGTCATTTTTCTACTTCTGCTCTATACCAGTGTAAAATGAATGGCAATTTAAAACTATATTACATCTTTTGAACAGATAAACTCAAACAAAAAATCACAAATGTTTGGAAATAGTGTAAAGTCATTTGGTTTATGATTAAGTAATTTATTTTTTAAGTCTAGTGTGAGCACCGTGAGCATTTCCTGTTTTGATCCATAAAGTAACCGTGCAAGTTCTTTTTCTGGCATATGCTCCATATGAAATATTGACAGCTTTGGTTAAATAAGCAAAAATAGTGATGCTATTTTAAAGCACTGTTCAATTTTCACTTAAAGATAGCACATAATTCTTTCCCATGGTGCAGTTTTTACAATATTATTGATCCTTTTCATACTGTAGGGGATCCATCAACAGACGCCCATTTATAGGATTCTCAGAAGCAACAAATAACAGGATTTGGAAGAAACAGATGATAATTTTGTTAGTAGTTGAGTCTCTGAATACACAATATATCCAAATATACAATAAAAACGCTATGCCAGAACACCTTTTCTTACACCAGCAAAATAGTTTTATAAAATACTAGAGGCCCGATGCACAAAATTCATGCAAGGGGCTTGGCCCCCGCCAACACGGCGGCTGCCTCTGCCTCAGCCTCTGCCACCACGGCTTCGTCCAGAAGGTCGTCCAGGTGGACATCCAGTCTAATTAGCATATTACACTTTTATTATTATAGATTACCCACCAAAGACTATTTCTACTTCTGCAAAGTATGATCATAATATAGCTAAGTATGATGAAATATAGAATCTATCTTCTCAACACAATACTAGAGAAAGAAGGGATGTAACTTTGGAAGGCACATTTAAAAACCTTTAAAGGCAAAGCTCATAGCTACATGGTGTGTAGACCAGAGTACTTGTAATTTAAATATCCAAATTATCCACAGACACTACTTGATAATTAGGGAACTAGGACATTTCCATTTCCACCCTATTTGAATACCCCATGATTGCACAGGGCTTTCAGGGATCCCAAGAATGCCCATTTTGATGTCATTTCCACACTGCTGTGTAGTGTAACATCCCCAGGAAGAGCAGCTGAAAAAACACAACTCAAGAAAACAGATTGTACCTTTAATCAAAATAATTGTAATCTTCCAACTCCATACTTCAGCAGAAACATAATCTTTAGTCCTTTCACACTCTTTAGTTGAAAAACTTTCCATCTGGTGACCAAAAAGTCATCAAAAGAGAAGAGAATAAGAGTGTTGCAGCCCTCGCTGGATAGCTCAGATGGGTTAGAGTGTCATCCCAATACACCAAGGCTGTCAGTTTGATTCCCGGTCGGGGCACATACAAGAAACAACCAATCTATAATAATAAAAGGGTAATATGCTAACTAGACCGATGTCCTTCCGGATGAAGCACGGGCTGGAGGGAAGCCTGGGTCCCAGGTGCCAGAGGAAAGCCAGTGCCGACAGCCAGAGGAAGAAAGACCTACTCTTGCACGAATTTCGTGTATTGGACCTCTAGTGAATACACAAATAAGTAGAACAACAAATTCATGTCTCTCTCTCTCTCTCTCTCTCTCTCTCTCATCAATAAATAAAAACAGAATGTTGCAGAGACCTCCTTAAGTATAAGAGACCATAGCCAAGTACAGCAGCAGGTAGGCTCATCAGAGCAAATGCTTAGTAATGCTTTGCTTCTTTCGGGGAAGTATACACTGGAAAGTCTGATGAGAAGACCAAAAAAAACATCATTTTGTGATTTAGTGAGTTATTTTTCTCCAAGGCTCTATTAGAACAGTATGACTTATCTATACTAATAAAAGTCTAGGTGGCCCTCACGTGCGACGTCATCACAAGATGGCCATGCCCACAGCAGAGGCGGGGCCCAATGGCTGCTCCATGCAGTGTGGCCTGGGGGTCCCACGGCTCCACGCGGCGTGGAGGAGGCCGGTCCTGCCAGAGGAGGCGGGTTGCGGCAGAGGAGGGCAGTTGTAGGTGATCAGGCCGGCAGGGGAGCAGTTAGGGGACCATCAGGCTGGCCGGCAGAAGCGGTTGGGGGCAATCAGGCAGGCAGGCAGGCGAGCGGTTAGTAGCCAGCAATGCCAGATTGTGAGAGTGATGTCCCAGATTGGAGAGGGTGCAGGCTGGGCTGAGAGACACATTCCCCCACCCCCGCACACATATTTCATGCACCAGGCCACTAGTAATTAAATAATATTGCTTTAGACTTTTGTCTGACTCAAACTTATCCCAAATGGCTTTATTGGTGGGAAGGAAAGTTGCTTCCCTTTTAACTTCTCTCTCCACCCACCTCTCTGCAGGTTGAGCTAGGCAGCCCAGTGGAGAGAGAATGAGCTTAGGTGTTGGAGTCAGGGTAACCTGGGTGGAGTCTCTGCTCTGCCACTCCGTGCTGTGTGATCGTGGGCCTGTTATTCAAATTTGCTGACCCTCAGTTATTTATATATGAAATGAAACGAAACTAAACATGGTGCCTGCCTCATAGGTTTTGTAAGTATTAAATTTAAAAATAAACTCATGTAAAGAGCTTAGTCAAAGGCCTGGCTCCTGCTGAGAGTTCAGCAATGTTAGATAGTATCATTATTATCACCATGATATTAGAGCTTGAACCTTTATCCCTTAAACTTCCATGTGATGGAGCCCAGTTCTTGAGGGAATATGTTTTAAATAGGATAGGTGTGTATTCCAGGAACATAGCTTCCATGAATGTTTTATCTCTCATGTTCATATAATACATATAATATAATGCACTTGGTCAATTGACCCACCGAACAAATGCATTTCATGTATGTTAATGAGGAAAATGTTAAATGTTTTATAGGTTATAACATTTAAAAGCTCAACAAAGCACCAAATAGTTATAGTTTTCAAGAATATAAATCTTTATAGTCTTTAAACTATAAAAAAAAAACACATCATTTGAAGAATCAATAAGTAAACACATAATTCCCTGAAAAAGAAAGAAAACAATACCAAAATTCAATTCTTTGTCTTGAAAAGCAGGCAAATGATAATTTCAGCTTCTCATAAATAGGACTATACTTTTAAACATGCCTTTCGTCCCATTGGTAGTGGTTTCTTCACATCATCTATACATCACTTAAAACTTATTCCAGTCTGTCTTAATAACTAGAGGATAACCTAATGAACAGACCATTTGCAATAAAGACATGTGAAAAGTACAACTGAGTTAATACAATAAAAAGGAATCCAGGAAACCAGCTACATTAAATGTTTCTGTGTCTTCATCCCCACAGATGATAGAACAGCTGAGTCAGCTGGTCACCGATCACCTGGAAATCCCACGCTGGCTCTTTAAAATGGACTATGAGTTTGGAGGAAATGGGACTGCATTTTGTGACATTCTTTCCCACCTCCAGTGCCATGACTGGCTCCTAAAGGAGTATAACAAATACGGCCGTGAAGACTGGAGCAAGAAATGGGCACAGGTAAGTATTCAACGGTGACGTAAATCCACAGTGTCTGTGTATTGTTAGGAGATGGAGCAAAAGGCTCAGCAGGAGGTGAAGGCACTTTCCTCAAGGCTCAGCAGTGTCATCTGCCAGCAGTGAGACTTTGGGAAAATCATTTTACCTTTCTGGGGCAATGGGGTTGATTAGGTTATTTTAAATGTCCTTTCATTGGGCCCTAAAAGTATTCACTCATGTCTTCAAATTGATTATGATAATTAGGAAGTAATTCTTTAAAAATCATATTCAGGTAACATTACAAGTCTCATCATTCACTCTAAGTGGGTCTTATCATATTCTTCTAACAACTGACATTAATAAGCTACCCACATTTTATTATGAGAGAGAAATTCTATTAGTAAATGGTTGTCACCTGGAAGCTAATGTATAATAGCATTCTATCAGCAGTCATGTTTCTGAAGTCAATTTAAGGAAATTTGTGTAACTGCTGGTCCCTGTGAGATGTTGAGAAAATAGTTCATCCTACCCAGAAAATCTCCAGGCCAAAGCTGAACAATAGGTAAGAAATCTTAGTATATAAGTGGTTGTGTAGAGGATTTTCCATGTATGCTGGTGGAAGGACGAATTGTACAACTTCTTAGTCTGTTCCGAACTTGCTTAAAAATTAAAGTTATTTTATATGGCTTACTATATAAATTAAACCCACCATTCTAAACACTGCCTCACTCTGCATCCAGAGGTCGAGACTAGCCTGGCTTCTCTTAATCCCAAATCTGTCTTGGCTGACCTACTCATGACAACATAACTGATGAGGAAAATTCAGACGTAAATTCCCTTCACCGATTCCTTCCCTACTGACGTGCTTAATAGTAGGCTGTGCAATGATTTGCATCTCCTCTGAGCATCCCACTACAGAAGTATATGAATCAAGACACAAGTGATAGGAAGGGAGGGGCACACCAGAGAGAACTGCATTACTCTTGTGAAAGTGAAACAACGAATAAATCTAGAGAACAGTCAGAAGAGAGAGTTCCCTTTGACAAATGTGACTGTTCTCCCCATGATCTATCCTGGGCTTTTCTTCCCCCTCCGTCAGAGAATGGACTAAATGCAGTACCTGTCATGGCCAGCTTTTTACATATTATTTAAAGGATACCAAAGTGAATTACTCTTCCAGGAAAAAAATAAAACAAGGAAAATGTATTTAATTTTGAGGCCCATAGAGGGTTATCTTTGAACTGGATTTTACTTCATATTGTGTAGCGTTTTCTTTTTAAAGCAAAACTGTGGAGAGTCAGTGATGAAAATATGACTTTTTTCATTTAAAAAATTGAAATGTTAGTGGTCTGGCCTTAATATTTCAAACCAATATATATTTTTTAAATTCTCCTGACATTAGACAATGATAAATTTAAAATATTTGACTTTAGGTTTTAAAAATATTTAAAATATCGACACTGGCTGAATTGCACTTGGAAGCCTAACTGTACATTATTTACTTTCGGTTATTTTAAACCGTACCATTTTAAATTGTCACCGAACACTGGCATTATCATGAATGTTATTAAATGTGAAAATCTTGGATAATTAATAATATACTGAAATCTTTTTTTAACTTAATAAGGAAAAAATAATTATTCCGAAATCTTTTTAATCTTTAAAACCTGTGCTTAGCCATGGTCATTTTGGTTAGAAGCCAAAATAAAAAATAAAGCAGCTCTGAAGAGCTTTTTTTTTGGGGGGGGGCGGGGGGGAGGGAGAGAGGAGGAAACTATTGACATTCTTTTGCCTTCAAAGTGAAATTGTACCCAGAGTGGAAGTGAACTGCAATCTCCATTGAGTGTAGCTATTGAGGATTTAGGATCAGAATTATCCTTTGTTCCAGAAGACCATCATAATGGTGCACATTTAGACATCAAAGCATTACTTTATGAGCACAGGCATGTTTTAATGTCCTATTACAGTTTGTAGACCTGTTTCTTTTCATAATGAAGATGTTGTGTCATCAAGCCTAGCCCGGCACATACAAAACATATGCTGGCAGGTTATTAAAAATTTCAGCTTCTTGATGAAAGACTATCCTGCAGGCTAAGAGTCCAGAGAAAGACTCCATTCTGGGAGAATTATTAGAAATGAGATTATGACTGTAAGCACTAAATTATGTTAATACTTACAAATAGCATCATTTGCATAGCAGTTTATGACACGATACCATGATTTTTCTCATTGGTATATTGTAGGCAACAGATTAAAAACAGGGCTGTTTATGGGGGTTGGAACTGTTTTGAGATTCTCTTGCGTCTTATGTGGATATTGGTTTTAGACAGAGGCATCGTTCAGTGTAGACTCAAGGATCCAATATAAAGGTCATTTTTTTTTTCTACCTATCTAATTTAGAACCAGTTATTTAACTGGTTGGGGTTGAGAGTTGAAACAAGGTCGTGGAGTCAACAAATGCTGAAAAGCTGTAGTCACATTTTAAAAATCAGTATAGACACGTAGGTGATTTTAGGAAAAGCGGAATGTTACATGATGGCCACAGTAAAAATGGGGCACAAATCTCATTTTGTTTGTGGTGGCTTGGTATAAACCTCTCTCTCTTCATCCTACCAGGTAACAAAACCCAATTCTCCAAAAGTTTTCCGTAAACTCACTCACTCAAGTACTCAATGCTGTTAATGTTTAATGGATCCACACACTAGCTTATACTCCAAAGCCCCTACCCACCAGTCGGAGGTACTTCTTTAGTAAGAATAAAGGCTTTAGTCAAGGAAGGCACACTTGTAGGGGAAGTGGACACACTCACCTAAGACAGCGTAGGGAGACCAGGTGGACATTTGCTGTGGTACCAGTCCTTGCGGTGTTTTCTATTTCCGTTTTTAAAGGGTAAATCTTCCCTCCCTCATTCCTGGGAGATTGGCTTGGTGGCAGTGATGCTACTGGTCACGCTGCTTTTCAACAGATCTTTGTCAAACGGTTTCTCCGTGTAGAGAGCTAAGCCAGTTTACTTTTGGGTTTCCCTGACAGACCTTCTTTGGGCCTCTGTTTCCCTGGGTGGATGGTATAAGATGTAGAGGTCTTGGCATCACACATTTACCACTTACAAGAAAAAGGAGAAAAGGGAAACTGAACTGGCCCTAAGCTACTATATAATATTTGCATTTTAGCCCTGGGCAAGATAAGTTTTACCTGTATTTGTACTTTGGTGTACTTTGTTAAACATTATTGAGTACTTATTTACCAGTATAGTCCAAGCCTTTTGAGGTATACTGTTATATTTCATACCAGAGGCCCGGTGCACGACATTCCTGCACTCGAGGTGGGGGGGTCCCCACAGCCCAGCCTGCGCCCTTTAGCAGTCCGTGAGCTCTCAGGGTTGGTCCAGCGGATGGCTTAGGCCCGCTCTCTGCGGGGAGCAGGCCTAAGCCGGCAGTTGGACATCCTTAGCACTGCCACAGAGGTGGAAGAGGCTCCCGCCACCGCAGCTGCACTCGCCAGCCATGAGCCCGGCTTCTGGCCGGAGGCACTCCCCTTGTGGGCGGGCACTGACCACCAGGGAGCAGCTCCTGCGTTGGTCAGTGCGGGTCATAGCGACCGGTTGTTCCGCTGTTCAGTCGATTTGCATATTACCCTTTTATTTAGGATACATATACTAGCATATACACTAATTCAAGGCACCCAAGCCTAGAAAAAGTAGAATAAATCACAGTGGTTTTGCTTCCTTATAGAACAAAGTTAACAAACCAAATACAAAAGAGAACCATCAATCAATCAGTGCCTTAGAACTCTATGCTCCACTGTGAAGACCTCCATCCATTCCATTCAGATGGGCATGTACCTGGGTCATAGGGGCCTCTATTGGGTGGCTGAGCTTGGTGCCTTGAATGGAACTTAGTAGGTATTCATTAGGTGATCCTGAAGAACCATAACCCTGTAACCACATAATGTTTTGGAAAAGTTAAAATATAACAAGATTAAAGATATATTTAACCAAATAAGTTTGTAACCACATTTCTCAAGCATAGTTGTTTTCATTTTTGTGTATTAATTTCCAAATGTGCTGTATTAATTTCTCATAGCTAAATATGCTATTTAAACATCAGATCTTCAACATTTTCCATGTTTACATTTGGCCATCACAATTAATGGTTGTATAATATTCTCTCATACTGATTTACTCTGACATGTTAAACCATTCAACTAAGTTGGAAATTTTAGGTTATTTCCAGCTTGCTTTTTTTTATACATGTCAAAATGCATCTTATAATTGCTAGGAAGAGATACTTTTTCATGTCCTTATTTATTATTTGTTTTTTATATATAAAAAACACAACATCTTGGTATTAAGAGAAAATCTAGGTTTTCTAGGTTAAGAAAAAAATCTAGGATATAATTTTCCCTTAATCAGTAAGGTATATAGCAATAATTATTCATTTGTTATGTATATTTATTTTTACATCTTAAAAACTTGACCTCTTTTGTAGGTCCATGAATAAACTGTTAAGGCCTTGCATTTCTTTGTGTTTAATAACAACAATAACAATAATGGCATTATAGAATACCAGCTGGGTGTCAGACATTTCAATGTACTTTACATGAATTGTCTCACTCAATCTCAGGAAAATTCTAAGGTTTTTATTCATTTACTCCCATACCACTTTGATAAGGAAGGTATCGCTATTTTGTTTACAGATGGAGAAACTGATGTTTGGGAAGTTAGGTAACTTGCCCAAGTTCATATAGCTAACAAATGGTTGTGCCTACTTTGAAATGCACATCCATACCTGCTGGCCCAGTGTTCTCGCCACATTTAGAAAAGACCCCTCATTTGAAAATCCCAGAGAAATGTTTCCCACCAGGTCCTGCCATTGTGACCTGCTACCCTTGTGGCAAGTTTTCTGCTTTCTACAGAGACTTGCGAAAAACACAAAGGTCCCTTCAATGCAGCAACCTTTGCTCTCAAACGTCCACAGCCTAGGCCAACCTTGGGCAAACTACGGCCCGTGGGCCGGATCCGGCTGTTCTATCCGGTTCTCTTGCTCTCCCCTCCGCTCCTTTACTTTGAATTTATATTAGTTCACACAAACACTCCATCCATGCTTTTGTTCCGGCCCTCCGGCCCAGTTTAAGAACCCATTGTGGCCCTCGAGTCAAAAAGTTTGCCCACCCCTGGCCTAGGCACACCAAGATTACTTAGCAGGGGACCATGGGCTCTCCAAGTCTCTCTTCAACTGTAAAGAGAGATAATACCTGTCTAGAGGGGAGATGATGAGAATTAAATGAGATAACCTTTGGGAATCGACTAGCAATGTACTCAACACACAATACGCCTTCAAGAGATGCTCCCTGTTGTTATTAAAATTACCATAAAGTTGCGTTACAATTAAATTTCAGGTAACATTGAACAAGTCCACACAACATTATCTTTCTTTGATGATTTAGAAGGTCTTTTAGGGTCTTGTAGGATTCCAGAATATTTTCAATGCATCAATTATCATTATATAAATTTGTAGAAGATACAGAATGGTGACCCAATTGTGCCTACCCGCTTATTTCCCCAGATAATGCCTTTAAAAGAATAAACTTTGATAGCGCCCTGGCTTCTTATCATTTGAAAAGAGAAAATGATCCCAGTTACTTGAACTTTCTACATGTTGAGTAAAGAGGCATTGACCCGATAGAGATTATTCTGACCATAAGACTGAGACCCGGTTGCTTCATTTTCCGGTTCCAGTTGGTGTCTTTTCTAATTAGTGTAGCAGCACGTCACCACAATCACTGGAAAGTCTTAATCATTTACATATTTTTCCTTATCTCTGAAAATGACTTAGAATGTTTTCTTCCAGTTCAGTGGTTATTTTCATGAAGCTGCCAGGGTTGGGTTTGAGGTGCTTCTCTGTGCCTGAGGAAGATGACAGGAGAGCGAAAATTGCCTCCCCGAGTTAAATGAAAGCCAGGTCCCCCTTCCGAGGACCTATAATAATCAGCTCTACAAGCTGTTGGTTTGTGTGTCCTATTGATTTAATATGCTTCTAATCAGTACATAAAGCTATGGGCCTGCAGTGTTAATTTTTCATATGCTTACAAAGTACCCTTTGATTTTCTGTCACACGTTAATTACAGCGTTTTGCCATTAAATAGGAAGCTTTGTGTAAACTAATTACTAGGTAATCATTGTCTACTGCAAGCGTGCTGTTTGTACCTTTTATTTTATTCTAAAAATGCACAGATCTCGCAGTCTGGAAACACTCTACCTTCCAGCCATTAGCTCTCACTAATTCATAGCATTATTGTGGTGAGAGTGGAGGAGTTGTAATTGTTGTGGTATCCGAGCTGTTAATTACCGGAGTAAACAGTTGAAATGGTGCCAAGGTCTATTGTACGAGGCAGAGAAAAGGAGGTTTAAATGTTACTCCCACCATCTGGGGACCAGGGGAGAGGCAAATGCTGGAGAACAGCAGTGAGGCGCTATCGCCGCCTCAGCTCCAGGGTTGGTGGCCATATGGATCCAGAATATTCTGAATCAATTGAATTTAACTGCCAGTTTTTTGCAATAACAGCATGGAAGGAAGGAATAAAGCAAAAGATGAGAGGAACGAGAATTGGTTAGTGTTTTCACATCCAGGGAATCCCCGTTGGAGTTCTTTTGGAAATATCTGCTTTGCTGAAAACCACAAAGCAGGCCTGGGTACTTGGAATGGATTCCAAATGAGTTTCACTCTCCTTGCCCGCGACTGCGCCATTTGCTTCTGGTCATCTGTCCCCCATGCCCCTCGGGCAGAGAGGGATGCCCTTGAGAAGACCGGGACTTTCATGTAATTGTGCCAGATCGAACACAAATCCTTACTTTCTGGTATTTTAACAAAGCATGGTCTGTAGAAAGAAAGCAATAATAAATATATAATGCTATCACATCCACCTTACGTATATGCATCTGTACACGGGGGAATATCAGAAAAGGTACAGCTCTTCACTCTGATTTTAAAAAGTAGATGCTTGCCCATTCCTTCTGTCTAAAATTAAAATATAATTTCTCCCCAGAGTCTCTCATTTCATTCCACAAATTCACCCTTCTCCCCCACCACTTGACAGAAAAATTAACCCCCCAAGGGCACATGTTTTCTTTTGTTTTTAATTTTCAACTAAAGAGCTTAATCAGCTTATGCAATTTTTTTTTTCAACCAGTAATATTTCTCTACCTGGAAAGAAAGAAACCAATCACCAATCATAATAATTATTATAGCTACTTCCACTTCCGGTTGAGCTTTAAACCGCATGGTTTCTGCTTCCCAATATTGTGTGATCTTTAAAACAGTCATATGTATCTGCTTGATGTCACTCATATTTAATAGAATTTCCTTAAAACCCATCTTCCAGCATTAAAAAAAAATTTTTTTTTAAATCTGCCACTTGCTGCTGTAACTACTTTTCCGTATCATTCCCCAAACAGGAACATCTTCTTTTTTTAAACCACCCTGGATTATTTATTTTTAATTGTTCCTTTAGCAGATGCTGAAGTAATTTAGGGTGCCGTGTGAACAACTCCTTTAAAGAGAGCGATCGCAGGCCGTCACCCACACCGGGAACCCAGGGCAGCATTCGTCAGGCTTTTATGACAGCAGCCCCGGCCCGGGGAGAATTTTTTTCCGCTTTTGTGCGTGAGCGAAGTTCCATTAGGAATTTCAAGAAACGCTTCATCTTTATCCACGGAAAGCCCAGCTGCAGCGCGATTCGGGGAGCCTAGAAAGAAAACCACGGCCCCCTGCGGAGAGGGGGGGAACAGCGGTTTAAGTGCCAGAAAGTTGGGCGGCAATGAACCTGTCTCGAGTTTCTGGTGGGGCGACGCGGTTGTGCCGAGCTCCGGATGCAGGCGCGACATCTGCGCCTCAGTTGGACAGAACGCTTCTCCAGTCGGATCCACTGCCGGGCCCGCGCGTGGGGCCAGGGTGGAGGCCGGGAGAGCGGGCCGGCTCCGGGGCGGCGGGGGGATGAGCCACGGAGCGTGGGGTTATGGCCGCGTTTTCACCATTGTGTTTAATGAGAGCCGCCACCGCAGCGAATCGCTTGCCACACAGCCGAGATGGGCCATTAGCTATCAAGGGAAAATTGTCTTTGCCGCTTTCGGCAGATGGAGCAAATATTTTACAAAGCAATTTCACATACCAAAAACATTTGTGTGCCTCGGTAATGCTGGCTGTTTTACATTATGGTACCTTCTACGGCAGCATAATTTTCCATCTCGTCGGAGGCAAAGTTGGCATTTTTGATTTTTAAATTCTCAATTAACAATTAAACATGGAGCACTAAAGCAGTCTTAAGCTTTAAGTAGGTGTGGGAAGTAGTTTACGACTTGCTGGAGACCGTTTCGTTTTTTCTTCGTCCTCTCAGCATATTTTTGCACTCTAAGGAGGGACTGTTTCTCACCCTCTTCGTGGAAAGGAATGAGCGCAAACTCCACTACTGACTGCAGGACGAGAGGAACCCGTGCCCAGGAGGGACCAGAGCATTTGCTGGCCTCTGCGTCCACCATGGATTCCGCAAGCCATGGTGCGGCCCACCCACTGGTGTCAGTTTAAAATGTTTAAACTTCAAGTAATCGCAAACCCAACTCAAAATAGCTTTTACGATATCGAGAATTTATTATCTCGGCTCACTGAAAATGCAAAGATTGGTCTGGCTTCCAACAAGGCTTACTCCAGTGGCTCAGTATCACCCAGGATCCAGTTGCTTTCCATCTCACCTCTCTATCACACCATGTCGGCTCCATCCGAAGGCTGCTGTCCTCAGGGTTAACGATGGCTGCAGTAGCTCCTGGAGCTTGTTCTTGGTCAAGGCAATAGGAAGAGAGAACATCTCGCCTGGTAGCATTCTCAGAAGAGCATAAAGCCTCTTTCTCAGTGTGGAGAGCGGCTACAGCGTTTGGACAGGTTATGGCCCGAACCTGTGGTCCCACGTGGCCAAGTGATATAAGCTGCAGGAGGTGCAGCAAGTAAACAAAGCTTGTAATTGAGGTGCATGTAATTGAGTCGATTGGGAACCCAGAGAACGTTGTAACCACGCCCTTGCTTTGCCTCGTAGAATCTGGCTATAAAATAAAGACTCGGCTTGCAGGCCGTGGCACTGTCTCTCTCCATCAGAGAGGGCAGCGTCCCACCCAGACCCAGCTTTATTCTCTTGTCTGTCTTTTCTTAATGCTTCACTGCCCCCTCTCAGGCTCACCGAACCTGGTTGTGCTGGCGCAGCACACTCAAGAGGCCCGGGGAAGGGCTTCCTAACATCTGACTGGACTACGTGGGTCACGTGCCCATCCTGCACCAATGACTGTGGCCAGGGTATGGCTTTGCTAAGCAGGGCCCCAACCTGGGAGCTGAGGGGAGAGTCACTCTCAGTCAACTTGCATAGCTAAGAATGGGATAGTGGCAGTTCCTGAAAAGGTGTTTGGGACATCATTACCCTGAAAGAGGGGCAAAGATGCTGGACAGCCAACAACAGTTGTCCACTCTACCATTTTTTCATCAATTTGACAGCACAGACTTAGCCTCACATGCGGATGACCTCATCTGACCCAGCGTGCTCATTTATGCCCACCAAGGGCAGTTACAGATCCCACTGCACTGTGCCATCCTCGTAGCAACTGGATTTGAATCCCGTCTCTGGCCATACCACCCTGAACGCACCTGATCTTGTCTGGATTTGAATCCCAGCTTTGCTACTTCATGTCTGTGTGACATGAAATAGGGAATAGAGTAACCACTTCCGCGAATGGCTTTGAGATAATAAATATAAACCCCTTGCTACAGGCCTGCCACTTGGTAAGCCTTCCACAAGTGAGAGCTGTTATCGTACCTAGAAAGTGACTACAATGGTAAAAAGTAGCTCATGCACAGCAAACTCATCCTCGAATTTGGAATCCCTCCCTCCTCTCCATCTTTGTGCCTCGAGCCATCCCTCCTTTTAGGGACATCAGAAAGCTCTGTAAAGCAGGACTATCTAGGTGTGTCCTGGGTTTCTCTTCTGAACACTGTCAAACAATGTCTGATGTAGGAGATTGGAGGTGATTAGCCAAGAAGCTATTTGCTTAACTCACCACTGCAAAGCCAGCAAAAAAGCTTCTAAGGCAAAATGAGTTTTGGTGGGACTGATACTTAGAGCATTCTCATTTGTATTCCTTCTTCCTCCTCTCCTATCCTCCCCAACACACACACACACACACACACACACACACACACACGCAGAATTTACTTGAGAAAGTTAACTCTCAGGAGTTTAAAGTAGCTGTAGTCAGTATTAAATTGGATATGCTAGCAGCTTCCCCTGAGATGTCCTGAATTTCCTTCAGTCAAATATCTCTTCCTTCAAATTTACACTTTCTTGATAGAAAAAGAGAAAGAGCTGAGAGGCAAGGTCCATGCTTCCTGGAACGCTCCAAGGTCACGACTACTGTCACACTCTGAGGAGTAAATGTGGGTGCTGGACAAAGGGTAACAAGGCTGAGGGGTAAATGTGGGTGCTGGACAAAGGGTAACAAGGCTGAGGGGTAAATGTGGGTGCTGGGCAAAGGCTGACAAGGCTGAGGGATCAATGTGGGTGCTGGGCAAAAGGTGACAGGCTGTGCAGGGGTGGGAACAGCTCTGGAGTTAGCGGCTCCACCCAGGCCAGCAGCTATTGTGATGGGCAGAGCCAGCGCAATCCTGATGGAATGAAAATCTGGAGTTCTGATTTTTTCCAAAAAGTAAAAGATACTTTTCTAACATTTGTTTATTGTCAACAAGGTCCATACTTTCCACAGCCCCATAGTCACCAGGTCTCCACGGTCGGCTCCAGGTGGGTGATAGGCGCTCTGACACACTGACTCAGGGGTCTGTTACTTTGATGCGACTCAATGAAAAGACACTGACTCCCAAGTTTCTAAGATGGAGAACATGTGCCCGGTTGCTGGCCTATAACAGACTACACACATACATATACACACACACACACACACACACACACACACACTCTCTCTCTCTCTCTCTCTCTCTCTCTCTCTCTCTCTCTCTCTCTTTCTCTCTCTCTCGGAGGGTGAGAAAGCAGAAAGAAAAGCAGACTAGCAATGGTTCCTCAGCACCATTGCTTTCTGTTCTCAGTCACATGTTAAAAATCAACCAATAACAGCATGTGACAGCTCAGCAGGTGAGCTGGCACAGACCTCCACGTCCTGGTGCCTCCACTTCCCATTTGTAAAGCAGGGGAGGGCGCTGTGCCTCAGAGTGTTCCTAGAAGGACTGAATGAGATAATGAATGTGAGCCTGCTCTGACAAGAGAGTGTTTTACAAATACTGTTTGATGGTTCACATGAATTTGGGGGTTTCTCTGGCATGGCTGTGTCCTTGTGTATGTGAGTGTGTGTATGTGTGTATTTAAATTTATTCTGAACAGAATGAACCCAAATAGCTATAGATCTTCCCTTCCCAGCATCCACCCTTAAAGGTGCAGTAATTATGTTTGTACTATGCAGAATGATAATCACTAGCAAACAGAAACTGCCCCCCAAACTGAGAACTCACGGCCAACATCAGGAGGCCCTGTGTGACCACTGTGCCCGCTTGTTCCTAAGGAAGCGGTGTCTCAGTGTGTCAGCTGCTGCTGTGATGGAGTCCTTGGCACCTGGATTTGAGCTCTGGCCTCACCACCTCCCCACCCCAGTTCACAAGCAGCTGAGTCCCCAGCAGGCACTATGCTGTGGAGGGTTGTTTTGGGGATAGGGGTCAGGGGTGGGGGTAAATTGAATCTCTTACACAGAATATCATTTTGATGCCCTTTCTTGCTGTATTCTTTTCTTTTCTTTTCTTTTCTTTTTTTTTGGTAGGCATAGACAGAGGGATAATTCATTGGTATTAAGGCCACTCTTAGAATTATTGTATTTCCTGTCAGGTGCTTTAAAAATAAAGAAATAAGTTAACAGATATTAACTTATTTGTCTCCCCATTATTTGTCTCCACGTTTTTCCCTCAGAGAGATAATCATGGCCCAAGCTGCCTCTGTGGGTCCCAGCATCCTCCACTGAGTGTCACCCCACCCATGCCCCTAGCAGTGGACTTCTCATGACAGGACTCAGTCACCGCCCCCGCCCCCCGATTCCCACAGCAGACTTTCCTCTGGGAAATGTCCCCCGCGCTGGGGCTTTGCACACAGCACGAACGCAGCGGGTCAAGCCGAACGGCTGGCCTTGTGAGCAGAGGTGGCGGTGGCACCTGGCAGTGTCCAGATGCGTCTTCCGATTTCATTATTGGCCCTCACGCAGCATAAATGTCACCTCACTTTCCTTCCCAGTGCCCCTCAGAGGCAGGAACCCTACAGCATCCACCCAGGAAGATTCGTGGTTCCTCCATGGTCATCACTCGGGCAGTTCCTGGGCAGCAAGGAGGGAGCCTGTTTTCCATTTTCTCTTATTCAGCTGTTTGGGGCTGGGTCCCTATGTTTACTGCTGCCATGATTCATTCTGCAAACATTTAGTGCTCACTGTGCTGAGCGCTGGGGAGACTGACCTCAAAGCCACCGACCACCCCACTAAGGAGCTGGAGAGCAGAGAGAGGACACCCACTGGGTAGCAGAGAAGGCTTCCTGGTGGAGGTGTGACCAAAGGGTCGGAAGGAGGCAGCCAGGGGAGGAGAGGAGGAAGGAAGCAGACATTGAGATGGGACCAAGGCAGCAGGGGTGAGGCTGAGAGCTGGAGAGGAGACAAGCGAGGCTACATTAGGGACCAGAGGCCCGTCCTCAGGTGTCAAGTGGATGGAGATCTAGTTTCAAAATTTAGGTGGCAAGGCTTTCACCTACTCCTGTACTGCATCCTCTCCATCGCAATCTCCCACAGTACCTAAACATGTTTTTCTCTAGTTCAGCAACTTAAAAGGCCTGACATCCTGTCATTTTCCCCAATTTTATTGTGCTAAAATACATGTAACATAACATTTACCATCTTAACGACTTTTAAGTGTACAGTTGGGTGGTATTAAATAGGTTTATAATGTCGTGCAACCATCACCACCATCCATCTCCATCACTCTTTTCCTCTTGTAAAACTGAAACTCTGTACCCAGTAAACATTGACTCCCCATTCCCCACTCCCCCGGCTCCGACAACCACTATTCTACTGTACCTGTAATTTTTGATATGTGGATGGGTGAATGAATGAATGAATGAATGAGTGAGTGAGTGGGTGAATTCTTTCCCTTTGATGTCCTGATGTGAATGATCACATAACAGATCCCTGGGAAGATGGTTCAACCCCTGTCAGAAGCAGGGCGGAAGGCGGAACAAAAGGGAAGTCTCGCTGTCCTGGGAGAGGGTTCGGCCGGCCTGCGGGGCTTCCCTTCCTTGAACTTGGTCGTCCCGAGCAGGGTGGGAATCCACAGCTATGCTTCCTGGCCCCAGCTTTCGGCCACTTCATGAATCACAGACAATCGGTCTCTTCAATAAGGTAGAATGGTTTTAACAGAAACAAGTGTAGAAAAGAAAGAGGAGTTTGGAGGACAGTGCTCAAAGACGGAGGTTGCGGAACTGTGTCCTATGCGCTTGTTTGTGGTTTAGATGCAGGCCTGTGAGAGATGACGGGATGGGCAGTGAGAACAGGACAGACGTGTACAGTGTACAAGATACGAAAGGGGAAAGACCCCTGCTCTGGCAGCACTTTCCCTGCCTCCACCTCCCCAGGCAGAGGCTGCTGAACAGCCGCCCCTCAGCCCTTCTTCACAGACTCCCCTCACTGTGCCCGGAGCCTCCTGAATGGGTGTGGTCCCCGGCACTCCCCTTCTCCTGGCATTCTTGTTTTGTATGCAAGCACATGCTAAGCTAACTAATCAGACTCGCCCACCAGGATTTTCTGGACATTTCAGAAATTATTCAGATTATTTGGACCTGCCTAGGGTATATATATTCTCAGATGCTTGTCTTCTAATGTAGATGTTCAGAGGGCACTAGACCCAGAATGAGCCAAGTGTGCCAAGGAGCTGGGGGGAGGGGGGGGAGAGGAAATCACTTTTTAATGTCAGGGAATGTGGAAATAAATGAGCTTACAGATTATTTCTGATTCCTTCTAGCCCCACTCACCAAAGCTAATTTTTTTCCCCAACCCCCAAATTACTGAGACTTCACTCAGATTTGGAAGTTCTCAGCCACCCAAAGTAAGCCTGAGTTCTTCTTGCCAGTGTCCCATATTTTATTTATTTTATTTTTTTAATTGAGTTCAGAGAGAGGAAGAGAGAGGGAGAGAGATAGAAACATCAATGACAGGAGAGAATCATCCATCAGCTGCCTCCTCCACATCCCCTACTGGGGATCGAGCCCGAAACCTGGGCAAATGCTCTGACCAGGAATCAAACTATGACCTCCTGGTTCACAGGTCAGTGCTCAACCACTGAGCCACACCAGCCAAGCATCCCATATTTTAAATATGAATACTGCCCATTAAATGGTTTTACATCTTCGGCCCTGCCCTACTTCATGCAGAAATGAAATCTGGAGATGACTTCCATTTGAAAATGTTTAGATAGTCTCTTCTCTTTGAAAATGTTTAGACAGTCTAAGATTATAAAAAAAAAAATTGTCCTGGCAAACCAAGGCTTTTATATCAAAAAGCCAAGCTTCTTATTCATAAGAGGGTTTCCTACTGTTTTCATTTTGACAGGAGGCTCTGTAGTTTGAGATTGTTTTATGATGCTAGGGGGCCAGTCTCACATCTAGTTAAGTGAAGCTGTGAACTATGGGAAATGTGGGAAACTGGGGTCAACCCCCCTCCTCACCTCACTCCTCCAACCTGCCCCCACCTAAAGCCCCACATTTAGTGTCAGCCCAAAGTTTAAGGTTTTGTTTACATGGTTACATGGAAGCCCCCCACCAAGGGGGAGGGGGCACAGCTTAAAGAGATGGAGGTGCCCAAGAAAGATCCTGCCCACTCTAATCTCTCTCAGGTCAGCCCTGGTAGAGTCGTAGAGTGAAAACATTCAGGTCTAAAGGATCTGATTTTACATAATGAGAAACTGAGGCCCCGAGTGGGGAGGCACATTGCCCAAGGACACAGCTGGTCAGGCAGCTGTGGGCTGACACCCGGATTGCCTGCTGCGCAGACAGAGGCTGCCTTTCAGGGACAACAGGCACATGAGCAGCAACATTTAGGGGCCACATCACTTTGAAATATGAAAATGGAAATGGCTAGAAAAATAGAGAAACTTTTCAAAATGGCTTTCTGACTCTGGGTAAACAGTAACCACATTTTTTTTTGCCTGTTGGAGGCCTGGTTTTTAATCACTCCACAAGCAGTTTTCATTTCTGTAGTAAAATTGCTTGTGGTTCTATTTAATTTGTTTCTGCAGGAGCCAGCTTTGATGAAGATCTCCGAGGAGCTGGCGGGCCTTTTAGCACAGCACGCTCAGCCAGTCAATGGGAAACGCTTCCCCACGTGGAGGAAATTCCTCTCCACACTTCTCAGTCAAGGTAAATAAGACTGTAAAGTTTCTATTGAGCACCCGTTTCCACAACCTTGAATTCTAGTTTTGGGTCAACCTGGGGCCAATTTAAACACCTTGCATCTCTTGTGTTGGTTTGGAAAAGGGCTCCAACAGCAGACTCAATCCTCTTTTAAACTTTGCCTAAATATTTATCTTGCACTCGGCCCCTTAAGTAAATAGGAACTGAGCACACCAAGCGTGGCAGGCGCAGCACAGGATCGCAGCCCTTTGCGTGCACCACAGACTTCTCCTGAGAGGTGGGCCTTGCAACCCGGTGACCTGGATCTGGATCTCACCATGACCAGGAGCAAAGTTCTTAAACCCTCGGAGGCCCAGTTTTTGTACTCACCTACTTCAGAGTTGGTGGGAGGAGTCAGCGAAACAGATGTGAAGGATTCTACCTGCAATGGGAAATAAATGTCAGTTTCCTCCTGTTTCCTGGGAGGGTAGAAATGGTCTCACTTCCCTTTGTGAAGGTAGAATCTATAATAATAAAAGTGTAATATGCTAATTAGACCGGACAGCCGAACGACCTTCCGGATATCATTCTGGACATCCTTCCAGATGAAGCCTTGGTGGCGGGGGCAAAGGCAGAGGTGGTTAGGGGCGATCAGGCAGGCAGGCAGAGTGGTTAGGGGTGATCAGGCAGACAGGCAGGTGAGCAGTTAGAAGCCAACGGTCCCGGATTGTGAGAGGGTGCAGGCCAGACTGAAGGACTCCCTCCCCACCTCCTCCCCGTGCAAGAATTTCATGCACCTGGCCTCTAGTTGCTAAATAAGGATCCTCTACAGTTCAGTTCCTTTCACCCTCCTCCTCCTAACTCATCCTCATTTTCTAAGGACATTAGGAGGCCCGTGAATGAGGGAATGAATGGAGCAAATGATGTTTATCCCCAGTGGCAGAGATCCCTGTGGGAGTGTTACACCCAGAGACACCCATGCAGTGCTGCTTACTCTCTAGGAGGTTACAGCATCAGGCAGATATTCTTATATGCTTACCCACATGAATAAAAAGAGAAGGCTAGTGTAACAGACTACAAAAGATATATTTTCATCTATTCACCACCATCAGGTGATAATATTATATTAACATCAATATGTAATAATATCATAATACTGTAATATTGTATGGTAACAACAGCAGCAGCAATAGCACAATCATGCTAATAGCAGTGACGATAGCATAATAAGCACCAATGGTGCATATTGTGTGCCAGGCACTATTCTAAGTACATGTATATTAATTCATTTGGTCCTCCTAATAATCCTATGAGGTGTGTACCATTATCACCCCTGTCTTGTAGAGGAAGAAACTGCAGTACAAGAGATCAGCTACCTTGCCCCAAATCACTCTGTTGTTATACAATAGAGTCAACAAAAGGCTGCGCCTGTGTTGCTCCAGGGGTGTTGGCCAGAGCCCAGAGCTGGTGGGATATTTATCAAGGAACACATCTTGGCTTAGTGTGTGAGAGAGTACCGAGACCTGTGGGTTGTTGGAATACACTGGTGGGCAGGGTGGGATTGGAGGGCTTAGCCAACACTGCTAACGAATTATTTAAGCAAGGGGTTGGATGGCCAGCCATCTAACAAGAATGTTGAAAAGGGTTTTCACGGGTGGGGAAGATATTGCTGCATGATCTCCAGTGTTCTCTCAAATCTAAATGTCCGTAATTCCACAAATTTCCATATGTACCCACTGACAGAAAAAACAAACTAAAAGAGTCAACCCCAAGCATAACTAGAAGAAAATAAGGTACTGATGACAACAACAAAAGAAAATGGTCAAGAATAAGGGATTCTTGCCCTGTGTGGTTTGGCTCAGTGGATTGAGCTTCGGCCTGAGAACTAAAGGGTCTCAGGTTCTATTCTAGTCAAGGGCACCTTACCTCAGTTGCAGACTTCATCCCCTCCCCAGTCAAGGGAGGCAACCACTTGATGTGTCTCTCTCACAACAATGTTTCTCTGTCTCTCCCCTCCCTTCCACTCTCTCTAAAAAAAAAAAAAAAATCAATGGAAAAACATTCTCTATTAACAACAACAAAAAGAATAAGGGATTCTTGCCCTGGCCAGGTGGCTCAGTCGGTTGGAGTGTTGTCTCATACACCAAAAGATTACAAGTTCAATCCCAGGTTGGATTGAGTACGGAGGCAATCGATGTCTCTCTCTCTCTCTCTCTCTCTCTCTCTCTCTCTCTCTCTCTTCCTCTCAAAGCAATGAAAGCATATCTTAGGGTGAGGATTTAAAAAGAATAAGAGAGCCCTTTTAAGTTAGAAGAGAAAGACAGACATGAAGGTCTCCAGGTCCATCCAGGACAGGATATTAGGAAGTTCCCAGATCGCCCAAGGTCAGCGTGCAAATCTTCCTTTAATCTATGTATTTTCATCTGATCTTTGCAGAGTAGAAAGAGTGTTCCCAGCCCCTATCTTGTCTCCTCAGAGCTGTATAACTACAAGTTTAGGCTTCACCTGACCCTCTGTTCATCCGTTCATCTCTATCCTTTCTTTCAGCCTTTTTCTCTTTCTTTTTTCCTTCCTTTCTAACTTCCTTCCTTCCTTCCTTCCTTCCTTCCTTCCTTCCTTCCTTCCTTCTTTTTCTTTCTTTCAGCCATATTATAAACAGTGCCTATTTATGAGAGGTAGAACTAGCTTTATTAAAGAGCCAATTTTATAGATGAATAAACAGGCTCAAAGCTAAGAAGTGACTTGGGCAAACTCACTACCATGTGGTGAATGGGAACACAGTGAGATCCTACCATTTTAGCACATCTCAGAAAAACAAAAAACAAAACGGTTCTAGTAAGTCATGTGTTTTCAAACCTCTGCCCAGCTCTGAGCCTAGTCAGGCCTAGTAAATGTTCACTGATTGAACAAGGCTGTCCCCCGGCTTTCTGACCACCCACCATCTCCCACCATTGCCTGGCTCATTTCATTTCTGCTCTCTCAAGTGTGCTTATGGCCACAAAATGTCCTACACATTTGATTTCTGCATTGCCATAGGATTAAATCAAAGGCAATACCCTTTTATTTTTAAAAAGGAATTAATTGCTTTGAAAGGAACAAAATTAACAGTGAAAACATTGTGGTCATGATGCTGAAAGGACCATACAAATAAGCTACTTTGAAGTAAAAATTTAAAGTAATCATGTAAGTATAAAGGACAATGTATTTCTTCTGAAGCACTGTCTTTTGAAATGTATGTGACAGCTAAAGTCATAAAGTTATCTAAATCAGAGAGACTCAATGGGTGTTGGGTTTTTTTGTGGATTTTGTTGTTGTTTTATTGAGTTAACCTTGCTAACTCCCCAACAGCTGGCATTTAGGTACAGCAGAACTCTAGTAGGCCTCATTTGAAGAAAAGCATATCTCAAACCAACCAAAAAAATAAGTCCATTTTCCTTCTAAAACTCAGCCTTCTTTAGGGCCAGTTCCAACAACATTTCTAGAAATGTAAGGAGAGTGCCTTTGCATAAAATAACAGATGGCTGCATTTAAGAACCGCCAAAGTCTCAAGATTTCACCGTGGACGCTGCTCAAAGCCTGTGGGCAGAGGTCACCTCCCAGCATGTTTGTGAAATAACAGACCAAGTTTATCTTCATACTGTCAGGCTCCTGAGCCCACCATGTCTAGGGGACACTTAGCTGTTCTGATTTTTAAATTACATCATCTAATTCTTTACAAGTAATATTTAAAATTGTTTTTTACAAATGGGATATCTACAGTAAGACTTACATTAGGCCTAAAAAACAAAGCCAGGGCCATGTTATATTTGTGAACACCACTGGGCTAGCCCACAAAATTAGCTGGGGCTACTATTATTGCTGTGATTAAGCATCAAATTTGTGATTTTTGTATGCAGAGTAAAAGGTAAATATGATAAATTATAAAGCTCTCATTATCAGCAAAGAGGAGGCACACCTGTCCCTCAAGAATCTCTCCTGGCTCTGCATTTTCAAAAATAATTTACAACTGGCTTTCGATAGGGTTCCTTTGGCCGACATGATGGTCAGTGTTCTCTTATGTCTAATAAAAGCCCTAACCTGTCAAAACTTCACAAAGCAGTGCAGTTGAACAGAAAGAGCACTAATCATCAAGGTCTGAACTGTGGGCCTTGGGCAGCTATTTGCCCCTAAGGGATCTGCCTATTGGTCTTAGGTTCATCATTTATATAATGAACTAGAGGCCTGTTGCATGAAGATTCGTGCAATAGGCCTTCCTTCCCCTGGCTGCCGGCACCGGTTTTCCTCCAGCATCCAGGACCCAGGCCTTTGCTCGGGCCGCAGCAGAGAAGCCAAGCCTCTTCAGTCTTCAGTCTTCAGTCTTCGCTCTGCACCTGTGTATGCAAATTAACCCACCATATTTGTTGGGTTAATTTGCATATTCACTCCTGATTGGCTGGCGGGTGTCATGGAGGTATGGTCAATTTGCATATTTCTCTTTTATTAGTGTAGATGGGCATACACTTGGGGATATTTACAGTGCCTCCCTTAGTATGATCAGAAAACTTCCATCCATTGAGCCCTTCTGTATGCCAACCATTGGGCTACATACTATAAACACTGCACCTGTAAGACTCACAACAACCTGGTCAGTTGGTTTTATTACACCCATTGGACAGATGAGGGAAAGGAAGTTCAGAGAATTGAAGCTACTTGCCCAAAGTCTCCCAAGAAATGGCAGATGCACAACCTGAGACCCAGTCCATCTGCCGAGGCCTGGCCTCTTTCTTTCTGCTCTAAGTGGGCTCAGTCCAGGTGAGTGAATCCTTTCACCTACTCCACGCTTTTCCCACCAGGAGGCGTGGTCGAAGCATACCCACCTGTGGAAAGTGTCACCAACCTGACAGTGGACATGCTCATAGAGCCCAACGGAGAAATCAGAGTGCTGTCCACGGGGGACCAGTTGCATGCAGAGGGTCCCTTCATCTCCTCTGGTACCACCATGCCTCAGGCCTCAGTGAATTCCCAAGTTCTCATTCCTTTGTGCCTCCAAATTGGAAAAGCTTGTAAACTGAGAAATGTGGTCGGTTACTTTTCTATAGACCTGGTGACCTTTATTGACCCAAGCACCATGGAACAGCAGGTAAGTCAACTTGATACCACGTGAACTACTAAAATATGTAGACTCCACACTGTTTACACCCATGCAACCGGGCATGGAAGGGAGCTTCTAAGATTCACTGCTCACCGGGTGAGCTGACCGTAATTCAGCACCCACATGGTCTGTGCCAATCAATGTGAGACCAGGCTTTATGTCTGGAAATACAGGGTCTTCTCATTTGGGTACAGTTGGAGTTTAAGTGACGACAGCTCATGCCACATAGCTCTGTTAATTGGGCCTTAATTCTCTGCCTGTGTCTTATCATGAGTTCATTTTATGCCATCTAGGGATAGAACCTGTCTAGAACCTGTTTTTAAATAGAATGTCAATCATCAGAAAGGAGTTGAGTCCTTGTGTCTGTTCCTTTTCTTAGTAATTCACCAGAAACTTAGGTTGTCAATTTTTTTCTTCTAAAAAAATGTGTTGAAAAATATTTTATAAATATAAAAAAGTTTAAATAATAATATAATTAACATTATGTGTCCTGACCCAGCTTAAGAAATAAAATGGTGCCAGTACCACTCCAGTCCTATGTACTCCTTGCCAGTCCTCCTCGTGTGGCCCTTCCTCCTCCCAGAGGTGGCCACTGTCTCACATTTGGGACTTAGATTCCTTTCAACATCTTTATGCACACTGATTACCAATATATAATATATAGTTGCATCAACTTTTTATAGATCAGAACATCCTATATGTTATCATTCTACAACATGCTTTTCTA
The DNA here is from genome assembly GCF_963455305.1 of Plecotus auritus. Classification (NCBI taxonomy): domain Eukaryota; kingdom Metazoa; phylum Chordata; class Mammalia; order Chiroptera; family Vespertilionidae; genus Plecotus; species Plecotus auritus. Next base: position 48,262,768 of record NC_137770.1, on the reverse strand, counting down.
TATTCAATATTTCATCTGGAAGATCCTCATTGGACATGTGTGGCTCTGATGTATAACATTCTTGATTATAATGTTTAGATTCACTACTACTTCACAGGATTTGTTTTTAAATGTTCAGTTCCTCCTCGGTTAGTGATGGGTGACCAGACTTCTGTCTAAAGGATAAAAAGGCCTCCTGTCCTCCCTCTCCCGATATCCTCTGGCCAGCCAACGTTGTAAATGCACTCTAGTTGTTTTATATTCATTATTCTCAGGTTCATGATTATCCATTTCAGTCCGATGATGGTTTCAAAGTGAAAGTTTATGTTTGGGCAGTTTCTAGCTTGTTCAATAATCATTTTCCATTTGCCTTCCTGAGCCCTCCATTGGTTTTACATTCCTTTCTCAGGTCCACACTTTGAGAGAGAACAAGACAACTAAAGGGCATTCAGAAATAATCTACCCTGGGAGGAGGGAGCAAAGAAACAGTGCCTCTGGTGGAAGAGCTGAGTGGCAGGGAATGGGGGCGCGGAGCAGGGGAGGTGGCCCTCCCCAAATGTTTGTATTGAGAAAGAAGGATTAAACCTGCCATCTTTGGGGCAGGAGGGAGGCTGGAACTATGGGGCTGGTTAACTTGTGGTTTTTATTTATTTGCATTTGCTACAGGGAGAATTGCACATGGCAGTGAGCGGGTCCTGTCCCTGGGTGACCCACCCTTCTGTGGTTCTGGGATAACGATCCTACCCTTCACTTAACTGGTCCCATGTGCCCTCTCTATTCCTCTCTTTTTTTCAACCACAACAGCCTCTCTCTGCTCCCCTTAGTCATCATACCACCTCCTGCCTCAGGGCCTTTACACATGCTGCCCCTCCACCTGAAATGCTCTTGCCTCTTCTTCTTTATCTAGTTAACCCCCTTCCCATTCATTATATTTCAGCGCAAGCCATGCTTTCTTAGGGGAGTCTTCCCTGACAAAGCCAAACTCACCTGTTTTAGGTTCTCACATCACCATGTACCTCTCCTTCACACCACTTACCAGAGTTACAATTTTAAAGGTGTTTACATGATTCTCTGATTAAAGCTGTCTCCTCCTGTAGAACATAAGCTCTCTGAGGAGATGTACTGTGTCTCTTTTTACTCCCTCCTCAATTCTCAGCACAATTTCTGCCCGGGAACAAAGTAGGTGTCCAGTAAATATTTGTTGAAAGAATGAATTAATGAACAATTTAGAGGGTACTCTAGCAGATGCTGGATGGTGGTGCCAAGGCTTTTAGAGAAAGAGCTCAGACATCAGTTGATGGATGTGGTAGATAAATATTAACCTAGGGTTCTCTGGTTTTATCACGCTATGACTTCTCATCCCTTCCTGTTAATACTTGAGTATACGGCCATTTGTGTTACAACTTTCAATAGGAAAGTGGAGGAAGTTCTCAGGAAGTACATCAGGGGTGTTTCTACATTGGCAAGGGAAGTAGGTTAGCTCTCTGTATAGTATATGTACGTGTTTGCAAAATTACTCGAGTACTGTCTAGCCATTTTGCAAATAGCATCACTTCAGAAAGCACCTTAGTTTCTTTTCTGATTGGCAGGCATTGTGGGGCCAATGAAGGGACTGGCATACTATCGACCTTTTCTTTTTTGCCAGTCTAACAGGGGGGAAATGTCATCTTGTTTTCCTCAGTATTTCTTTGATTATTATTGATAACGAACATCTTTTCATATGTTTGCTGGCTATTTATGTATATTGTCTTAATTGCCTTATCATATATCTTGCCCCTTTTAACTTGAACTATAATATAAATGCTGATTTGTTCAAGCTCTTTTTATATAAGGAACTATTATCCTTTGATGGTTGTACATATTGCAAATATCTTCTCCCAGATTGTCATCTGTAGCTTTTCTCTTTCTTTTTTTAGCCATGTTTCTTCACCATAAAAATCATAATTTTTCCTTTGTAATTTATTGATTTTGTAACTTTTGCTTGTGTAGTTGATTACTTTACAAAGTAATATTTGTGGAAAGGTATTCCAAGAGTACACCAATATCTTATTCCTCATCAAATTGCCACCCGCAAAACTTAGCACCCATTGCCAACTCTCCTGAGCCAGCCACCACTATGATGGTAGTAATTTACTTTTTAAAAAATTTTTATTGAATTTATTGGGGTGACATCTATAATAATAAAAGCATAGTATGTTAATTAGACCAGATGTCCTTCTGGATGACCTTCCCGATGAAGCCAGGGCTGCAAGGGAAGCCCGGGTTCCAGGTGCCTGCCAGCGGCCAGAGGCCAGAGAGAAGCCCGGGTCCCGGGTTCCAGAGGGAAGCCAGGGGAGGGAAGGCCTACTCTTGCACGAATTTCATGCATTGGGCCTCTAGTTGCTTAATAAAAGAACAAAGGTTTCAAGTGTATAATATATCATCTGTATATTGTATTGTGTGTTCACCACCCCAAGTCAAGTCTCCTTCCATCACCACTTATTCCCCCTTTACCCTCTTCTACCTCCCCCTCCTTTCCCTCCTTTCCCTCTGGTAATCATCATATTCTTGTCTGTGTTGATGAGGGTTACTCTTGTCTGTGTCGATGAGGGTTTTTTGTTTTGTTTTGTTCTTTGGTCAATCCCTTCACCATTTTAGCTCATCTCCCCAACCCCTCTCCCCTCTGACAGCTGTCAGTCTGTTCTCTGTATCTATGAGTCTGTTTCTATTCTGTTTGTTAGTTTATATTGTTCATTAGATTCCACATATAAGTGAAACCATATGGTATTTGCCTTTCTCTGACTGGTTTATTTTACTTAGTGTAATATTCTCTAGGTCCATCCATGCTGTTGCAAAAGGCAAGATATCTTTTTTTTTTTTTTTTTTTTTTATGGCCAAGTTGTATTCCATTGTGTAAATGCACCACAGCTTTTTTTCTCTACTCATCTACTGATGGGCACTTGGGCTGCTTCCAAATCTTGGCTATTGTAAATAGTGCTGCAATGAACATACGGGTGCATATATTCTTTCAAAGTAGTGTTTTGGGTTTCTTTGGATAAATCCCCAGAAGTGGAATAGCTGGGTCATAAGGCAGTTCCATTTTTAACTTTTTGAGGTGACTCCACACTGCTTTCCACAGTGGGTGCACCAGTCTGCATTCCTGCCAGCAGTGCACAAAGGTTCCCTTTTTTCCACATCCTCGCCAACACTTGTTGTTTGTTGATTTATTGATGATAGCCAATCTGACAGGGATGAGGTGACATCTCATTGTGGTTTTAATTTGCATTTCTCTGATGATTAGTGACATGAAACAACTTTTTATAGGTCTCTTGGCCATCTGTATGTCCTCTTTGGAGAAGTGTCTATTCAGGACCTTTGCCCATTTCTTAATTGGATTGTTTGGGGGGTTTTGGTGTTGAGTTGTGTAAGTTCTTCATAAATTTTGGATATTAACCCATTATCAGATGCATCATTGGTGAATATGTTCTCCTATTCAGTGGGTTGTCTTTTCGTTTTGTTGATGGTTTCCTCTGCTGTGCAACAACTTTTTAGTTTGATGTCGTCCCATTGTAATTTTTCATTTCCATACTTCGTTCTACATTTATTCATTGGCAATCTACTGCACAGAAGAGCTTTTTATTCTCCATCTTTCATTTACGTATGTGTATGTGTGTATGTAAATATGCATGGATTGTGTTTATGTGTATGCATGCATGTATTTATAACAGTTGGAACTCATGAGTTTCTACTCTCTTTAGTCAATTACATTACATACTTTCATCATTTGGATGTTCAAATTGTCCCAGATTGGCTAGTGGGAGACCCTTCAGGGTGGCTCTTGTGTTGCTTTGGTGTGTTCCCATTATTCTTTGAGCATTGTCTTACTTTCTAACACAATGAGATGTTTTAGGTTTATCTTACACTTTCCCTGACCCAGACCTAGGATCAGCTTAAGAGCGTTGGGTCCTTCTAGTGGAAGATAGTATTGAGATCTGAGCTCTTAGTGCTCTCAGTGCTACTGGAGTGTCATTGCTTCCGGTCTCTTTCAGTGGACAAGGCAAGAAATAGATAATATTGCACAATACAAACACAAACATAGATATATTTATGCTTCAATGACTATTTCTATATCTATCAATGTATATATTTTTCTCTATTTATTTCATCCTTTGCTTTTATTATTCTAATTGTTACCTAATGTCATAGCTTTAAAATTGTGCTGATCTCAATTTGACAAGCCTCTATTTGTATATATGTATATTCAGACCATGCATTCCTGCCAATATCTCTAATTCCAATCTAACACCTCAAGATTCTAGACTTCCCCTTTTCCATACTTAAAAATAAATACCTTTTCCAAAAGTGATAAACCTTAGTCTCTTTTTCCTCAATATGTGTGCTTATTTGCTCAATCAATGTATTTATTTGTTCAATGTAAACAACTAATCTCCCGACCAATCCCTCTGTCTTCTTCACCTGCCACAAATGGGCGCCACCTGAGCCTCCCGTGCTTGGATACTGAACCCTGTCACTTGCATTTTAAGTTTATTTGTAATGTTCTTTCTCATACTAAAGTTTCAAATAGTTGGCTCTAGTTTGTTTTCTAAAGTGCTGTATTACCTTGAGCTTCTCTCTTTCTTTCTCTCAGCCTCAGTTTTCTCTGCTGTGAAATGAGTAGGTGAGCTTATTTGACTTCTGAAAACCTTCTAGTTCAAAAATTATTTATCCCAATAGTATTTTCATAGTGCTTATTTTTTACATTCAAAATCTAATAATAGTAAGAGTCTACTTTTTAGAAATATCACAAGAAAGTAATCACAAAGATTTATGTACACACATGTTAACCACAGCATTATTAAGGATGGTAAAAATTTCCAAATAGTCCAAATTCCAATAATAGAGAATTTGTTAAGCAAATTATGATAGATCAATAGAATCGAACGCTATAAAAACAGTAAAACTCAAGTTTTTAAAGAATATCTAACAGGAAACTGTTTATGGAATATTGAAAGGGTAAAACAGATTGCAAAACAATATATAAAATTATATGTATAATGTGTGTCCCCCAAAAATGTATACACACTGTATGTATATGTATATTATACATAGCTGATAGCTCAATTTTCAAATTGAAATGTATTTTAATAAGACTTGCCTTTATAATTACTCAAAGTATGTGTATACATTTTTGAGACACTAAATATATGCATATATACAATTTCATAAAAAGAAAAAATAAATATATGCAGAGCAAAAAGAAATTAAAGAAATAAGAGATGTCACAAATTATTATTTCTGCTTTGGAAGACTGAGGGTGTGGTAGGCAGAGTAATATTCCCCCCACTCAAATGATGTCCTTATCCTAACCCCTGCAATCTGTGAATGTTACCATAAACGCCAGCATGTACGTGTGGCCGACTTAAGGCTGTTGAGACTGAAGATGACCCTGGAATATCCCGCTAGCCAATGCAGTCACAGGGTCCTGCTGGCTTTGAAAATGAAGGCAGTGACAATGAGCCAGTGGAAGCAGACAGCCTCTAGAAGCTGGACACGGCAAGGAAGTAGATTCTACTCTAGAGCCGTTAGGAGGAATGATGCCCTCCTGACACCTGGATTTTAGCCGAGGGAGACTTCTGACATCTGACCATTTAAGCCACTAAGTTTATGGCAATTTGTTTCAGCAGCAATAGGAAACTAATACAGAGAGTTTTGGGTTTTCTGCATTTGCATTTTCAAAGTAAGCATGCATTATATTAGTAATCAGGGGGAAAAAGTGAATAATGAAAATCATAAATTTGTATAGGATGTTATAATTTACAAAGCACTTTCACATACATGACCTTACATACAAACACGTCTTGCAGTAGATTTGGGCGGCAGAAAACTGAGGTGACTGCATCCATCTCAAATTCTTGCTCTGTGTCCCTGCAACTTACCATGCTGGCAAGGTAAGAGCAGAGGGGACCGGGGTCCAAGGAAAGGTAGAGAAAATAACAGTGGTGCACCAAGGATGGGCCCACAATTATGAATTGGCTCCAGACAAGAGTGTGGAATATCCTGTCCAGACTTGAGGAGATGGGAGTGTGGTTCTAGGGTGGCACATGGAGGAATGGTTTGGGAAATGCAAGGTTTCAATACTGGAATCGTCAGGCAGGACCCAGGGTCTCTTGGGAATAAGAGGAAAAGGGCCAGTCCTGGGAAATGGAGCTGGTTGGAGCATAGTACCAAACCACTCCTGCCGGTGCACTTATGTCCAAGATCCCAGCGTCCCAGGGATGGGGAAATTCCATGCAGATACATGAAACTACAAGGCAGCCAGGTTGGAGATCTGGCTTCCCATGTGAGATGAAAGGAGGGGCCCTGCCTCCTGTTACTGCGAAGGGATGCCGCCCTTACACAAGGAGTGGCACACGTATTTCCAAACCCCAGTGTGTCCTGGATGTCAGTATCTAGTAGGTTCCAGGGGGGCCATGCAGCACCGACCAAAGGCCTCGAAGAGAGATTGACATGATCACTGAACAAATATTTTCCAAAAGCCTACTCCACTCCATGCTGGAGGCCGAGGGGTTAGAGATTCAATAAGACATGTTCCCTGTCACGTGGAAGCTCATTTTACATCCGTCATCCAATTTCATTTGATACACATGCACCCAATTGTTGTCTTCTTACTGGTTCTTAGGCATAAATGTTGACTCCATGAGATTTCTAAATCCTCTAGAAAGCCCTGGACCTTAAAACTTTTTTTTTTACCCCTTCATGATGTCTAACACAATGATAGTCAGTTATATGATGGCCAGTTGATTGACAGGCTTTTGAAAACTCTAGAAGATCCAGATCTGTTGAGCTTACTTATTCACTTCTGGGAAATTCTCAAAGAAAGAACAAGGGTTTATTGAGCATCTGTTATGCACAAGACATTATGGTAGGTGCCAGAGGGCTGCAATGATGCAAAAGGTGTCCTGGTACCTGCCCTTAGGGAGCTCACAATCTATTTGGGGAGACAGACTTAAAAAGTGAATTACAAGAAAAAGCTTAAGTGACAACTACATAGGACAATAAAAAGAGACATTAAAAAGGGAATGTTGGCTTAACTACCTTCTGTCTGGAACAATCAAGGAAGATATTTACAGAGGAGGTGGGATTTGAGCTGAAAAATAGTTAGGATTGGGAGGAGGGTAAGTAAGAAGGAAATATGCTGTGAAGGGTGGTGGTAGAAAAGATCAAATCACACATGGGTAAAATTATTGTCCAAGTCTTATAAACATCATATCTGATTTATATCATGTAATTATGCATTTATATATCATTCCCCAGTTCCTTTTCTTTAGGTAAAATTCACTAAACAAATAGATTGGCAAAGATGCTTTCTGTTGAAATTCCCATATTAAAAACGTATTTGTTTTTAGGTAATGTGAACTTTTGAAATAACTATCTCCGTTATGAGCATTGATGTGTTGTCTTTAAAAAAACACACACACACACACACAAAAAGAATTTAGATTAAAAAAAAAAAAAAGGCAGCAGGCGATTAGCAATGATGGCTCTTCCTGGATACAAAAGGAAATGAGACTGGTTACAAAGTACAAACTGTGAGGAAAGACAAAAATGTACACCTCCATGTATATCACAGAATATCAATATATTCTGAAAACTGATCCTCAGAGTGCTGAAACAAAAATAAATGAATGGAATATATCAAACTAGAAAACTACTCCACAGCAAAAGAAACTAACAACAAAACAAAGAGTCAGCCAACCAGAAGGGAGATGAAATTTGCAAACAGTAGCTCTGACAAAGGTTTAATTTCCAAAAGATATATATTTTTAAAATACTCATAAAACTCAACACCAAACAAACAACCCAATCAAAAAGTGGGAAAATGATCTGAAAATACACCTCTCCCAAGAAGGCTTACAAACAGCCAATAGACATATGAAAAGATGTCCAATCTCACTGGCAATTGGGGAAATGCAAATCAAAACTACAGTGAGATACCACCTTACACCTGTTAGAGTGGCCATTATCAACAAGACAAGCAATAACAAGTGTTGGAGAGGTTGTGGAAAAAAGGGAACTCTCATTCACTGGTGGGAATGCAGACTGATACATCCACTATGGAAAGCAGTCTGGCAATTTCTCAAAAAATTAAGAATAGAGCTACATATGACCCAGCAATTCCTCTCCTGGGTAAATACCTGAAAAACTCGAAATCATGTATTCGTAAAGATACATGCACCGCTGTGTTCACTGCAACATTATTCACGGTGGCCAAGACATGGAAACAACCAAAGTGCCCCACATTAGAGGATTTGATAAAGAAGATGTGGTACACCCTAGCTGGTTTGGCTCAGTGGATAGAACGTCAGCCTGCGGAATGAAGGGTCCTGGGTTTGATTCTGGTCAAGGGCACATGCCCAGGTTGCGGCTGGATCCCCAGTAGGGGGTGTGTAGGAGCAGCCAACCCATGATTCTCTCTCATCACTGATGTTTCTATCTCTCTCTCCCTCTCCCTTTCTCTCTAAAATAAAAAAAAAAATATTTTTTAAAAAGACAATGTGGTACATATACACAGTGGAATACTACTCAGCCATAGAAAGGATACAATAGCACCATTTGCAACAACATGGACGGATAGATCTTGAGAACATTATGCTAAGTAAAATAAGTCAGTCAGAAAAAGCTAAGAACATGATTTCACTCATATGTGTGATATAAAATTGAAACTCATGAACACAAACAGCAGTGTGGTGGTAGCCAGAGGGAAGGGGGTGGGAGGAGACGGGGTCCTAATATAAGGTGACGGGAGAAGATTTCACTTTGGGTAGTGGGCACACCGTGCAATATACAGATCTTTTAACATAGAAACCCACACCTAAAACCTGTATGTTCATGTTGACCAATGTCACCCCAATCAATTTAATAAATAAATATAAAAAATAAGAATGCCTAAATACAAATTTATCAGCCTAGAATTTAAAAAATGAGATAGTTGAAAATATTTTCATCATGATTGGTAATGGAGTCGGCCCCAGTCTTCCCACTTACCAGTTGTGATACTTCTGACAACCCACTGGACCTCTCTGAGCCTGGTTTTTGCATTGACAAATGGTGAATTCCTGCCCTCCTTCCCACAGGATGTTCTGAGAGGCTGAGCAGATATAAGGTGCTGCTCTTATTAAATCAAATGGCATAATCACATGGAAAGCTGTCACCCGAGCCCTCAGCAGGTTCTCAAACTGTGAATGGAATCTGAATTGAATTAGCATTATTTTTAAAACTCAGTGAGCATTTTCATAATCATAAAGTGATATATAAGCATCAAAAATGAATACATTTATTTCAGAGAGTGGAAAACCAAGGTCTACAGAAATATCATAATTCCTTCTTATTCATTGCTGTATACCTATCACCATGTCTAGTATATAATAGATCCACAATAAATATGTATTAAATGAATAAATGAATACTCTCTGAGTCCCCCTCTGGTACTCTCATTTGCAAGATCTCCCTATCTCTGTTTTCAAGATATTCAAGGTATTCACTGAAGGAGCTCAATGAGATTTACTTTTTCTCTTTAGGGAAGGTGTTTTATTTATATATAAGAAAGTTAACAGTGTATGTCTAAATTAAAATTTAATAAGCCTTTGTTATAAACAGAAGTGGCTATTATTCAGTGTTTCTAATGCTATAAGAGGCACACTGTTAATCACAAGTTAATACTTAGGGAAAGGAAAATAGATCCCAAGGGTTTTGAAGCATTAAAGGAAAAGACCTGCCCCTTTAAAAGGTCTGCATCTTTGTGCCAATGAAACAGACCTGTAATATACAAGAAATAATAATGATGGTGGCGGTAATGACTTTCACAATAAACGCAAAGGCAGTGATGACAATGAATTTCATAGTGACAAGTACAATTTTGTTTCTTAACACAGATAGTGCAGGTAATCTAGTGGCCAACTTTGCCTGTATACAATATTACCTTGTGTGACTGTCCTTAAATGTTTGGTTAACCCCTTACTTTATAAATTTTGACCTTCAGAAAATTGAACACAAGCCTAAGCATCAACTCTTGGATAGAACTTTGGTTGATGTACCTATATAATAGACCCAGTTCCTCTGTCTACATCTCACCTCACCCAAGACTTCGGATGCCCGCTCTCATCATGGAGATCCTTGCTTTATATGAATGAAACTCTGGACTTTGAGGTCTCAGGAGGAGCCGATCTGGGCATTCCCCCTGCATCCTGTGCTTTTCAGGAGGTGCCACAGTTCTACGGGGGTGGGGCGGGGAGCAGCTAGGGGAAAGGAAAAGGCTCCCTGCTAATGCTAAGAAAGACCAGAAGATTCTCCACATTTGTGTGTTTACAGCGTGTATCACAGAAACAAAGCTGAATGGCCCTTTCCTACTTGCAGCTGTCACCTGTTTTTGTGTGATAAATTTTGTCTTGTAGCAGCCCAAGTACCCATCAGTAGACAAATGAATATATATATTGCTCAGCCATGAAAAAGAATGAAATTATACCATTTGGAACAACATTGATGAGCCTATACTAAGTAAAATAAGTCAGACAGGGAAAGACAAAATACCACATGATTTCACTTAATATGTAGACTCTAAAGAACAAACAAAACAGAAACAAACTCATAGATAACAGAGAACAAACAGATTTGCTAGATGGGAGGCAGGTTAGGTGTTGGGTGAAAAAGGTGAAGGGATTAATAAATACAAATTGGTAGTTACCAGTCACAGCATAGGGAATATAATAAAAAATATTGTAATAACTATGGACACAGACAATAGGGCGGTGAAGGCCTGGGATGGGGGGAAGGGCACCGGGTGGAGAGGAACAATGCAGGGGGGTGGGGGCCATCTATAATACTCACAATAAAGCTTTATAAAAAATCAATTAGAAAATCCTAACAGTAAAGAACAGCCCTGAATACCACCCCCCCCACCATGTGGCACTATTGCTTTTCTCATTGATCATATCCAAAGTGCTCTCCAGGACAAGCAAGCTGACATGCTTGGTTCCTCCCAGGTTCAATAAATACATTCTCTTCCTGCCTCCCACATGCCACCTTCATTCCTAAAACTTGCTTTTCTGTCACTATACAACATCCCTTCTCTCAAAACATGTTTCACAATCCAACTCCTCCTAGAAACCCACCTGAATCAATCTCACTTCAACTGCCACCTCATTCTGCAGCTTCTCAGAGCTGAGGGACAGTATCAATGGCCAGAGTAATTATTAATGATAACATTAACAATGTATTGATTTTTTTGTCAAGTGCCAGGCACTCTGTTATATATTTTACATGTAATATTTCTACTCCTCACACCCTGAGAAATGGGCATTACTATCCCTAATTTACAAATGAGAGCTGAGGCTAGAGTGACATGTTCAAGGTCACACAGTTACTAAGTGACAAATCTAGGGTTCAAACCATGCTAAGGTTCAAACCAAGCAGGCTGCCGAGCCTGCTCCTTCTCTCAGCAGATGCTCCCTGTGGTACTGCATTGAATTGATGGTGAACATCCTTTGCAAGTCACTCCCTCCTCCTCAACTACCATCACCAAAGAAAATGTATGTTTCCCTTGTATATCCTCAATATGCTTGTTGAATTGAGTTGAACAGCTTAAAGCCAGAAAACACATCTCCTATTTTTTTTAATATATTCCATCCTTGTGCTCAGCACATAAGGTAATCATTAAATGTTAATGACTAAACGCAATGGAATAAAATCAGTGTTGTGGTAGCCATTTTTAAGCCTTAAGAGTTTAAATGAGCAAGCCCACGCACAGCACCACAGCTGGGAGCGCCATATTGCCATTAAGCCAGAAGGTGGATTCACGGGATGGGAACATTGAAAACAGACACCACAAGAATGGTTAAGTCAGTTTTCCAAACCACTTTCTACAAGTAGCTATTGCTTTTTTCCCCATAATAATTTCACAATAATTAGCCTGCTAGGTGAAAAATCCCAGGCAAAAAAGAGCAAGCACAACTGAGAGTCAGAGGAATTCAGAATAACCAGTAAGTATTGAGCCAAGGTTGGAGGTGAGATGGACAATAGGTAGAGCCATTCCCTATTGTCTGGTTAAAAATATAAGAGACCTGCCGTCCGGATTTCTCATATGGGCTTGACCTTTCAGAATAAATGCTTTTGTTCTTATCATTAGATTAATGAAGTCCAATCTCACATTCCAACATACATGGATATCAAAATGTATATTTGGTGAGGAATAGCGTCTGATGCTATCCATCTCTGCTTTCTTTTGCTTTCTTTGTTCCTAGCATGAAATTTTCTACTTTTTGCCAAAACCTTACTATGTAGCTTTTTAACTTAATTAAATATATAGGCAATTACTGACACCATCTGTCTTCATAGAAAAAAGCACAAGAAGTGACACAAAAGACTGGAATTCTGAAGGGAATACTTAGCAAATGAAATCTTCTAGCTCCACAATAGTGATGTTTATTTTTAGGGGCCCTTATGTTATTTTAAGTCTTTTATGTTTTTCAGAAATAATGAATTTGGGCTATACTTAAGATGTAGTGGCTTTGGTATGATTTTTAAAAAAGAAAATATCAAGTAATCCATTGCTTTTTCAGTAAAACAAAAACTTAAACATGCCGTTGAACATCTGTTACTAGTACAGTCTAACACAGCACTTAAAATCCTTTAAAATCCCTGAAAACCTTTATAAAGTTACATGAATCTTTTGCATAAATAGAAGTGTTTTAACAACATGTATATTCCTCTAAACATACATTTTGCTTCCTTAAACATAAGAGCCATTGTGTTGCCTATTGTTCCAAACCCTTAAAAATAAGTAAATGAAACGGCTTCCCTTCTTGAGCGAGGTGGTCTTCCCCTAGCATGCCATATTGCTAGTCTACTCTGGGGTACCTACCTACTTATGTCTGTTTTTAAAATGTTTTTCCATTTTCCTTTTGAGACATTTCCACAACTATCTCAATATATAAATTATATCAAACCTACCCATTGAAACGTGATCAAGCAAAGTCAGGAACCAATACAAGTCCAAATAAAACAACAAAATTCATCTCCCCTAGGGAGAACATAAGCAGGAAATACGCAGGAATTAGCGGGAAAAGAGTCACATGTGGCCCCAGAAGAACATGGAGTCCCCTGATGTTACCACTAAGGAGGGCAACTGGGCTGTGCTGAAGCTCTTCCCTGAACTGGAAAAACAGGTTTTGAGTTTTTGAACCCCATGTGGCAGCAACTCAGTGTCCTACTCCCTGTAAATAGAAGTGTGCAGGGCCAGAGGACAGCCCTCCAGATTTAAAGGAGACACTTTTCAAAGAAATAGCTATAAAATTTCTATTCATATTGAAGACTTATGGTATACCAAAGAATATGCTCTCTCAAATTTGAGGAGGGAGGGGAATCAATTTACATTTTTTGAAATGTTTTATTCACTCATTGATGATGGAAATAATGAAGTAATTTCACGATTATTTTCTACAAATTGTCTTGAAGACGCTGTGTAAAATGCTTATCAAATAGAAGTGGAGCTAGAACTAAGAATTTACACTTATCTGCCATGACTGATGGGCCTTCTAGGGCCCTCTCTTGAGGATGAGGAGGAGAGGAAAGGAGGAAGGAAGGAAGGAAGGAAGGAAGGAAGGAAGGAAGGAAGGAAGGAAGGAAGGAAGGAAGGAAGGAAGGAAATACCTCATTTGATCTGTTTCTTTCATTTGCTAGAAATTGAACCCGGGGACAACTGGTATCAGAGGGTGTCAGTCACTTAAAAGCAGCCTCTGGGGTGAAGCTCAGAGGAGCAAAGGCCGTGTGTGGGGCAGAGCCCGAAGGGTAAGCCCAGGCTGAGGACACTTATTCAGGGGACAGTACAGGCTGATTTCCAGTCAGCAGCTACTCAGTTGGAATCTTTGCAGGACCCTAAGGCTCCGCCCGTATATTCCTGGAGAGCACCACAGGACTTTTATTGATCACAGATAGGAGCCTTGGCTTTTTGCCTGCACTGAAGGACATTTCCTTGTCTTTATACAACTCTTCGATTTTTGGCTCTCAAGTAATGGGGCAGGTGAAGCAGAAAGGTGTTAAGTGACTTGTCCAAAGTCCCCAGTAAATCACAGGCCTTCCTCCAGTGATTGTTGGAGCGTCTGCTCGCTCACATCCCACCAGGCATCTGTTTCCCTCCCCATGGGGAGGATAATCTCCAAGGTGAAGCCCAGGAGAGGAAACCTGGACTTCAGAGTCAGGCACATTGATCTGGATCCCAGTCCTGCCACACAGCTGTGGAACTTGGGCACATTTCTGGGTTCTTTGAGCCTCTGCTTCCACTTCTATAAAATGAGGATGTTAGGCCCGACAGGCATGGTTCAGTGGTTGAGCATTGACCTATGGACCAGGAGGTCATGGTTCGATTCCCAGTCAGACCCTATGCCCAGGTTGCAGGCTCCATCCCCAGTGTGGGGTGTGTAGGAGGCAGCTGATCAATGATTCTCTCACATAATTAATGTTTCTCTCTCTCTCTCCCTCTCCCTTCATCTCTGAAATTAGTAAAAATATATATATTTTTTCATGAAGATGTTAATATCCACTTCACAAGGTTGTGAAATGACATGAGAAAATACTTACCAGGATGCTTTGTACATAATAGGCCCTTAATATACATTAATTTCCATTCCATTTTCCTTCCATAGTTCTCCCTCCTAGAGTCTATTCTCCATGTAGTCAAATCGGCAGCTTCCTAAATATTGCTGCCATCAATAAAGAAAGCATATTGGCTCCATTGGGTGCTGAATCTTTCAAACACCAGAGTCCACAGGAGAAACCAAGATGGCGGCATAGGTAAGCACCTAAACTGCTGCCTCGCACTACAATTTCAAAACTACAACTAAAAGACAGAACGGACACCATCCAGAACCACAGGAAAGCTGGCTGAGTGAAAATTCTACAACTAGAAGGAAAGAGAAAATCTCAGAGAATTGGAGGTACGGCAAAGGGTCTTTGTGCGCACAGAGGGAAGGGCAGCTGAGAGCCTGGCTGACTTTCTCTGGCGGAAGGGGGAAGGAAGCCCCCGACCGCACTGAACCCCAGTTCTGACTGCACTGAACCCCAGTCCCGGGCGAAACCCCGTGGACCCAGGCTCATACAGGGGGAGTCTGGACTGTCAGGTAGAGAGAAAGGCACCCAGAGACTCGGAGACCCGGGGGAGACCCGGGAGAGCCCTGGCAGGCAGGGTTCCGGAGGCGCGCGTGCCAGTGTGCACAAAGGCTGCGGAGGTTGCCACAGGCTTTCCCTAGCAGAAGGGAGTCAGAAGCTCCTGACTGCACTGAACCCCAATTCTGACTACACTGAACCCCGGTTCCAGGTGAGCCCCTGGGGACCCGCGCTCTTACGGCGGGGGGGGGGGGGGGGGAATCTGGACTCTCGGGCGGAGACTCGGGAGCCGGGGAAGGCAGTGGTCTGCAGGCGCGCGCATGCCAGTGCGCACAAAGGCTGCGGAGGTTGCCACAGGCTTCCCCTAGTGGAAGGGAGTAAGAAGCCTGGGAAGGCAGAGGTCTGCAGGCGCGCACGCGCACAAGGGCAAGGCTGACTGGAAGCCAAGACTGTCTGCTCCACCCTGAGACTCCACCCCATCCAAGCTGAGCACAGAGGCTATTGCAATTTGGCAAGTCTAATCCTGTAAGGCTGTCTCCAGCACCGAACTTCTCCCAGCATAGACACAGCTGATCCTTACAGCCAACTGGCCTGGAGGTCAATTCGTCCCAGTGATACCAACAACAATCAAGACTTAACTACAACAAGGCTGTACACACAGTCCACAAAGGGGTGCACCAAGAGTGTCCACCTCAGG
Source organism: Plecotus auritus (assembly GCF_963455305.1). Classification (NCBI taxonomy): domain Eukaryota; kingdom Metazoa; phylum Chordata; class Mammalia; order Chiroptera; family Vespertilionidae; genus Plecotus; species Plecotus auritus. Next base: position 48,246,957 of record NC_137770.1, on the reverse strand, counting down.
TTAACTGGAGAGGCCGACCCACTGGGCCATATAGGAAACCTAGCACACAAATCTACCCTACCAACTCAGGGAAGCAATGAAAATGCGGCGTCAAAGAAACAGATCACAAACAAAAGAAATGGAGGAAAACAAACGACTGGATATAGAATTCAAAACCACGGTTATAAGTCTTTTCAAGAATATCCTTGAAAAGGCCGATAAATATAATGAGATCCTCGAAGATATGAAAAAGGACCAACTAGAAATTAAACATACACTGACTGAAATAAAGAATATTATACAGAGACCCAACAACAGACTAAAGGAACACAAGAATCAAGTCAAAGAATTGAAATACAAAGAAGCAAAAAACACTCAACCGAAAAGCAAAAAGAAAAAAAAATCCAAAAAGTTGAAGATAGTGTAAGAAGACTCTGGGACAACTTCAAGCGTACCAACATCAGAATTATGGGGGTGCCAGAAGAAGAGAGAGAGCAAGATACTGAAAACCTATTTGAAGAAATAATGACCAAAAACTTTCCCCACCTGGTAAAAGAAATAGACTTACAAGTCCAGGAAGCGCACAGAACCCCAAACAAAAGGAATCCAAAGAGGACCACACCAAGACACATCATAATTAAAATGCCAAGAGCAAAAGACAAAGAGAGAATATTAAAAGCAGCAAGAGAAAAACAGTTAGTTACCTACAAGGGAGTACCCATACAATTGTCAGCCGATTTCTCAACAGAAACTATGCAGGCCAGACGGGAGTGGGAAGAAGTATTCAAAGTGATGAATAGCAAGAACCTACAACCAAGATTACTCTACCCAGCAAAGCTATCATTCAGAATTGAAGGGCAGATAAAGAGCTTCACAGATAAGAAAAAGCTAAAGGAGTTCATCACCACCAAACCAGTATTATATGAAATGCTGAAAGGTATTCTTAAAGAAGAGGAAGAAGAAAAAAGTAAAGAGAAAAATTATGAACAACAAATACATATCTATCAACAAGTGAACCTAAAAATCAAGTGAATTAAAAACCTGAGGAACAGAATAATCTGGTGAATATAATAGAATCAGGGGCATAGAAAGGGAGTTGACTGATAATTCTCAGGGGGAAAGGGGTAAGGGGGCGTTCAGGAAGAGACTGGACAAAAATCATACACCCATGGATGAGGACAGTGGGGGGGAGGTAAGGGCAGAAGGTGGGGTGGGAACCGGGTGGAGGGGAGCTATGGGGGGAAAAAGGAGAAACAATTGTAATAATCTGAATAAAGATTTATAAAAAATAAAAATAAAAAATAAATAAAAAAACACCAGAGTCCATAGACAACAAAGGCAAAATCCTAGGATCCAGATTCATCTCTCAGATAACCAACTCCAAAAGGTTCCATTAAACAGCCCTCCACAGTCAGCAAAGGATCAGAATTTATTGGATTAACATGATGGGGATAAGGAAATGTCCCTGTGGGGAGCATAGGTCTTGGATGAGGGGGCTCCTCAAACCACAGAAGCCAGGCCAAAGTGCTGGGAGGACCCTGGAATGAGCAATAGGAAGGAAGAAGAAAAGTGGATGTGCCCACTGACTGACCCAGCTGGTCTTCTAGATTTGACCAGGCCCGGCCCCACTCAGTCCAGGAGCTGATGCAAAATGAAAGCCTGTGATGGGAAGCAGGAGGAAGTCTACTGTCTTTTAGAAAAGTGACACTGTGTCCTCAGAGCTCATTGAGTCTTTTCTCAGATGCTAATATATTATCCTTTTCAGCCCATGGCTGCTTATTGGGCCTCAGGTATTAAACTTGGCTGGGCACTGGTTTGCTTCAGTGTAGGTAGCAGATATTTTTTACCTGCATGGAAATGTTCTTTAAGGCATAGGCCTGAAGAATGCCTAGAATAAATTCAGAGGGCGGTTTGGAAGGTGGTTTATCACAGGCCCCTCATTCAGACATTATTTACACTAGCAGTGCAAACAAGTGGCCATACAAATTGTGCAGGTGTTCTTCCAAAAATTGGTCTCCTGGAAACTGGTGAGAGAGAGAGAGAGAGAGAGAGAGAGAGAGAGAGGAAGTGTGTGTGTGTTTATAACATCTCTATTGAGATATCACATGCCGTAAAATTCACTCTTTTAAATATACTAACGTAGTTTTTAGTATAGTCACAGAATTATACAACCATCATCAGTATCTAATTATAGACCATTTCTCTTACACACAAAAAAAATCCCTGAACCTATTAGAAATTATTCCCATACTCTCTTCCTCCCAGCCAGTAGAAACCATTCTCTGTGTCTATGGATTTCCCTTATCTGGACATTTCATATAAATGGAATTATCCATTTTGTCTTTTGTGACATAATGCTTTCAAGGTTCATCATGTTATAGCATGAATCAATGCTTCATTCTTTTAAATGACTGAATAATAGTCTACTGTGTGGATGTACCAAATTTGTTTATCTGTTAATCAGTTGATAGACATTTGGTATGCCTCCACTTTTTGATTATTATAATGTTACTAGGGGCCCAGTGCACGAATTTGTGCACCTTTAAAGAAATATGGGCCGTGATGCTGCGATGGGCACAGAGGCAGGTCTCTACCTATCCTCCATGCCCCTGCCCAGCCCCTCCCCCGCCCCCAGTCCCCTGTCTGCCAGCAGCCCTGCTCCCACCGCCGCTCCCACGCACTGACAGCGCCAGCCCCACTGGCACCTGCTGACGGTGCGGAGCCATTGGGACCAGCACCAGTAGCAGGTGCGAACAGTGGCTCCGGTGCTGACTGCAGGTGTGAGCAGTGCTGCTGCCAGAGTGGGTGCAAGAGGCGGCTGCTGGCCCCGATTGCCCCTCAGGAGCAGGGGGAGGTGGAGAAGGCCTCAGGGGTGATCAGGGCCAGCAGCTGCTGCTCACACACACTGATGGCACTGAGCGATTGGGGCCAGCGCCAGGCACCAGCATCGGGTGTGAGCGCCAGGCGGAACCGTGGTGTGCCAGAGCAAAGAATTTTCAGTAACCACCAGAGGCTTGCCCCAATGACAGCGACTGGTGCCCCACCTTGGTCTGGCGCCCCCGGTCACCTGCTCCACCATCCCGCCACGGCTGACGCCCGCCATGTTCCACGCGCGCCCCCTGGTGGTCAGTGCACGTCATGCAACTGGTTGTTCGGTTGTTCTGCCATTTGGTCTATTTACATATTAGGGTTTTATATATATAGATGAACATTCATGTACAAGTTTTGGGTGTACCTGGTTTCATTTTTCCTGATTATACATAGGAGTAGAATTGATGGGTCATATGGTAGCTGAAAGTTTAACTTTTTGAGAAACTACAAAACTGTTTTTAAAGTGGTTGCACCATTTTACAATCTCACTAGCAATGTATGAGGTTCCAATTTCTTCATCTTTGTTAATGTTACTATCTTTTTTATTTCAGCTATCCTGGTGGGGTTGAATGGTATCCCTCCTGTCTGTGTTTTAAAGGGAAGGTTTTTTGTCTTTGTATAATTTAATTGAATCATCCATTGAAGATTTATTGTGCATACATATCAGGCAGGGGTGCTGCACTGGGCATTGTGCAGGATGCAGAGATGAGTAAGAAGAAGTCCCTGTTTTCGGTCTAATTCTCCTCTCTAGGAATTTCCAAATGTATACAAACTTGCCTTGGACTTGAAGTCATGAGCTCCGAATTCTGGTCCGAACTTGACTCCTGACCAGGTCTCTTTCCCTCTTGAGGCTCGTGCTTAGAGTTTGAGGGGAGGCTAGACTAGGCCAACTCCAAGGCCATTGCTCTGACATTCGTGTTTCTTGTGTACAGACTCTGCAACCAAGGTAGTTCTTTGTAAAAAATATACAGGTATGTGATTTACCAGAGCTGCTGAGGTAACTGGGGAGGAAAGGCGAACTCTGTGCCAGCTCGTTGCATTGCTGGGACCAGTGCTGCAGGCCCATCCTCATCGCGCTTTGGCCAGCAGGCCTCCACCCCGCAGAGTCTAGCACAGGAATCCTCCTGATGGGAGCCACATGACAGGAGCTTTCTGCTTTGAAAATTCGCACAAAATCCTTTTAGATATTATTTATAGTGACTTTGAAGGAATACTTCTCAACTGAGCAAATCACTCACCAGCCCTGACATTTATGTTATAGTGTGAAAATTAAAGAAGGAGAATAACTATCTACAGCATGGGGTTATTATATTGAGTTGCTGTAGAAGAAGCATTTACAATTACTGGTCCTAGAAACTTGATAGGTTAAACAATTGGGTTTTCATGTTTATTACAGTTTAGTGCTTAATGTCAAAATATGAAAGTGGTCTTTCCAAAATTCATCATAAAAAGTTAAGGAAATACTTAAAAAGAAAAAAAGAAATGAGTAATTCTGTATGTTAAAAATACAAATAATATAAAATAACTAGAGGCCCAATGCACGAGATTCATGCATGAATGGACCTTCCTTCCCCTGGCTGCCGGCACTGCCTTCGCTCTGGCTGGAGCCACCTTTCCACCTTCCCATGCTGCCCAGAGGCCTGGAGCGGCTGGGGTGGTGCGGATGCAAGCATGGTGACAATGCAAGCATCCTGAACCAAGCCACTTAGTGCCTGCATATACAAATTAACCCACCATTGTTGTTCGGTTAATTTGCATACTCACTCCTGATTGGCTGGTGTGCGTCACGAAGGTACGGTCAATTAGCATGTTACTCTTTTATTAGGTAGATAATACAAACAATATCAGTGAGGCCATCAGTCTAAAAAGTAATAGCGGGGGGGTGGTAAATGTATAGAGGAAGTAGAAGGCACTTGGAAAAGGAAACAGAGAAAGCAAGGGTATATGAAGAGATTTATGATATTTTTACAAAAATGGAAAACATAAATGCTGTTGTTGATGATGCACGTTTAATTTCAATATTTTCCATTTTGGATACCCAAATTAATTTTGAATATTGTTCCTGCATATCCTGAAAATTTTTCCAAAGTCACAGAGAAGCTCCTGGCGCTACGAAGAAATCGAGCTATTAATGCTGCTGATTCAGTGTCATGGACAGAGCTGACCAAGACAGAAAATTTGGGCTTTGATCCCAGCTCTTCCCCCAACTGAGGGACCTGAGTGAGTCAGTCCCCTCCCAGAGTCCTCATCCATAAATGAGGACGTGGGAATGACAGAGGTCATTTTAGGTATGTAGACAGAGATGTTTAAGACCTCGCTGAGCCCTGAGTGTTTTTCATTTTAGAAATTCCATCACCCTACATGCTATCAGATGCATTAAATGCACTCTCATGGAATAAACTAACTGTAACAATTGTGTTGCATTTAACTGACATGTCAATGTGGTTGATCTTTTTTAAATGTTCATTGTTATTTTTGCAGTTTTCTTATTTGGAAGCCAGTAACTTTTTTTTTTCCAGAATCCAAACATTTTGAAGGCCTTTGAAAATCATGGAGGCCCAAGGCATGGTGGACTCTGAGCCCTGAACGTTCAATGACAGGGCCCTGATGTTTTGCTGCCTCTGGCTCCGGAGTCCAAAGGCCCAGTATAAGGAGTGTCCAGGGTGGATGGTGAGAGAATGGTTGCTCTCTAGTTCCTCAGAGACAACCTCGTGGAGCAGTTATTTAAGTCGTGCCAAAAAGGATAAGTAGGATTAATAGAGACAGAGGGGAAGACCTCCAATATGAATACTAAGAGTCTCAACAGTTGTTCAGGGCCCAGGATGACTGTCCCGTACAGCAGAGACTGCAGTTCTTTGCCTCTGCAAGAGACTGGGCCATCCCAGCAGCTGCCACTAGGTGGCAACATGCCAAGAGGCTGCAATCCCCTCTGCCTATGGACTTTTTCATGTAATTTAAACAATTCTTAACAAATATCATAATCACATAAACATTGTACTAACTTGAAATTATTACAGTGCACTGTACCACTTTCTTTAAAATGAAGCATCAGGTGTGTTATTTACCACAATGGAGAGCTTGATGCTGCCTGGGGATTGAAAGATCAAATGCGAAGAGACATCACTAAAAAAGTGTGCTCTCAACCTGAAAGCCAGGGTTCTGGGGCTTGTTTTTAAACAGCATCTGAGAAGAGGTGAATGTACTCACAGCCTTTGTAAAGTGGGCAAGAATACTGAAGTCAAGAGCCAGGCAAGGGAGTTCTTACGCCTGCCCCGGGCTCTGTTCCTGATCGTCACACAGGTTTGTGTCTGCCAGACCCAAATCTCGTGTAGTCACTGATCCTCACAAGCCCTCAGAGATAAAGACCCTCACAGATAGGTCTGTGTTCATAGACGAGGAAACTGAGGCCCAGAGAGGAGAAGGAAGTTGAGATCACACAGACACTGAAGGGCAAGGTCACCTCTCCCACTGAAGTCAACTCTGGTCCAGTGTTCTTCCCATTCCGGCGAAGCCACTTGCCTCCACCACTTCTTTTACCCTCTACTATCACCATGTCGGTCCAGCCATCATCATCTCCCATCCAGATTACTGCAATAGCCTCCTAACTTGGCTGGCCCCCCTGTTCCCATCCTTGACCCCTCAAGGTCCCTTCTCCTCACCACAACCCCCTTTAAAAAATATGTCAGATCAAAACAAACAAAAATAATAATAATAAGTCAGAGCATGTCAGTTCTCTGCTCAACACTTCCCAATGGATTCCCAACGGCCTCCACCGTTGTAAATAGGAAATAAGCCCTTGGCTCTATTGCCGCCAAACCAGTATGGACAGGGGGAGCCTTGGCCTACCCACGGCTGTCGTGCCCAGCAAGCAGAGGAGCGGGCCAGTGGCCTGGCCTCTGCAGCTTCAGCATAGCTACGGGGACCGTGGGTCTGACTGAGGGCTTGGTCTCGCTCTAGAAAAAAAACAAGTGGCCCAGCAGCGCGTTTCCTGTCAGGTTGGGACTGCTGAGGAGGGTGGGCTGTATGGCACCCTCTGCGCTCAGATGCCGTCTCTGTGGACAATGCAGTCTCAGCGCTGCATCTCAGGTTGCCTTTGAGGACCAGTATCTTCAAAAATTCTCCCCGAGTGAGAAATGTTCACAATTCCCAGTTAGCCTCATTGATGTGCCTGGAGGCAGCCGAGGGAAGATCCACCAGCACTAGTATCTCCAGTGATTAGTTGAGGAAAGTGCAGTCCAAAGAGGTGACCTGCCGAGGATCACAGCTATTTGTCTCAGACCCTGGTACCAAGGGCTGGGGCCTTTAGCAAGTCACCCTCCTGAGCCTCAGGAAGGAGGAGGAGGAGGAGCAAGAGGAGGAGGAGGGGGAAGAGGAGGAGGAGGAGAAGGAGAAGGAAGAGGAGGAGGGAGGAGGAAGAGAGGGGGAGGAGGAGGGGAAAAGAAAACCTAGAAATGGGTCTGCAAAGCATCTATAGATTTTTAAAGGTCTGAAATTCTAGAGTCATTTGATCTATAAATTAGTCTCTAGGTCCCATCCCTGCCCTGATGCCCATAAGAGGAGGTTGGCAAGACCAAACCCTTTGCCACAGAACTTTATTTGCACTTGGAGACAGTCACAGAATATAGGGCCTGGGCACATCTGCCTGCATCTGCACGCTCTGCCACCCATCCATCCTGCCTGTCACAGGCGAGAGGCAGAAGCAGCAGGGGTGAGCAGGCGGCCTCCATCTGCCTGGAACACCTAAGGCAAAAAGGGCTCAATATTGGGACTCTCTGCCACACCTCCCCACACAGAAGCACCCCAAAGCTTGTAGTCCAAACAGGGCGCAGAGCCTGGGAACAGAATAATTCTGGGCAAGTTTGCCTCTGCCTGACCCCGTCTTCCGGTTCTCACACGCTTTTGTAAGAACAAAGGTTGCTGTAGTTTCTTGGCTTTACCTTCTGCCCTGTGTTCTGGCCCCTCCGCCCCAAGCCTCCCGAGGCAGCTGCGGTGAGCACTGCACCCAGGCGAGGGCAATGGAGAGCAGGGCCTCCGCAGCACTTCTCCCCACCCACCCTCTGGCCCTGCCCCTGCTGAAGTGCCAGGGACTTTTCCCGACCAATCCAATCGAAATAGAATGTAAGCCATATGTGTCGCTTTTATTTTCTGTAGCCTCATTTAAAAAATAGGTGAACATATTTCATTTACTATAACTCAAATGTTATCATCAAACATGTAACCAGCAAAAAATATTATTTATGAGATATTTCACATTCTCTTTATCTCCTTTGTCTTCAAAAGCTGGTGTGTATTTTACGTGTATAGCACACCTCAATTTGAACCAGCCACATTTCAAGGGCTCAATAGCCACAAGTGGCTTGGCTTCCATATTAGATAGTGCCAATCTAGGAATACATGCAAGTCCATATAATTGCACTTGCCATAATTCTGCTAGTACTAACAATAGACTATTCACATTTTGTTATATGCTCATCTAGTCTTTTCTAAGCATAATATTTTTTTTTTTTTTTTGCAAAGTGGAAGTCACATTGGCCCTACGACTTTATATCCTTCCCTTGCTGTTTTGTGGTATCTTGTTATGTCATCAAACGTTATTCACAATCATTATCTTCAGTGATAAGACCATAGACTAGCCTATCACTTGAATGTGTCATAAGCTTCTTAACCAAGGCCCAGATGTTGGACAGCTGCAATTTTTCAATATGACAAGTAATGCTAAGATGAGTATTTTTATGTTGCTTGTGCTTCTCAAGGCCTCGATGTAAATCTCTCTGGTATTCTAGCCATTTTTAACAAGATGATTTTTGAATATCATCAATCAGTCAAACAATATCAACAAGTGATTTATGACTGGGAGCTGAAACACCTTGGTTTCTCATACCACACCTTCGGTACCTGGCTCTGTAACCTAGGGCAAATCACTTCTCAGACCAGAGTTGCTCCATTTATAAAGTAAACTGATTGCATTAGATGGTTTTTAAGGGTCTTTCCAGCTCTAACCTTCACCCTCACCCTCACATCTAATCAATTAATCTGTCAAGCTAGTCATTACAAGTCCTGCAAGTCATATCAAAGCCACCTCCTAAACATTTAAAAACCCATCCACTTCTCCCCATCCCCACTCTCAGTGCCTTTGTACCGGTTGCCATCATCACTCATCTGATCTGTGATGAGCGCATCCAGTGCAGAGAGAGATTAGGCTCCAAAGTGAACATTAAAGTCCAAAATCAAGAATAGGATTCGTGAGATGTGTGTGAAAGCCGGGGGCTGGCACAGAGGAATGCCCAATGAATGTTCGCTGCATTTGAATCTGAATCCAGCTTCAGGAGACCCATCCTGTTCCTGAAAGGTTGCCAAGGAGTTCACAGTGAAGGGGGAGCCTAACCCTGCCCAGACACTGGGTGCTGTGGGTGCTGTGGGTGCTGTGGGAAGACAAAGACTCTGCAGCTTCCCCAAAGGGGCTGACAGTCTAGAGGGGGAGATAAGAGCCCCTGTACACAAAACAAGCATGCCTCGGGCGGTGTCTGCAATGGAAAATCCAGATGGAGAACAGAACAATTATCTGAGCAATTCAGGCAAGCCTGCTGTTGATGAACGGCTTAAAGAAACGTGTTCTATTTCTTTTGTGAACCCAGGGGTTAGGGAAGCCTGGGGAAGCCAAAGGACTTGGCTCTGGAAGACCAGCACTCTGGCCTGTGCTCTATAATCTTAAGTAAACTCTGAAGCTCCCTATTTTTTTTAATCCTTACCCGAGGATATGTTTGTTTTGGTTTGTTTTTTAAAATTCATTTTTAGAAAGAGAGGAAGGCGGGGAGAGAGAGAAACATTGAGGCATTGAGGCTGACCAGCACGGCTCTATGGTTGAGCGTTGACCTATGAACCAGGAGGTCACGGTTCGATTCCCAGTCAGGGCACATGCCCAGGTTGCAGGCTCGATCCCCAATGTGGGGTGTGCAGGAAGCAGCCGATCAATGATCCTCTCTCATCACTGATGTTTCTATCTCTCTCTCCCTATCCCTTCCTCTCTGAAATCAATTTAAAAAAAACAAACCACACACACACATTAAAAAAAACAAAACAAAAAAACATTGATGTGAGAGAGAAACATCAGTCAGTTGCCACCTGGATGTGCCCTAACTGGGGATCAAACCCAAAACCTAGGTATATACCCTGACAGGAAAGAAAACCCATGACCTTTTGGTGTAGAGGATGACGCACCAACCAACTGAGACTTCCAGTCAGGGCCTGAAGCCATTTTTTGATCTCGGTATCGTCAGTGGTCAAATGGAGCTAGAGTCACACCAATCTTGCCCAAACCTAACCACCTGCTACACTGAGTTCTGAGGTTGCACACCATGATTCTGAATGGGGAAAACAGGTATTAAATGGAGCAATCTAATAGCTACACAGGCCACTGAAAATGTGTCTCCTAAGATCCTACTCCTCCTACAGGAAATGTTCAATAATTGTAAATAACATTTGCATCAAATTCTATCATGTGATAGGCAATTTTATGTGCATTTATTCCATTTTGTTTTCAAAGTCCAATAAATGTTATCATTTGCTCCTTTTACACTTAAGGATACTGAGATGGAGGGAACTTAAATAAGTCGTGCAAGTTTACACTCTCTGTGAGGGCCAGATGCAGGCCCTCTGACTCCTTGGCTCTCACTCTTTCCCTTACATGGTGACCTCATTAAAATCCTTATCACCAAAGCATTAATATCATTAACATAAATATTCATCACATTTGCTATATGTACTTCCCTTTGATCAGGACACTAAAACACCAAGATCAGGGGTCTGAAAAAATTGCCTGACACGTGAGAACAGCAAGTTCACTCTCTGGTGCTAAGGAAAAGTGGCTGTCCCCATCTGATCTGCATTTTATGCCATACAGCAGGAAATATCTAAGTTGACAAATAGGATATTTACAGCTGCAACAGATACTTGGCAGTTAGTTTTTAACAATTGTTGCAAATGTGATTTATCTGCTATTATAAAAGGGCATTACTGTGCGAATATGACTCCTGAAATTAGCTTCAGTTTAGCAAGGGGCCCTGACAGCTTGACCTCCTAATATCCTTATAATGATGCCATTTACATTCAATGCTTACTCAAGTCACTCACTGCTAGATTTGTTTGAGAGGAGTCCACTCTAGGGCAGATGTATTATGTATTTTAACATACCGAGTTGGTGTGGGGGGCACATTGAGGCCTTCTAAGAGGAGAAAAAATGTTTAATCAAGTCTTCTGAAAATGTGTTAGTTTCCAACTTCCTACAGTGAAAATGCATTACTGCTAATTACAGCATACTCCAGAAATACAATACTTCATGTTTTCTCCACAAGACACTTCCATGGCATGGATTATATTAAACAAGAACATGTTTTTTTTTGTTGTTTTTTTTTTAAATATATTTTATTGATTTTTTTACAGAGAGGAAGGAAGAGGGATAGAGAGTTAGAAACATCGATGAGAGAGAAACATCGATCAGCTGCCTCCTGCACACCTCCTACTGGGGATGTGCCTGCAACCAAGTTACGTGCCCTTGACCGGAATCGAACCTGGGACCCTTCAGTCCGCAGGCCGACGCTCTATCCATTGAGCCAAACCGGTTTTGGCCAAGAACATGTTTTGATCCTCAGCAACTTTCACTTTTAACTTGACTGGGAAACTGGTACAGGGAAAGGATTGGGTTGGCCAAGATCAATGCCGTCTCCTCCAGCAGGGAATGGGAAGAGGGTGGACTGGAAGCCAGGCAGAACTGGGTTCAAGTCCCAGCACCACCCCTTCCTAGCTGTGTGGAACTGGGTGCCTCTCTGAACCTCTGTTTCTTCTTCTAGGACATGGGGGTGCTATTTTTTAGGGTATTACAAAGATCTGAGGTGGGTGTGAAGCACCTGGCACATTGTAGGCACTTGGTACGCGGGAGGCAGTCATGCTTGTGTTGCTTTTCAAAGCTCAATGTCACTTCTCCGTGATGCCGCCCTGACTTCACTGGACAAATGCAGTCTGTCCTTTCTTTCTGCCTCAGCAGCACTTTGTTCTGTCCCTTTATTATATCGAGTGTTGCATTACGCTGTAATTCATTGAAAATGTATGTTTCTGGGCTCCCCTTCTTGATCGCAGGACTTGTCCTATTTGCCTTTGACACCCCATGCCTAGCACAGTAACATGCCTTCAGCTTAGAACTGAGGAGGACTCTAGGGTGCTCTGGCTTCAGTGTGGGCTTGGGGATAATAAGGGCAAGCAAGGGTGGGGGAGAGGTAGTACATGACCCACTTTTGCCATCTCTAGTGTAGCACATGGTAGATGCTCAGTAGATATCTGTCCAAGGAATGAATGCCCGTCACTAAGTAGTAGCTTATAGTAACATATAGTTTACATATGTCTACTTTCAAAGCATTTTCATTTTTATGGGGTCATGGTGTTCTAATAACCCTGCAATTCAGCTTGGGTGGGTGTTATCATTGTTTCCCAGTTGAGGATACTATGGCATCGTGGGGTAGCAAAGTAACTCTCCTGCATCTCATGGTAAAACAGTGGTGGAACTAAGACTTCCATGCCAACCTCGTTTCCCGTAAGTGTCACATTGACATTCCCCCGGAGGCCAGCACTGCTTTTGCCGGAATCAGGGCAAACTGCCCTTTTCTCATATTTGCTCACTCTTCCCCTTCTGCTTGCTGCCCTTTAGTTGCCCATCCCCTCACTGTCCAGTCTCATTTCTCAGTAGAAAACATTGCACTGACCATCTTAGAAATGGCAGACAACACACAGGCAACTCCAAGTCCCCAGGAGCACCGTGGCCCGGGGCACAGCGAGCAGACTGTCTTCGCCAGGTGTTTTCCCTTGGGGAACTTCCCGCAAGAACCTTGAATCTTTTCATTTCAACCAGACTGGAGGTGCCATCCCTCAGCTGCAGGAAGTAGAAACAGAAGCAAAAACATCCACTCACTGGTTCAATTGGGTCTCTGCGGTTTGGGCAAGGCTGGTGGGTGTGGCCTTCTCCCCCTCGTGGTTAATCACACCCACCCTCCTGTTTCAATCAGGTGTGGGCCACAGGCCTCAACCTCGCATACAGCGACCAGCTGGCCCTGACTCAGCTCGCCTTATACCTGACCAACGGCCACCTGGACTGCAGTATCAGCACCCTTACCGTGCCCCCCCGCTCCCCCAAGAAAGAGAAGAAGACGAGCCGCCTTACTGCCCTGTCCGTGCCGGTAAGCAACAGCAGCTGCCTGTGCTCCCGTGTTCGGCAGCCGTGGGCCGGCTTCCTGAGCTCTGGCGATGTGCCAGGCTCTTTGGTTTAGAGCAGTGGTCGGCAAACTCATTAGTCCACAGAGCCAAATATCAACAGTACAACGATTGAAATTTCTTTTGAGAGCCAAATTTTTTAAACTTAAACTTCTTCTAACACCACTTCTCCAAAATAGACTCACCCAGGCCGTGGTATTTTGTGGAAGAGACACACTCAAGGGGCCAAAGAGCCGCATGTGGCTCGCGAGCCGCAGTTTGCCGATCACGGGTTTAGAGGAAGGAAAGAACCTCAGGCCAGTCACTTAACCTCTTCAAAATGTGTTTCTGGACCATAAATGCACAGGTCAAAGGAGAGGGGAGAGGGCATTCCAGAAAGAGGAAGGTCTGGGTGGGAGGGGGAGAGCGTGGGGTGTTTCAGGGTTACATCTGTGTGGTGTTTCCCTCAGTTCTCTTCTCAGCTCGCTGCCCTGGGCAAGTACATCTGCTTCCATTACCAGCAACTTCTGACAAAACCCAGATTTTTCTAACCCCAATTTTTTTTTTAGCTTCAGATTTCTAGACCCAATATATTCTACAGAATTTCCCTATAAAGTCCTCGTGGTCAAACTATCCACAACCGCACTTGTCATCTCCCTTCCCTATACTTCCTCTTGGTGGGTCAGGCCAGAGGCCTATGGGGCACACCTATCTGCATGTCAACCAGCAGTCCTGGGGCTGGCGGAGGTCTGCCAACCTCAGATCCCTGGGTCACAAAGGGTACATCTCCATGGGGATGGTGGGCTAGGTCAGTCATGGAGAAGGAGAACAAATGTCAAGAGACCAGATGGGCCTTAGTGTGGGTGGGATATGAGAGGGGATGGGGCTCGGCCACAGCTGCTCTGACAGCTGCCAGAGGTTTCTTCTGCCTCGCAACAGTGGGCTTCGTACCCTTTTTGCCAAGGAAGCTCTACTTGAGGTCCAAATATATCTAACAGATGAGAGAGGAATCCAGTGGTTAATAGGACCCCACACAGGTGCCCTAGAGGTACCTTTTCAGAGAAGTATCTCCCACCTCTCTGCTGAGCCTCTTTGGGTCCCGGAGATGCCTCTGGACTTAAAAGCCCTTGTCTGACAGTCCCCCAGGGTCCCCAGCGTCACCCTTGACAGGAACGCAGTGTACATTTGGAAGGGTAGCCTGGAGAGGGTGCCAGGTGTCTTGGGGGACTTAGGTAGTAGCCTTTTTCTCCTCCACAACCCACCTGCCCTGTGGGGTACCCTTGCTCACAGGAACCCCCTTGATCTTTTTGCTTATTAAGAAGAGAAGTAGAGCTAGACTCGGGAGGAGAAACAAACCCGTTTTAATCAGGTCCCAGGACCTGCTGAGAAGCTCTGAGGTCCAACACCCCCTATGGCCTTCATCCAACCAAAGAGACCTACAGAACCCCAAGTTCAATGCTAGAGGGAAAGACAGCAGTAAAACTTGAGTCCTTCTGACTTAGCGAACCTAATAACTCCATGACATTTCTAAAATGAAGCTGGAAGCTGTGTTAGTATTCAGCAGGAGACTTGCAAAGACAATTTGCTACATTTAAGTATGTTGCTTCAGAAGGCCATAAGCAGAAGTTGTACTTAGAATTAGAAGTACTCTTTTATTTTCCCCATCTTGCCTATAGGTTTCAATCCCAGCTACAGGCAGCATATGGGAATTCTCCTGTGATCAAGAGTCTTAAACACTTTTAGGAATTGCCTACACCAAGAGGGAAGCATTATGATCTTCAATAATTCAAATGTCTCTACAATCACTGAAGAAAGCTATGCAGGTTTTCTGACGTAGGGGAAATTGAAAGTGCTTTTGGTTTTAGGAAGATAAATGAATGTTCTCACCCTAGTGCCACTGTGCATGTGTGTTCACACACATGCTCCCATGCACGTGTACACACATGATAGGCGATTTTCTTTTTTAATTGATTTTAGAGAGAGAGGAAGGGGGAGAGAGAAACATTGATTTGTTGTTCCACTTATTTATGCATTCTTTGGTTGGTTCTTCCATGTGCCCTGACTGGGGATCAAACCCACAGCCTTGGAGTATCCAGACAACACACTAACCACCTGAGCTACCTACCCGGCCAGGCCGTGATAGGTGATTTTTAAAAGAAGCATCACACTGGCACACACAGTACAATTGACAATCAAACTGAAGCTTCCTGAACATGTGTGAACAGGCTGTGATGCTGTCAGGTTTACGATCAGTCTGCTGACAGCTCCCTTTGAAGACTGAAGAGAAAGGAATCACACAGACGAAACCATAATGAGGGCCCATCCAGAACTAACGCCTTTGGGCCGGTTCCTTTAAGTAACATGCTATGCATGGGGGAAGCAAAAACTTCTCCAGACTCTAAGAAGAGCTGTTGTCCCATGTCTGAAACAGGTGGCAAAGAACTGTCATTTAGACCCATTTAGGCCAGGTGCATGGGTTTCTGACCCAGGGCCCTTCACAGATGGCCAATTGAACTCAGAAACAAGGCATGATGAGTCCCAGAGGTGCATGTATTAGAAAAGAAGTTACTTAACAACTTTCAAACTTTTAATTTAACGTTTTGTCAGGATAGGCATAAATGGTTACCCTTTCCTACCTGTTTTTACACCTCCTCTCTCTTTGTGGCCCCTCCGCACCACAGTTGGTGAGTGGCCAAAACAGACCATCTTTGCAAACATCTTCAAACAACCCAAGTCATTTATAAGCATTTTTAACAGCACACGATCGGTAATGAATGATTAAGTAAAACCTTTTGTGTTAAATTATGATGTTAATAATGATTCTGTCTCCTGTAATTTATTATGAATTCTCCGATGCTTCGGGTTTGATTTTGATAGAATGCAGCAACAACCAAGTTTATGTGATGACTTTATTTTTAGAATTCCTCCTTTGAAGGCACACATTTCCCCCACTACTGCTGCTACTGTAATTATATACAAAACCAATCACTCATTAAAGTTAGGATACATTATCTTCTAGACAGATGAGGCTAAATAAGCAGCACATTAATAATTCAGAGAGCAGTTCATTATGCATGTGGATGCCTGCTTCGTAACTGAAATAAGAACCCCATCAGCCTCTGCCAACCCTTAAACAATAGTTCTGTGTTATTGCAACCGCATTCAAGTTTACGCTTGTTAAACTGCTACTTGGATTATTTTATCAAACATTCATTTATTTGTGGTCCCTTACTGCTGAGAACAGATTTTGGAAGCTCCTTTTTTAAGTTAATGATTTGAGCAATGGGTGTTATTAATTCTCAGAATATTATAAACATGATTAATTTTCAGGCAGAGATTTATTACATAAGGATTTCAACTATGTCAACTGAAATGCATCACTGTCAAAACAAGTATCATGGCAAAAATAGAATATGCTCCACACTTCAAGTGCTGGTGCTCAGAACTAAATCGATTTAAATTGTGGCAGAAGCAAAATTATATTCTCCAGTGAAAAGGAGTATTTCCAGCTTCCTTTATTTGGCTTGAAGCGTTCTTGTTAGATTGTGATTTAGAAAGGTAGTTTAATAAAACTAGACTTCTACCGATAATGTTTTGTCTTCTATTTCCCCCACCTTGTTTTACTAGAAAAGACTAACCTCTGGAATTCCCACACATTCCCAATGTGGCCAGTGGGAATTTGGAGTGAAGAGCACTGGTTAGAAGTCAGGGGTCATGAATTCTGATCCTCTGTCTGCCTCAGTTTCCTCCTTTGTAAAATAAGGGAGGGCTAAATGACCCTCAAGTTCTCTTGAGGGATTTAATTTTATGAGGTCTGGAAAATGGGGCTCTCTACCAAGCCAGGCCTAGGCAGCCTTGTGTATAGTGGAGTGCTGGGGGTGGGGAGACAAATCCTATAAGGGGACACAGGAAGGGCCCATCCCTCCATACCCCAGCCTTCCATTAAAAGGTCTTTTTCATGCAGAATCTTTTAGGAAAGAGTAATAATGTCGTGACAGGTCACACCCTAAGTGTGCCAAAGAGACAGCTCAGCCAGGTTCTGTGAGCCTGAGGGGGGGCGGTGAAGGACTGAGAAAAGACAGACAAGAGAATGAAAGCTGGGTCTGGGTGGGGCACTGTCCTCTATGATGGAGAGCTAGCGACAGCGCCACAGACTACAAGCTGTGTCTTTATTTTATAGCCAGATTCCACAAGGCAAAGTAAGGGCGTGGTCAAGATGTTTACAACATTCTCATGGGTTTCGATCCTACTCAATTACATGCACCTGAACTCTATCAAGCCCACATCACTCAGGCACGTGGGACCACGTGTTTGGACCATAGGTTCAAGCTTACAACTATAGCTTTGGCTATAATTGTGCTGGGAGGGCTCTCCCTCCAAGCTGGGACTTACACATGGCAATGAAAGAACTGTGCCCTCTCATTAGTCCGAGGTTTGAACCTGTCCAAACATTGTAGCCACTCTCCACACCTAAGTCCTCATCAGCCATTACCTTAGCTATCAGTTATACTTTCAGCAAAAATCAACTAGAAGTAAATTCAGCAAGTATTTAGTCAATAAGTACTTTATGCCAGCCACTCTACTAAGCCCAGAGACTATAAGGATGAGTAGCAAAGAGCTCCAACTGTATTAGGGAACACAGGTAGGTCAGCAGATAACTATAATGCATATAATAATATGATCAGAATGTCCAGAATGTATCAAGCCTGACCCCATGCTGGGTACTTTAAGTGCTTTACATGAATCCTTATACAACCCACATATTAGGTGGTGCTATTATTATGCTTGTTTTTAGATCAGAAGACAAAGGTTAAGAGATGCCAAGCAAGTGTGGAAGCCAAGGTTTAAGCCCAGGCCTGTCAGACATTAGGGCCTCTGTGTCTGACCATTGTGCTATCCACCCTGCCTTGCATTGGCTGAGCATCAGTGACTCAGCCCCAGAGTAGAGCTTAAGCTCATCCCTGAAGAAGTCTCTGGCCACAGAGAAAGCTCATCTTCCAAAAGAGGCTTCAACCTCTGTGATGAGGTTGTTGCCATTATCCACTGGATTCCAATCTGCTCTGAGCCTGGCCGAGACTCAGTGAGCACTGAATGGACCGGGTGGTCATGGAGGAGGCTTCTGATACTATAAAACCCATTTAGGTCATGATGTCCTTGGCAAACTTTACAGCATCTGAAGAGAATAGATTATACAAGTTATCCTTTTAAAAACGATGTTTTATCTTTGTATAATGTTTTATGCTTAAAATAGAAATGAGCATATTTGAACCCCTGATAACCTTGAGAAACAAAGAAGACAGGGGTTATCATATCCATTTTACAGATTAGGAAACTGAGGCTATGCAAAGTTAAGTGAGCTGCTCAAGGTCATAAAGTTAAGTAAGTAGCAAAGCCCAGGTCTTCTGAGTCAAGTCCCTTTCTAACGAAAAGTTTGATTGGTCAGTTGGTCAGTTTTTATTTTAAACTAGAGGCCCGGTGCACGAATTTGTGCACCAGTGCAGTCCCTCAGCCTGGCCTGCGGGATTAGGCTAAACCGGCTCTCCGACATCCCCAGAGAGGTCCCCGAGAGGATTGCGAGAGGGCACAGGCCAGGCCAAAGGACCCCACCAGTGCATGATCGGGCCGGGGAGAGACGCAGGAGGGCTCCAGGGCATGTCCGGCCCATCTCACTCAGTCCTGACCAGCCGGACCCCAGCAGCAAGCTAACCTACTGGTTGGAGTATTTGCCCCCTGGTGATCAGTGCATGTCATAGCAAGCGGTTGAGCGGCCTGAGCATATCATTAGCATATTACGCTTTGATTGGTTGAATGGCTGACTGGACACTTAGCATATTAGGCTTTTATTATATAGGATAATTTCCCTTATTTGTGAAATTATTTTAATTAAAAAATAATAATGAACTAACATTTATATAAGCATATTATTTTATAAAATATTTTTATTGATTTTTTTAGAGAGAGCAGGGGAAAGGGAAAGAGAAAACATTGATACAAGAGAGAAACATTGATCAGCTGCCTCCCCTATGTGCCCCTAGAGATCAAACCCACAACCTGGGTATGTGCCCTGACTAGGAATCAAACTGGTGACCTTTTGGTACACGGGATGATATTTAACCAACTGAGCCACACCAGTCACAGCAATGAGCGAACATTTTTTGAGTGCTTACTCTGTGCCAGACACTGTTCCACGGTCCTTACGTACTCATCCAAACCTCACGACAACACTGTCCCCTGTGCTATCAGGCTGGATAAAAGACAGCCCCAGATCACACACCTTTTTCCTATAGAAACCACAGAGCTGGTTAAGTCTTTACAAATATAGGAGTATCGTGTGTGTTCATCTTTGTTAGCATTATAATTACACAATTATTAAGCACTTACTATACTCCAGGAATTTCACCGAGCATTAGGGATACAAAGACATTTTACAAACTCCTGTCCTTGAGGAGTTGGAAAGAAATATAAAATAGCACATACACAAGGAGAAACCTAAGCCCTCATTTAAGTTCCATTTGAGCAACAGCCCCACAACCTGCTGCTAAAGTTCTTGGGATAAATTGTGGACTGGGGAGGATGGGGTGAGGGACTGGGCAGGGAACATCTTATTAACAACATAGAACTCAGTCCATCCCTAAATACTAAGACAGCCGCTAAGTGGTGAGGAGAGGGAGACCTCCCCCAGAAGAAAGAACAGAAGCAAAGAGAGCCCGTGGTCTGTTAGGAGATGGCAGTGGACCTGCTGGGCTGAGGCAGAGAATCTGGGAAGTGGGGAGTGAGAGAAGTGGTGGGAGCAGTCCACTGAGCAAGTATGGGAGAGTCTGCCCACCCAGCCAGGAATGTGGACTGCATCTTAAAGGCAAGGAGGAGACACTGGAGAGTTCTGAGCATTGACCATCCTGGGTTCAGGAAACAATCAGTCCGGAGGTAGTGCTCAGAATCCCAGGGACCAGCGGGGAAAGGAACCGCCTGGGAAATGACGTTCAGTGTAGGTCCAAAATGCTCCAGGCCTTGTAGATGCTTTCAAAGAAACAGCAACACAAATAATAGCTACCGTCTATCAGGTGCCAGGAACTGTGCTAGATGCTTATTTAATCATCCAAATTCAGGATCACACATATAGCAAGTGGCCTAGTCCGGTTGTGGACCTCAGTCAGTCTGACTCCATGTAACATTTCACTACAGAATTCTGCTGGCATCCCCACCTTCCATGGAGGAAGGAGAGCAGCTCTCCAGCCAAAAAAGTCTGGACTAGGATGGTGATGGTAATGGAAAACAAGAGGCAGCTTGGAGACATATACCAAATATCCTGGCTTTGCTTTCAGATTCTTTATGACTCACAAGCCAAGGTCTAGGAGGAGGGGGAATTGCAGTCTATGTCTGCAGAGAGGAAGAAACCTCGGGACGGCCTGTCCTTACTTGCTGTCCAGAAACACACACTGGACACTGAGCTGTTTTTTGCATAGTGTGGAGCCAAGATAAACAGCACTTGGCTGGATCCCGCTACCAGATGCCTGCCTACCTCTCTCCCTCGCTGACTGGGGCCTGATCTCGTATTTGCTGGTTTATATACTATGGCAGCATAAGACAAGTTTAGAAGACAAAAATAACCTTGGAATTATCTTGTGAATTCATGGTAATTACCATGCAATTACATGCTCAGCAACCACAATGGAATTCCAGAGTATTTACAGTTCACTTCCATATACAAAAGCTCAGGCTTCTGGGCCTTGGTGGTGCAGGCAAGAGCATGGCACGGTGGGGCATGGCAGGGCGAGCCAGCCTGGGACCAAGCTCTTCCCCCTTGACCCACCAGCCGAGCCAGAACTTCTTATAGCTGGATATCCCACCAATAATTCCTGGCAAGTCCACCAGAAACACACCCTCTTCCAAAAGATGTCCTCGGAGGCCAAGGACTAGAGTGGTTGCCCTGAGCTGTCACTCTCTAGGGATGGTGTGACTAACCTCTGTGCTTTCTGAATCACCTGCTTCTGCCACAAAGCACTCATGAACCACAAGTCCCCTGAATTATATCCTTTGAGGTCCTAAGTCAGAGGGAAGTGCTATCTAGTTACTGTATTTTATTTATCTATTCTTCCTTTCATACAAAAAACATGGATTGCCTGTTTTGTGCTCACAACATGCCCAGCCTTTGGATTCAGAAACCAAACAGTGCCTGCCCTCAGGAAGCCTCTGGTCATGTAAGGGGGACAACCAGGGGAACAACTCCTGATAGGCCAGGTGACAGCAAATACAGTTGTGAGACATATGAGGCTCAAAGAGATTTTCTCTTGTAAGAAGGAAATTCCCGATGGCTGTAAATGGGACAGTACTAGTGGAGGCACACAAACCAAGGCGCATGATGAGCCCAAGAGCCTAACATTTTTATAAATGTGGACTCAGCTTACACGTGGGAAGAACAAGCTTAATTCATAGTACTGATGATGTGACCATCAGATATAATACTTTATGTCAATGTTGAAGGGACATAATAAGTGGGGGAAATATGTCTCAAAAGGTGAACATGCAATCTGTGTGTGTGTGTGTGTGTGTGTGTGTGTGTGTGTGATGTTCAGTCTCTGCTGGGCACTCAGTCAGCCTCAGTTCCCCGTGTGGTCCCAGAGACACAGGGAGAGAGTGAAGCAGCACAATAGATAGTATCAGGGCTCATGAACCTTGCAGCCCGCTGGGGATCAACAGCATCTCTTTTTCCTCCTATTCCAAGTACTGCACTAGGGCAGGCACCTGGTTGCCCAGCACTTGTGGGACCCCAAAGTTCAAAATCTGGGCCAGGAGCCTTCATTTTCTATGCCTAAAGGTTGGCTGTGGCCCTGTTTGCCATTCTCCAAGGTTCCAGTTATCCAAGGACAAATATAATGGATTGTCAAAGGCAAATATCACGTCATGAAGGACATGCTACAGAACTGCCAGGATCCAATACTTTCTTTTGTACATATTAAATTTTAATTTTTTTAGGAAATATTACAACTGAAATACTTTAGGCCTACTGGAACCAGTCTCTTTGGGGTAGCTCTCACTGATAGGCAGACAAAATAAAGAATGTCAGTTTCCCAAAGAAAGCAGTTGAAATAACAATTGTAGCATTGGTGCTGTCAAGGAGCTGACTGTGCTGGGTGACTTGCTTCTGAAGAGTACAGTATAGAAAGGGGGAAAGTCTACCTACGTGAGAAACCTGGCCAAAAGCACCTTAGCCAGAGATCAAGATGCCTCATCAGTACCCTTGATTGAAAGTGATGAGCAGGGCAGTTTCCCCATGTGGTCCTCCTCTCAAAAACACATTACCCCATTCTAATCATGAGAAACATCAGACAAACCTAAAGGGAGGGGCATTCTATGAAACAGCTAAACAGTGCTCCTCAAAACTGTCAAGATTATCAAAAACAAGGAAAGCCTGAAAAACAGTTACAGTCCAGAAGAACTTAAGCAACATGACTACTCAATACAATGCAGTAGCCTGGATGGGATCCTAGAACATCAAAAAGGAGGAGGGGAGTGAGTTAGGGGGAAACTAATAAAATCAAAATGTAGTATGGACTTAAGTAAATAGTAATGTAGCAAGTTGGTTTCTTAGTTATGACAAACTTACCACATCACTGTAAGATGTTAACAAAAGGGGGGCTGAACATGGGGTAAATAGGAACTCTCCGTATTATCTTTGTAACTTGTCTGTTAATCTACAACTATTCTAAGATCAAACGCTTATTTAAATATTTTGTAAAGAGTCTTACATTCAGTTGCGGTCTTTCCCAGTCGAAGGCAACCCATCGCTACGCAGTGATGACCACCCAGCTGAAGCACAACAATATGTCGCTGATTTTCCACTATGTTTTTCTCCAGATGTGTAAAGCCCATGGCATCGGCTATGACATTGAGGTATGAAGGGTGACAGTTGGCCCAGGCTAGACCAAATAAATACAGGCCTGTAGATGATCCAGGCAGCTAATAATCGGGGGCCCCTTCAAACAGATCTTCTGTAAACACTAGTTTGACATGCATTTAGAGGGAGGCTGAGTGATGCTTAGGGAAGGGTAGAAAGGCAGCTCCACACTTGGTCCTGGGAAGTTCAGCTCTATCACCAGACTTGCACACCCACCTTGGTAAAGCAAAGCTTTGTGGCTCACCAGACTTAGGAGGAATTTGGGGGGGGGCATCTCTTGATTCTGAAGCATACCCTTAAGCTCCCTGACCCCACCCAAAGCTGTTTATCAACATGTATCCTCTGTCTTAGTCTGCTCCAGCTGGCAGAACAAACACCACAATAGAAATTTATTTCTCACAATTCTGGAGGCAGGGAAGCCCAAGGAAAAGATGCCTGATGCTGTTCCTAGTGAGGGCTCTCTTCCTGGCTTGCAGATGGCCACCTTCTGTGTCCTAACGTGGCACAGAGAGAGAGAGCTCTGGTGTCTCTGTAACCTCTTTTATAAGTACACCAGTTCTATCAGGACAGGGCTCCACCTTACAACTTTATTTAACCTTATTCTCCTCCTTAGAGGCCCCATTTCCAATACAGTCACATAGGGGCTTCAACACATGAATTGGGGTGAGGGGGATATGCAATTTAGTTCATAGCATCCTTCTACCTAAAAATAGTGGTTTCTTTCTAGAAGGTGTTCTCATAAAAACAATTTTCCCCAATTGAGGTCTTTTTTCAGTGATATTGATGCCCCATGCCCAGCTGCTTCATTCGTAATGTAGATGGGTGGGGGCAAGTGAGATATAATATCGCCTACCTAGACCAGAACCTCCATTTTTGTGCCTAGAGACTCATGTTACTCTGAGAAATAGTTTCATGGTTTTGCACTTTGGTTCAGATTTTTAAATCTGACACTGATGGCTGTTCAAGACCTAAGTGACCCATGCACTCTTACTTGTGGGAGACCCACCCCACCACCCCACATCACATCAAACCTATTAAAATCTAGTCTTCTCTCACATTAAATGCAATTTATAGATAATGACATAAGAATTGGGCAATAACCGATTGATTAAATCAGTTTTGATTTGCAGATATTCAGTTCTACATTTATTAATTTTTATTTTTCATACTTGAGAACAAATTCAATTGTTTAGGGATCCAGTCTTTTTATAGGTCCTTGAAAAGCATATAGACCTTAGGCACAAAGCCAACAGTGAATAGAACGGCCCTACTAACACTTGGCCATCTCTACCACACTGTAGGGCACTGCCAGGGTGCATAAGGCCCTTTGGTTAGATTGATTGGTGCTGTTTGCAAACATGTAATGGAATGCATATTCTTTTGCAAATTACATTAAAATTGGTAAAATATAGAAAGAATGAGAAAGCCAGATTGAACTGATTTACCTGAAATTAATTGTTACATCTGCTCAACACAATCCCTTTGAAATTAGTCTTTAGCTCCAAACTGATGAGTCTGAAACACATCTATGTACCAGAAGGTGGCTAAATCTAACTCTAGCTTTATCTGAATCTATTTGATTTATTTTCTCCTAAAATATCAAAACGGAACAAGCTCTGTGAATAGGCATATGTGGCAGGAAAAGTGTCCTGCCTCAAAGAAAACGTACTCCATAACTTTCTATTGCCTGAAATTATTATTAGAGATTTATTTTTTTGGCTAGAGGCTTTGTACTTGATTGAAGTTCTAGTACTCCTGGGAAAAAGTAAAGCACCAGATTTTATGTTATTTATACCTTTGTGGCTCTGAGTTGATCAGATTCATTTCTAAGAACAAATTTTAGGGTAGGAAACAGACTGCCGTGGCCCCAGGGAAACAGTGGATGATGCAGAGGGAGAAGTTCCACTAAGGGTGAGGAAATTTACAGAAAGGTGCAGAGAGGCAATGAAGACACAGCTCTGCCTCCGGGTCACCTGTGCTGAACAACTTATAAAATATGAGAGATGATATGGGAGAGAAAGACAAATAAGATAAGGGCAATGCCGTGATAGAACCATATAAGATAACAGAAGAAAAGAGCAGATAAAATCCAGAGACTGGAAGAATCCATTTTTTAAAATGAGAAGAGGATAAACAGGGGGCGGGCGGGGGAGAGCAAAACATAAACAGAAGCACAACAAGAAAGAGGGAGGGTGAGGGGAATGGAGTCCTAAAAATCTGAGGTGAATAAAAAAGAGTCATGTGACTATTTGGAAATTCTTCAACAATATCCTGCTCTAGTTTTCCTGAGATGGGTTCTCATAGCTTTAGACGCGTGAGTCCATCCCTGGTCAGTCTACTTTTTCTCTTAATTGCCTATCTTAACAGGCAGGTGATGAACTGGCTTTTACAGAGCACCTACTATCTGTCCGCTGGCACGGAGCTAAGCACTAATACTTCATTATCTCTTTAATCTTCATATCTCTTTTGTAAGAAGCTATTATTTCTACCAGATCACACTGAGGAATTTAGGTTAAAAGAGTTTAAGCACTTTCACAAGATCACAAAGCCAGTCATTCTGTAGAACTGACATTTGAATCAATAATTGTCCATAGAGTCAAACACCAAGCAGTCCCCTATATGCCTTTCCCCGCACCTAAGGACTACCTTACCAACCCACCCAAGAATTCTGGGAACCATTTCAAATTATTCCATCTAGGTACGCCTTATGTATTCCTCAGCTAAAGAAGCACAAACTTCTTCATGGCCACCATGACTATTTCTAACTTACAAAAGAATTGTTTAACAATTCTCTAACATTTTATTGCCTCCTTGGATTATGCTGAATCTAAAAAGCTCAGTGTCACCTCTGCTACCTCTTCCCACTTGTGGTCAATTTAACGTGGGTGCTCTTTCCAGAAAAAGAACAACATTAACAATCTATCATCGTCAATGCTACCAAAAGGAAAATTCTTAAAAGTCCTTACTCTCAACATTATGTTTTTCTTCCCATTATCACAGAATTTCAAGTGACATTATATGTTTCCTCTCATTATAATCACAGAATTTCAAACGATGTTTCTTGTCCAAAATCTCAGGGAAAAACAAAAAGGGAAATGAGATCACCCTGTGAGTTTATTTTTCCTTGCTGAACAGTGGAAGGAAGCATTGCTGAGTTTGTAACCAACTTGGTGGGTCTCATGCTTGGTATTTCCGCAATGCTACAAAATACCCCCACTGATTTCCTAATGAAATGAAGTTTCAACGAAAGCCACATGGAGGAGAGCGTCATGTTCACTGCCTGCAACCATGTGGGGAGGCCTGGTCTCCCACACGCATAGGCAGTGTGCCATGATCCTAAATAGCTCCACCACACCCAGCAGTCATTTCCCAAGGCCGGGATGCTGCCATGGTGGCAATCATTAGGACTGTTCAAAACATTCTTATTCTCCTCCTTCCGGGCACACAACAGACGTATACTTCCTCAGCCCTCTCCCTGAAGCCAGGTATGGCGCTGTAGCTTGGTTTGGCCAGTGAAATATGAGCAGAAGGGATGTATGTCCTTTCTTTGCAGAAGCTTTTAAGAGCCACTGCATGAGTTGCCATATCCTTTTCCTGCCTTAGAAATCATGGAAGTACATTGAGATGGAGCTACGTACAGCCTGGGTCCCCAAGTGTACCAACAGCTACTAGAAACCCATTCCAACCCATGTTGGAAATGGAGCATGAGCACAAACCACACTGTCATTGTTATAAACAACTAAGAATTGTTTGTGGGGGTTTTTAAATCACTGCAGCCTAACCTGGACTATCTGATTGATTCAGAAATTAGTATCAAGAAAAGGATGCTCCCCAAACAGAAAACAAATATTGTCATTTCAACATGGAATTAGTATAAAAAATAATGAGATAATTTACTCTTTTGTACTAAGTTTTTTAAAGCTACAGCACATATAAGTTTCAATGACTAATATTTCAAGGCTAGTGGCTACCATATTGGACGGCACAGTAAAGGATGTGAGACACCATACAAATCAATTTGTCAGTGGTTCTCAACCCTGGCTGCCCATTAGAATGATCTGAGTGATTCTGATGCCCAGGCATTTAACCAGGCAGGGCTGGAACTAGGGTGAGGCAAGTTAAGCACTTACCCAGGGCACAAAATTTAAAGGAGCTCACACACACACACACACACACACAGACACACTCAATAATAAAGATAAGTGATATTACAATGCAATATGTTAAAAATCAAATTTAATGCCAAAAAAATTATAATGAACAAAATATCAAAATTTATATAAAAACATACTGATTTTCCTTAGGCTCAGGTCCACTATGGCTCATTGGGACACTCTACACAGGGCCCAACCAAATCAGTATTTCCACAGATAGGGCCCAGGAACTATATTGTTTAAAGCACTCAGATGATTTTAATGTGCAGCCAGCCTTGAGAGCCATTATTCTAGTCCAACATCTGTCCTCCTGCCCACATTTCCTGATAGAATAGGGAGTCAGTGGGCATTTATAATTTTGGAGTGTGATATCTGTTACCAAATCCCCAAAATGTTGTTTTCTTTTTTGTACTTCCAGAGATCAGAAGTTCACAGCTTCAAGGGGGAACCATTACACTATTGAACCACTCCAGTGTTAACTTTTATTAATTTGGAGAACACTGGTAAAATAATAATTTTCAAATAAAATAATGCCTCTCAGACAGATACAAAATTAAACATGAGATAAAGATTTTATTTAACGAAGAAGATTTTAGGCAGATGTTATAACCAGTACAAAATGAATCCAAAAATAGACATCTTTCTAGATCAGGAATATTGAAGTGAGGGTGCAAATGGCACAAAACTGGTTTTTCCACAAGGGGAGCCAGAGAGAAAGATCAATGAAATTGTGGACAGAATCTGCTTGTCTCTGAATCACCTACAACCTTCAGAGTTGCAAAAGATCTCCCATAGAATGAAGGACATAGGGTGTGCCCTAGACAGTTTTCCATTGAAATACAAATAATTTTCCACACAACAAACTGCTTCCCTATATTTTTTTACCTGTTGCTCTTCGAATAGTGGTTTCAAACTTTGATGTACATGAGAATCATTTGGGAAGTAAGCTAACATGCAGACTTCCTCCCAATGATCCTGAGCTTGGATGATGCCCATGAAAATGCGTTTTAACAAGCATTTAACTAGATAATTCTGATGTGAGTATTCTGAGGATCTGACTTCGAAAACACCTTGTCCTAGACGAGCAATACCAGTGCTGGTGTAGATGTAGAGTAAAGGGAGCCCGGTAGGAATAGAAGTTGATTCAGCCACCATAAAGGTCCCTCAAAAATTAAAAATTAAACTACCATATGACCCAGCAATCTCACTTCTGAGTGTCCAAAGGAAACAAAATCACCATCTTGAAGAGATATCTAAACCTCCATGTCCATTGCAGCATTATTCAAAATAGCCAAGATATAGAAACAACCTAGGAGTCCATTGATGAATGAATGGATAAAAGAAGATATGACATATATATATATACATATATGTGTGTATATATATATATATGCATATATATATACATATATATACATATATATACATATATATATATATATATATATATATATATATATATATATAATGGAATATTATTCAGCCACGAGATGAAAGAAATCCTGCCATTTGTGACAACATGGATGGACCTTGAGCACATTATGCTAAATGAGATAAGCCAGACAAAGACAAATATTGTATGATATCACTTATATGTGGAATCTAAAAAAGCCAAAGCTATAGAAACAGAGAGTAGAATTGGGTTGTCAGGGAAAGTGAGGAGGTGAGAATTGTAGATATATTGTTAAAGGGTACAAACTTGCAATAAGAAGAAGTCATCTAATAATGCAAAGCATAGTGATTATAGTCAACAATACTGTATTATATACTTCAGAATTGCTAAAAGATTAGATCTTAAATGTTATCATTGCAAAAAAGAAATAATGTGATGTGATAGAGGTCTTAGCTAAAGCCACAGTGGTAATCATATTGCAATATATTAATATATCAAATGAACATGTTGTACACCTTAAATTTACACATTGTTATATGTAAATTATATCTCAATTGAAAAACAACAACACTGTCCTAGGATATATCTACTCCATATTCTGGAGACAGCCTTTCCCACTGTGCTTCTCAGAGTATTTACAGTTAGCTTTAGACTTCAATTCAAATCCATCTTAGTGGTCTTAGTACAGTACATTTTCTTTACTTTGTTTTCAACATAACATGCTATTTCTTTTCTCCCCATTCAAATTTCATAGGACAGACAAGGAACTGTTTTCATATTATATGAACACTTGAAGAGAAACAAGTTGGGAATGTTGTGAGTATGTCTATGAGATACAAAAAGCTAAGAAAATAGACTATAACAACCAACAAGTATGATGCTTCTCATGCATTTTTTGAGAAAATTTTAATTGAATTTATTGGGGTTACATTGGTTAATAAAATTATATAGGTTTAAGATGTGCAATTCTATAATACATCATCTGCATATTGTATTGTGTGTTCACTACCCCAAGTCAAGTCTCCTTTCATCACCATTTATCCTCCCTTTACCCTCCCCTACCTCCCCCACCCTATTTTCCTCTGGTAATCACCATACCATTGTCTGTCTATGAGGTTCTTTTTTAAATCAGCATGCTGATTTATTGGAAGTCTAACTTATTTTATTTAGATCTTCAAGTGTTTCACACAATGACTTTAGATGTGTCCATGGGAGTTCATGAATATAATTGATTAATTATTCAGATTGATGAGTAAGAGGCTAGTTTCAACAACATATTACACACACACACACACACACACACACACACACACACTCTGACTCATGATGAACAAGCTCAGATGTTGTAATTGTGGAAGGGCTTATTGGCATACTTAGAAAAGCATTCTGGTGCCTTTGGCAAGATGCCCCCCCTAAAAAAAAGCAGGGTCTGTGGCCCCTCCTCATACCCAGTTTTGGCCGCGGTCCAGTCTTCTCAAGATGCATGTGTGCTGAGGAGAGCCCTGCTGGGGCGCTCAGGAGGCTTCTCTATGCTTCCCTGTTTCCTACAAATTTCTCTCCAGGGACTATTGGAGAGCAAGCAAAGTTGTCTCCTCATCTAGGACTCAGAACTTTAGAACCACCATCTTGAATTGTGTCTTATTTCATATCTTGGAATATGGTTAGTTGGTCCTTTAAGTCATCCTAATTTATTGGAAACTGTTTCTGCCCTATATGTCTCTCCTTATAACATCTAGAGCAGTGTGACCTCACATTGAAACACACAAAGTAAGATCTGTTCTTATAAAAACTGAGCAAGTAAGAGCCAATTCCTCTGTTAAGTATCAATGTTCCTGAACAGCCTCAGTTTCTCCCCAGATGTTCAGACTCCTAGACATTGGTCACACACGAAAACAGGCAAAGATACGCACAGGACAGGTCTCTACTCCCTAGCCAAAGTACAGTCCTTTGTTTTTACCAAAGTATTATCAGTTGCAACAGGCATTATAAATGGTTTAGCATGTCAGCTCCCAATAAGTCAGGAAAGTGCACCAGTAGCCAGAACACCAGAGATGAAATACTTCCTGTTCCACTCCCTCCAAACTTGTCACTGATGCCAGGGCTGTGCAGGACATAGGCCACCAGGCAGTTACTGGGACCGGGAGAACCAAGCATTCTACTGGATTTGAAGTTGGCAAGCTGGGGAATATGAAATTTGTATAGTTATGATTCTGATTGAGCTGGTAAGGTTTAAAGTCCAAGTACATTTCTAAGCTCAGGAATTCAGACAATGTGTTAGCTAAGTGTAAGAACTAGAATTCAGAACGCAGAGACATGAACTCCACCTCACTGGGCACGGGCTAGCACAAAAGGTCGAATGAAAAGGACAAGCAGGGCTGGGACTGGAACTAGGCAAACCCTCATGCATGGGGGACAAGGCTGGGAGGGGTGACTGCCCTTCAGGAAAAAACAGCCAGGCAAGCAAAAAAAAAAAAAAAACGTGGTTCAGGTACCTGGAGGTCATCCCAACCAGCAGCATCAGCCAGGAATGTTCCCACTACAAAGAGTAAAAGGACAACCCGAGGTCTGGGTGGAGGGAGCAAGACCATAGGAGCTCAGAGAGGAGGCTGCTTTTAGAGACCCAGGACAGCAAGGGGTACAGGAAGGGAGCCCATTAGCAAAAGCTGATACTCAGAAACAGGACTTGTGTCCTAGAATTGACAGTAGGAGACAAGACAGTGTTAACAGGGCAGGGGCAGAGTTCCTGAAGTATGGGCCCTGGAAAGCTTTATCCAAGTGGGTGCTAGGGCATAGAAGAACAGACGACAAGAAAACTACCACAGAATTTAGGAGTTGGACGAAGAGGCTGTTTTGTGAAAAAGGAACACCCCCAATCATCAAACTGACTAAGCAGCAAGGTTGACTTGATGCTGAAACCTACAGAATGAATAATGAGACCAAGAGGAACCCGCTCAATTGTGTCTACACATGCCCCTGAGATATCAGGCAAGGATGCGTTGACCTGAAGACTAGCTTTGGTGGTAGAAATAGTCTTAATTAATGCCGCAACCCTTTAATACAGTTCCTCATGTTGTGGTGACCCCCAACCATAAAATTATTTTCATTGCTACTTCCTAACTGTAATTTTGCTACTGTTAATGAATCGTAATGTAAATACCTGTGTTTTCCAATGGTCTTAGGCAACCCTGCTAGCAGTTCTCAACCTGTGGGTCGCGACCCACAGGTTGAGAACCACTGCTGTAGAGCCTAAGACCACCAGAAAACACAGATATTTACATTACAATTCATTAACAGTAGCAAAATTACAGTTACGAAGTAGCAATGAAAATAATTTTATGATTGGGTGTCACCACAACATGAGGAACTGTATTAAAGGGTCACGGCATTAGAAAGGTTGAGAACCACTGTTCTAGATGGTTATTCCACTATTCTAAGAAATAATCCCATTATAAATGGAATTGGTATGAAGTTATCCTGGCAAAGCTACACCACTAAGTTCTGATCTGTAAGGTCATCCCATAGTGGAAAACTCACACATCCTACAGAGAGGGCCCTGTTGACATGGGCCTTCTGAAAGACTCACTACAGCCTTGTCTACTGTTTTCTGCCCCACGTTATTCTCATCCCTTACTGCAGGGAATGACTGTGGAAGAGCAAGGAAGAACTGTGGTGCTTAACTGACCCTCATAATATAGAAGGGAAACTGAGGCTTAGAGAGGGGATGCGATTTGCTGGGGTCACACAGTAGATTGTGTCTCTTGATCTTGAATCCATTGTTCTTTTCACTACACCACAATGACTATTGTGTGGCCACCCTAGAACACTTTTATGGAATATAGAGATTCTCAGTCTGTTGTGAAGTGCTTCACGACCTGTGCAAGTTTGTACTGAGTTTGCTAATTTACTTTTTCTGAATATTAGATAGGATTGAAGATTATCGCTGAGATTCTCACTTGCATCTAGTTGTGCTTTCTTGAGTGTAAGATGAAAGGGTGGAATTATAGCTAGTATATCAGGGATTGCACTAAGGCATGGACATGGAGGTTGAAAATAGACAACCTAATAGACAATGGCCAGGAGACAGTCCTCATTTTCTAGAACTTGAATTGAAAAGAAAGAAATGAGCAGATATAAGCTTTTTTCCCCTGCATGGTGCTTTGATTTTTCTCTGGAGCTTTAAGGAGAAGCTTTCCATGAGAGGGCTGGGCTCTGCTTGGCTTTACTGCGATCAGGTCCTATTGGGTGAAGAAGGTCAGATGGCCACCTCTTTAGGAAAGGTGAGGGCTCCAAGATGGGATGACCTTATATCTCAGAACTTTGTAGTTTAGCTTTACCAAGATAACTTCATACCACTCCATTTATATTGGGATATATCTTGGAATAGAGGAATTTGAAGAGAAATTTCAGGGAAGCAAAAGTGAAAGAAATTCTAGAAATGAATTAATAATAGGGAAGGGGACTTAAACTCCATCTAGCCTCTTAGTTCCCAACCTGAGAACCATGAACCCCATCAGTATGAAGAGGGATGGCAAGAGGGGCGCAAATCCACATGTGGGCCTCTACATCATACACATGCATGCACACACACACAACTATACTTTTTTAAAGTATGGGTCTCAATATTTAGTATATATAAGTATCATCTGGAGGACTTGGTGAAACTACATATTCCTGGATTCCAAGTCCAAAGATTAGGATTTTATTGATCTGGGGTAGTGCCTGGGAGTCTGTTATTTTAGGAGCATTCAGGGTCTAATATATACTGACCCTGGGGCAACAAAACACAAATACCTTTTTAAAATATCTATTCTGAAGTTGCCTTGGGTGATATTTATAATCCTAAAAGAAGAGACACTAATGTTCAGTAGCTCTAAGGGCTGGGGTCGAGCAGTCTTTAGATTTGAGAAATATACCTCAAAAAGTTTGGGAGCACTGATCTAGTCCAATTCCTTCATTTCGGAGATAAAGAAATGAAGACCCAGAGAGATCAAGTAACTTTCCCCAAAGCCACACAGTCAGTGGCAGGAGAAAGAGCCCTGGTCTCCTGTCTTGGGCCCTAGGAAGCTTTCTAGTCCCACCCTAACCCCAGGGAAAGTGGGATCAGGTTGGAAGGCAGCCTTTCCAAAAGGTCTAGGTCTTAGATTCTAAGGTGATTTATTTTACAGGTAACAACTAGGAAATAAGTAATTGCAAAGTTTTTTGCAGCTGCCTTAAAGAGCAACTAGCTCTTTAGGTTCAGCCCCTCAGGACAGAACCATTTTTTTAAATTAACACATTCATTTAATCTATTCTTTTCTATTGATAAACCAAGTTCAAAAAATAGCTAGAAATAAATACTTTGGAGTTTGTTTTCAAGTTAAAATTTACAATGATCTAGTTGTTTGGAAACACAGTAGAATTCTACAGGATGGTTTGCAAGTTATCACTGAGATTTTCTTAGTGTGTGTGTTCAGCTTTATAAAGATAGCTGCCCACGAAAGAGGCATTTTCTTTGAAATATAGTAGTCTTATTTTAGCTTGCTGTCATTTCTGAATGCAGGTAGGGCACCACTTATAAGTAGAAGGAGTCACTTGTATACATGAGGTAGAAAATAACACTGAGGTGCAAGTGTCTCTGTAGGCAAGGAAATTGTTAAGCATGAATTACACTTGGCAATGATTTTATTAAACTAACTTAAACAATTTTAAAAATGAGCTTCTCAGTACTCCTGTCCTCACTCAGTGGTAGCCTTTGGCTACAAATGACTGAATCTATTCCTATATTCTGCTAAGTTGATTAATAAAAAATATTTATTACACAAATCCTTTTTGTTGACAAGTTAAAATGGAGCCTCATCTTTCATATCTCCCTGAAGATTGCCACCTTGTGAGATTGAAAATACTCATTAAATTCCATCACCAGACAGGCACAAATGAGAGGGTGATTGTTTTTAAGCATGTGAGGAGAATCATTGGTAAACTCATTTGTTTGGATATCATTAACAGAACAATCGGTGAGGATCTCCAGGGGGTCCTCATGACCTTTGCTCGCAATCTCTTCGTCATCCATCAAGAAATATCAGCACCTAATATGCAAGGCGAGACCAATTTTAAGGTGAGGTGTTAATTAACTAACGATCCTGGTTGATTTCTATACAAGGGCTGAAAATACCTCATGCTGTATTGTAAACAAGTGCTAAACCATTTTTTTTTATTCTAAGCAGTACACTTTTACAATGTGCAGGGTCAATACTGTAAGGTTCTCACTGAACCCGTTAGTTAAGTGTAATAGTTTGAAACTTTTTCTTTGAAATATGGTAGTCTTATTTTAACTTGCTACCATTTCCAAACCCAAGCTTATACTACAACAGGGCTTTCTGATGTTGGAACTGAAATTAAAACATCATAATGGAGCCAAAACAGAGACTGTTGCAGCAAAAAAAAAATCCTGGCTATAATCTACCTACATTTCAGTGTCTGGTTAGGGATTCCTGGCAAGCCCAAGTTTCTAGGACAGAGAAGTTCTGAGGCCAGGAAGGACAATGTGTTTAGGGAAAAACTCAGCACATATGTGAGCCATCTACTCCACCCTGTTCCTCCAAAGTGGGGTAGATGTTCCATCACTAACTGTTGAAGCTTCCAGATAATACAGTTATGTGTAATTGATTAGATGTCTCGAAACTCAAGAAAACGGGAGCAAGATCTGTACAAGAGATTTTAAAATACCAGCTGAGCAGAAATGAACATTTAGTATTGATTATCAAAATTTTCATCGGATTTCCAGCCTGAGCCTTCATCATGTTTGAATAGGTCAAGTAACTCAAAGGACTCAATGGGAACCTACATGTCATTTTTTCTCTTAAATGGAAAGCCCAACAAAAGCTTGATAAGAATATGATTTTTTAATACGTTTTTTCATTGAGGTAGGCCCTGGTCCTTCTAGTAATGGTAATGATGATAATAATGCTGTACTCTTCAGTGTGATTTTATGAGTTGCAAGATTGACCACTGCTTTTCCCATAACATGACTGAGAAGATTTAATTTTTAAATGGCCCAGTGTTGTAATAACTTTCATAGGTCCTAAAGGATCTATGTTCATCGTTTATATTCTAAGTTACTGCAAGCTAGCATCATCTTGTCATTACTGCTATGCACAAAATTCTAAGACTATCTGCACATGATCAGATTAGTCTGTCAAAATATAATAATCACAATCAGATGGTGCTATAGACTTAATTTTGTCCTCCCAAAGTTCACTGTTGAAACCTTAACCCCAAAGTGACAGCATATAAGAGTAGAGATGTAAGGGAATTATGTTAAAACTAGAGGCCCAGTGCACAAAATTTGTGCACAGGGGGTACGGGGTGGGGGTGGGGGTCCCCTCAGCCCAGCCTGCACCCTCTCCAATCTGGGACCCCTTGGGGGATGTCTGACTGCCGGTTTAGGTCCGATCCCCAGGACTGGCAGTCGGACATCCCTCTCACAATCCAGGACCACGGGCTCCTAACTGCTCACCTGCCTGCCTGCCTGATCACCTCTAACTGCCGCCCCCTGCTGGCCTAGTCACCTCCAACTGCCCCCCCACTGGCCTGGTTGCCCCTTACTGCCCCCCTGCTAGACTGGTTGCCCCCAACTGCCCCCCCACTGGCCTAGTCGCCCCCAACTGCCCCCCCCTGCTAGCCTGGTTGCCCCTAACTGCCCCCCCATCAGCCTGGTCACCCCTTACTGCCCCCCCCACCAGCCTGGTCGCCCCCACTACCACCCTGCCAGCCTGGTCACCCCTCACTGCCCCCTCTGCCAGCCTTTTCGCCCCTCACTGCCCCCCCCCTGCTGGCCTGGCTGCCCTCAACTGCCCCCCCGTGGGCCTGGTCCCCAGCATAGCCTCCTGCTCGGTCATTTGGTCACCCCTCACTACCCCCCCTGCCAGCCTGCTCGCCCCACGCAGCCTGCTGCTCAGTCGTTTGGTCACCCCTCACTGCCCCCCATGCCGGCCTGCTCGCCCCACACAGCCTATTCAATCCATTCGGTTCGATGGTCACTTAGGCTTTTATTATTATAGATGAGGTCATGAGGGTGGTATGGAAATGAAGGGATTAGTGCCCTTATAAAAGACCAAAGCATTTGCTCACTCTCTCTCTCCTTACCATGTGAGGCTACAGCAAAAACCTGGTTGTCTGCAAGACAGGAACTGAATTGGCTAGCACAGTGGTCGGCAAACTGCGGCTCGCTAGCCACATGCGGCTCACAAGCCACGGTTTACTACTCTGTTGACTAATGAGTTTGCCGACCACTGGGATAGGGGTTTAATCACAAGGAACAACAACAGCCTGTAATTATTGGAATCGAGAGTCTAGGTCAGTGGTCGGCAAACTCATTAGTCAACAGAGCGGCAAACCACTGAGTTTGCTGACCACTGGGCTAGCACATTGACCTTGTACTTCCCAGCCTCCAGAACTGTGAGAAAGAAATTTTTTTTTAAATATATTTTATTGACATTTTACAGAGAGGAAGGGAGAGGGATAGAGAGCTAGAAACATCGATGAGAGAGAAACATCGATCAGCTGCCTCCTGCACACCTCCCACTGGGGATGTGCCCCGCAACCAAGGTACATGCCCTTGACCGGAATCGAACTCGGGACCCTTCAGTCAGCAGGCTGACGCTCTATCCACTGACCCAAACCGGTTTCGGCGAGAAAGAAATTTTTGTTTTTTAAGCCACCCAGTCTGTGGTAGTTTGTTATAGCAGCTTGGGCATACTATGACAGATGGTATGTCCCCAAAACTACACAGATTTAGTAGGCTCTGAGTTTGGACTTGAGGTTGGCAAAGCCAACTACTTATGGCATAATGAAGGCTATTTCTCTGCCCTTTGTCTGACTTTCAAAATTATCAAGTTAGATGTTCTAAAGTAGATTTTAAATATATCATGGTTTCTAGCCTTCTCATGTGAATAATTATTATCTTGATATGCTTACTCTTTTTTTAAAAAAAATATATTTTATTGATATTTTGTCAGAGAGGAAGGGAGAGGGATAGAGAGCTAGAAACATCGATGAGAGAGAAACATCGATCAGCTGCCTCTTGCACACCTCCCACTGGGGATGTGCCTGCAACCAAGGTACATGCCCTTGACCGGAATCGAACCTGGGACTCTTCAGTCTGCAGGCTGACGCTCTATCCACTGAGCCAAACCGGTTTCAGCTTGATATGCTTACTCTTGATAGAAGGTCTAAATGTAAAAAGGTTAAATTTCAACAAAATAGGAATAATAAAAACTTGAAAAGTGAAATAGATTCATTTTGGGTAGTATATTCTGTTTATTATCCACATGACATTCTGATAAATATTTTTTAGCTTAGCAACAAGGATTTACCAGCAAAGTAAAGGCTGAATGAAAATGGAAGGTAATTCAGAAGGAAACATTTAATAAAATCCAATATCCTTTATTTTTTTTTCCAGAGAGGGAGGAAGAGAGAAACTTCAATGAGAGAGAGACATTGACTGGTTGCCTCTCCTACATGCCCTGACCGGGAATTGAACCCCCAACCTAGGTATGTGCCCTGACCAGGAATCAAACCCACGACCAACTGAGTCACACTGGCCAGGGCCAACTTCCTTTCTTGATAAAAAAATAATAATAATAATATTATAATAAAACACTCAAACTAGTAATAATAGGTAACTTCCTCAACCTGATAAGGGCATCTAGAAAAAAAACAAAAACACAAAAACCCACAGCTAACATTGCATTTAATGATGAAAGACTGAAAGCTTTCCCCCTAAGATCAGAAGTAAGACAAGGATGTCTAGCCCTAACCAGTTTGGCTCAGTGGATAGAGCGTCAGCCTGTGGACTCAAGGGTCCCAGGTTCGATTCCAGTCAAGGGCATGTACCTTGGTTGCGGGCACATACCCTGTAGGGAGTGTGCAGGAAGCAGCTGATCAATGTTTCTCTCTCATTGATGTTTCTAACTCTCTATCCCTCTCCCTTCCTCCCTGTAAAAAATCAATAATATATATATTTTTTAAAAAGACAAGGATGTCTAATCTCACTAGTTCTATTCACATTATACTGAAAGTTCTAGCCAGGTCAGTTAGACAAGAAAAATAAATAAAAAGCATCCAATCCAGATTGGAAAGAAAGAAAGAAAACTATCTCTATTCACAGATGACATAATCTTATATATGTAAAAATTCTACAGAACCCAGAAACAATCTATTACAACTAATAAACAAGATCACCAAGGTTGTCGAATCCAAGAGCAATATACAAAAATCACTTTTATTTCTATACACCAGCAATGAACAATGCAAAAATAAAAAACATTTAAATCCATTCACAATAGCATCAAGAGGACTAAAATATTTATATAGTAAATTTAACAAAGTATAAGATCTGTCCACTAAAAACTACAAAACATGGACTGGAAGATTTACTATTGTTAAGATGGCAATATTCTATAAGTTGACCTACAGATTCAATACAATTCCTATCAAAATCCCAGCTGACTTTATTGCAAAAATGTACAAGATGATCCTAATATTCATGGGGAAATGAAGGGACATGGAATAGTCAAAATAATCTTAAAAAAACTCCACACTTGTCAATTTTAAAACTTACTACAAAACAACAGTGATCAATCAACACATGTAGTACTGGCATAAGAATATACCTATAGATCAAGGGAACAGAACTGAGAGCGCAACATAAACCCAAATATTTATAGATTTTCAACAAGGGTGCCAAAAACAATTCAATAGGAAAAGAATAATCTTTTTAACAAATGGTGCTGGGACAAATGAAAATGCACCTGCATGAAATTGCACCTCTATTACACAGCGTATACAAAAATTAAGTAAAAATGCATCAAGCACCTAAATGTAAGTGAAGAGCAAACATAGTTATAAATCTTCATGACCTTGTTGTTAGCAATGGTTTATTAGACATGATACCTTAAGTACAAAGTAAGAATAGTAAGTTGGATTTCATCAAAATTAGGAACTTTTGTGCATCAAATGATACTATCAAGAAAATGAAAAAATAACTTACAGAATGGATATATCTAATAAGATTCTAATAATATTATATATCTATATCCTACCTAATAAAAGAGTAATATGCAAATTAACCATCACTCTGCTACACCCACAAGCCACGCCCACCAGCCGCGCCCACCATTCCTGGTTAGGGCCCACCAGGTGTGAGTATGCAAATTAACCCAACCAAGATGGCTTTGGCCAAGGAGAGAGCAGGAGGGAGGCTTGGGTTTCCCCGGCGATGGAGGAAGCCAAGCTTTCTGCACACCCTGGCTGGCCCACTCCAGGCTAAAAAGTTTCAATTATAGAAGGTAAATAAATCCCAACAAAAATGGCGGCAGCCATGGAGCTGGAGAGAGCAGGAGGCTAGGGTTGCCCCTGGTGATGGAGGAAGCCAAGCTTCTGAAGCCCTGGCCTGCCTTGGCCTCTACTACAAAGTTTCAATTATAGAAGATAAATAAATCCCAACAAAAATGGCTGCCTCTGAGCGAGCAGAAGGCTTGGCTCTGCTCCAGGCTACAAAGTTTCAGTTGTAGAAGATAAATAAATCCCAGATACCAGGGCCTCCGCTTGGGTCACCAGGGGGCATGGCTGGCCTGCAAACCACCACAGGCCCCTCGCCCAGGTTGCCCCACGCCCCAAGGAAACCCCCACCCTGATCCGGGACACCCTTCAGGGCAAACCAGCTGGCCCCCACCCATGCACCAGGCCTCTATCCTAACTAATAAAAGAGTAATATGCAGATTGACCATCACTCCAACACACAAGATGGCTGCCCCCATGTGGTCAAAGATCCTGCCCCCATGTGGACACAAGATGGCCACCACAAGATGGCCAGCAGGGGAGGGAAGTTGGGAGGGACCAGGCCTGCAAGAGAGGGCAGTTGTGGGCAATCAGGCCAGCAAGGGAGGGCAGTTTGGAGGGACCAGGCCTGCAAGGGAGGGAAGTTGGGGGCAATCAAGCCTGCAGAGGAGGGCAGTTAGGGGTGAACAGGCTGGCAGAGGAGGAAAGTTGGGGGCCACCGGGCCTGCAGGGAAGGGCAGTTAGGGGGGACCCAGGCCTGCAGGGGAGAGCAGTTGGGGGGGACCAGGCCTGCAGGGGAGGGCAGTTAGGGGTGACCAGGCCTGCAGGGGAGGGCAGTTAGGGGCAAGCAGGCTGGCAGGGGAGCAGTTAGGCATCAATCAGGCTGGCAGGGGAGTGGTTAGGGAGTTATCAGGCTGTCAGGCAGAAGCGGTTAGGGGCAATCAGGAAAGGCAGGCGAGCAGTTGGGAACCAGCAGTCCTGGATTGTGAGAGGGATGTCCGACTGCCCGTTTAGGCCCGATCTGGGATCGGGCCTAAACGGGCAGTCGGACATCCCTCATGGGGTCCCAGATTGGAGAGGGTGCAGGCTGGGCTGAGGGACACCCTCCCCCCCCCATGCACGAATTTCATGCACCGTGCCTCTAGTAATAATATATAGATAT
Organism: Plecotus auritus; assembly: GCF_963455305.1. Lineage (NCBI taxonomy): Eukaryota > Metazoa > Chordata > Mammalia > Chiroptera > Vespertilionidae > Plecotus > Plecotus auritus. The sequence goes on along the minus strand of NC_137770.1, from coordinate 48,205,948 downwards.
ATCTAATAAGGTTCTAATGTCCACAGTATATAAATCATTAGTACAACTCAACAACAGAAAGGCAAATAATGCCCAGCTGGTATTGCTTAGTGGTTGAGCCTCAACCCATGAACCAGGAAGTTATGGTTCCATTCCTGGTTAGGGCACATGCCCAGGTTGTGGGTTTGATCTCCAGTGGGAGGTGTGCAGGAGGAAGCCAATTGATGATTCTCTTTCACCATTGATGTTTCTATCTCTCTTCCTCTCTGAAATCAATTTTTTTAAATATTTTTTAAAAAACCAAATAACCCAACTTAAAAGTAAGTAAAAGATTTGAATAGATATTTCTTTAAAGAAGATATACAAATGGCCAATAAGCACATGAAGAAATGCTCAACATCATTAGCCATTAGAAAAATGCAAATCAAAACCACAATAAGATACCATTTCACACCTAAAATGGCTACAATAAAAAAGGCAGACAATAACAAATGTTGGCAAAGATATGGATCTCTACTATATTGCTATAGGAACATAAAGTGATGTCAGTGCTGTATATTTCACAGTTCCTCAAAAAGTGAAAAAATTATCATATGATCCATCAGTTCCACACCTAAGTATGTATCCAAGACTATTAAAAATATATGTTCATACAAAAACTTGTACATTAATGTTCATAGAAGCATTATTCATAATAACCAAAAAATACAAACAAACCAAATGTCCATCAACTGATAAATGGGTGAATTGAATTGTATTATATGCATAGTAGTCCATACAATGAATACATAGGTATAAAGCTTTATGACCTTATGGTTAGCAATTGTTTCTTAGATATGATACCTAAAATGCAAACAACCAAAGCAAAAATAGATAATAGATACAATGGAATATGCTGAGAAAGAAGCCATACACAAAGGCCACATATTGTATGATTCTATTTATATGAAATGTCCAGAGTAGGCAAATCCATAGGGACAGAAAGTAGATGAGTGCTTGCCAGGAGCTAGGGGAGGGGGAAAAGCAGAAGGGTTACTAATGCATAGAGAATTTTTACTTGGAGTGATGAAAATGTTCTGGAATTACATAGTAGGGATGATTGCTCGTGAATATACTGCAAACCACTGAATTGTATAATTTATAAGGATGAATTTATGGTATGTGAATTCTACCTCAATAAAAAAATCTACACTAATAAAAGAGAAAGATGCAAATTGACCGTACCTCTGCAATGCCCACCAGCCAATCAGGAGTGAGTATGCAAATTAACCCAGCAAAGATGGGGGGTTAATTTGCATACGCAGGCAACAAGCGGCCAGGGGAGGGGTGGGACGCCTACGTAGGCGTTCCACACCACCCCAGCCACTCCGGGCCTCTGGGCAGCGTGGGAAAGCAGAAAGGCGGCTCTGATCCAGAGTGAAGGTGATGCCGGCAGCCAGGGAAAGGAAGACCCATTCTTGCACAAATCTTCGTGCATCGGGCCTCTAGTAACCAAATAAAATAAAATGGAAAGGTGCCATTTTTCTCCCAGAAACCAATAGAAATAAATAATCTCATCTTACTAGCCATCATTGTAGGGTGACTAGACCAGTTACTCTCAAATTATCTGTAGTGAAGGACCTATTTGTTTGTTTGTTTGTTTGTTTGTTTCTGACCTATCATGGATCAACACTTTAGTAAAATACCACAAAAATAAATTATTAGAAAAATGAAATGAAAAAATTAAAGATGTACACAATAGAAGCCCATTTTTTCATTATTACATTTAATAGAAATTAAAATTTCTATAAATGTTTCCAAGTTCTTACAGTTTTTATACTCATTTCATCAGGACTGATAACCAACAACTTGTAGATGGTGCTGGTTGGCGGAGCAAAAGTCCTGCTCCATAGCTTTGTTTGGTCAAAGTAGTCTAAATCATACTTAACCAAAAAGGAACAAATGCTTAGTGGTGGGGAGACGTGGGGGGGCGTGGAGGGAGAGTTGTAAGAGATGTTTAAGTAATGAATGTCATTCTTATTGTTCATTTACAGGCCACCATTGGTGAGATTGAAGTCATTCTGGGAGTAACAGAGGAAAACAAAAAGCGATTTGAAGAAGAGCTAAAATCTAAAGATGATAAGAAAAATACCTCTCTGAGCCTGATATGTTACTGATCCTGGAATACATTACTGAGTTTAGATTCCAACTAGAGCTAAGAAAAGGCAACGTTTCTTTCACTGTTAGGAAGAAAAGTGAGGGGAGGAAGTTAGTTTGCTTTATTTGCTAGGAAGTGTATCAGCACAGACTATAATGTAATGCTCCTTTAAAAAAATTGTTAAGTGATCTTATTTTACTTATTAAACCAAAACCTATTTGTGTTTTCTCTTCCTTTTTCCAAACTAAGGGGGAAAATATCTAACAAGAAATGTACAAGTCTTACTGATATCACCTCTGCATCTACTTCTTTCTAAACTTCAGGATAATGGAGATTTTGTTTGAATGTTTTATAAAGTGTCCTCCTCCTATTTCTAGTAGTTCATTTGTCTTCTGCATTTAAAAAGTTAAATAAAGGCTTAATCATTGATATTTGGCAGAACAAAAATGTCTTCTTTTAAAGAAAATTACATTTGTATGGATTTTTAAAGTGACCCTTTATCATTCATTGTATTTTATTGCGCCAAGACACTATTGTTTGTTGTTGCTATTTTTCAAAAAGTAAGGTAAGCCAACATTTAGTGCACTACAGCATCAGAATTTATCTAGGTGGCAGTATCTGCTCTTAGTTTAAGATGTAGTGTAACTCCAGCCATCTCGCTTGAACAAACGTTTGTATTCTCTACTTACAAGCTTAATTCAACAGTCTCTGTTAAAGGGCAAATTGTTAAAATTATGCAGTGCTGACACTAACTCTCAGCAGTTGCTTTGTAACTGTTCAAAATATTTATTCATCATCCAACTTTAACAAAGGGTGAAAGAAGCAAGTCACATAGTTGTTTTAAAGAATGATATCTTTATAAATACTGGAGTGTGTTGGGGAAAGGAGAGGTATTTTTTACCTAAGGGATTTCCATAATTTTTAAACTATGCCTCAGCCACAGGCCGAGTTTCTGCAATAAAATTAACATTTGTGTGTGTGTCAGCTTTTGTCTTGCTATAGTTGGAAATACATTAATTAGCCAGGTTTCCTGCCTGTGCTAGGTACAACGGTGACCTCTTTTTCTTGCCAGATCGCTCTAATCCATATGAGGGGCCCATTGTCCAGACACTTGACGGATAGGAAGTACTACATGCCCATTAGAGTCTCCTCTCGATTGAAGCCAGAGCAACATAAGGTCCAAGAGACTCATTAGTTCACTGGCACAATCGTGTCCTGAGAGTAAATGAAACCCTCTGTCTCCTTATGGCTCTCATCTGCTCTGGACTTTAAAAGAAAACTGTCTCTGTTTTGTTCAGCACAGCAGTGGATCTTTCACATGGCGAGATCCCCTCTTAACAGTACAAAACGGTGAAATCTATTGGGGAAGTTTTGTGTGTGAATTTTGATTAGCACTCTGGAGCCTCAAGCTGCTAGCAATAGTCAAATGAGTTCCCTCTCTGGTACTTTTTTTTATTTTACCCACATGATTGGTTTCTCAAACAATGCAGTTTCCTTCTCTGCATACACTACAGAATGCCTGTTTCCAAATTCAGGCCTTATATTCAGATTCAGGTCTCATTAAAAAGTGATTGGCAGTAAGGTTCTCTACCTAAAAACCTACCGCTTCAAAATGAAAGGAGAAAAATTGGTATAATAAGACAATCACTTCAAGTAATTAAGTGGAAGAAGCCAGAGGACCAGATTAAATTAGTGAAATATTTTAATTACAGAACATTTGAAAAGAAGCATAGTCTATTATCTTTTAGCACATGTATGCAGCAAAGATACTGTGCTATTGCTAAACTAAGGGAGTTGAAAAAAATTATGTGTATAATGTACCCCAAACATAAATTAATTGCGATGAATTACTTACCAGTAGTTTTTACTACTCTACATAGGAAACTGAAATCTTTGTCAATAAGAGGTGTGTGTTTTTTAACAATGTGTCTTTTTTTTTTCCAAGAAACTTTTGGGGAGAAGCAAACATTTAACAGTAGAGCCATCTTTATTTAATACTGAATGTTTGCAATGGTTTGAGAAGCAAAGTGTGCTAACCATTTAGGAGCGCATTATTGGATGATGATAAGTAGCTTCCTTTACATATAGCTCATTTTCTATTGATCTTAAATAATCCAAATAGATGATATTTAATGACAAACTGTGCTATCTACTTACCTACCTCCCACTATCTACTTACATTACCTGTTATTGAACACATTATGGGCTAGGTGTATACTGTACTAGCAGCTTTGTATGCATTATTTTATTGTATCTTTCCAACAACCTCTGTGGGTAGGTACTACTACTGTCTTTATTTTACATATGATGAGAATGAGATTTAGTGAGGTATCTCATTCCGTGTCTCAGGCTAAATGAAAAGGAATTTATTTGGGATTTGCACTCTTCTACCACAAATTCTAGCATGTTGTGTAGAAAGTTGAATGTCACTTCTCCTTGATCATTCAAAGGACTTTCACTCTTTTATAACAAGAGGCCCAGTGCATGGATTCGTGCACTGGTGGGGTCCTTCAGCCTGGCCTGAGAGGATGGGGCTGAAACTGGCTCTTCGACATCCCCCAAGGGGTCCCAGATTGCGAGAGATCGGGGCTGGGGAGGGACCACAGGAGGGCTCCAGGGCATGTCCGCCCATCTTGCCCAGTCCCGATTGGCCGGATCCCAGTGGCAAGCTAACCTACCAGTCAGACTGTCTGCCCCCTGGTGGTCAGGGCACATCATAGCAACTGGTCAAATGGTCAAATGGTCGGACACTTAGCATATTAGGCTTTTATGATATAGGATGCTTGTATTGCTTAAAGTACAGAAGGACAGTTTAACGCACACACACTTCCTGCTAATAAAATTAACTTGCACAATGCTTAGCATTGGGAGGTGTCACAATTATGTGATCAAAGAAATCGGGGGTGTCAGTTGAATTCTTCTCTGACCATGGATCTGTAAGACTTTGTTAAAGGACTAATGATGGGATGTTGCAGGAAAGTTTGAAAGCTGTGAAGTCATGCTCCATAGTTTTGTTTGAAAGATAGGTATGAGGTCACTAAAATGGGGAAGGGTTAAAAAAGACTCCCAATACAATGTGGAGTGACCTGGGAGGAGTTTGGGGAGCATGGTCTCAGCTATCCCATCCTAAGAATTTCAAGTATCCTATATTTCAAGTATAAAAAGATGTATTTTATCATAAGTAATATATTAGTAACCATCTGAAAGTTTTAACAATAATCATTTGCATTCATCTGGCACTTTTCTTCTAAAGAGCTCAAAGCACTTCGCATTTATTATCTCATTAATTCCCCACACTGTCCCTGTGGGGAAGGAAATACGTATTTTAACATTTAAATGTTTATCTTTCAGGATTTCTCAAGCATCCATTAATTCCATTTCCAAAAATGTAAATATTTATTAGTTTTACTTTACTGTTCCTCTGGCTTTAATGTATGTAACAGATTTGTTCAACTCTTTGAGTGTATAGATCACAGTAAATCTGATTTGAAAAACTGTAAATTAAGTTGCCAAGATATTGTGAAAGTGGGGGTTTCAGGGAGGGAGGGAGAATTTGACTTTGCTTTTCTCACTGGACGAAGTTTAGACACACCCATTGCAAGTACAGATGAAAAGTGCTGTGGCTCTTCTGCATCTTTTCTGTATCCCATTCTTCCCAAAAGGTGACTTCAGAAGGTAAAACTGCATCTGAAAGCCGGAGGCAGATGGACCTACTATTTCTATCTTTGTTTTGCTAATGATTTCATCAATGTGGAACAGAAATCTCATCCTTCTATTAGGAGTTACATCTCAAGGAATCACCACATAATGAGGGCTAGACCCTTGTCTCCCCCGTCCTTCCTCTCTGTGGGTTGGTCATACCTTCCTCAAGTTTATAACTAGAAAAATGGCAGATAGTAATACCAGCTCCTTAGGGAAGCAGCAGAGATTAATTGGCCAATATTAAGAGAATGTTTCCAAGATAAAGCGTTCTACATAAATGTTTAAGTGTTATGATTGCATTGCTTCTTCAAATGAAAGTTCTAACTTTGAAATGTGATTATACACTTTCCCCCAAAACCCCTAGACAACCACATATATAGGTTTATTTTTCACTCTAACAGTCTAACTCATGGTTGTGAAACTTTATTGCACTTGATGGAGGGCCCTGGCTTTTATTAGTTTTAAACTGCTGGTTTCTGGGGTATTTATGTAAATGAGGGAAAGAAACCAAAACAGTAAATAATAAGCATGTCCCTGCTGTTTAAAAATCTGTTGGTAAAAAAAAATAAATAAATAAAAATGTGTTCTGTTATAAGAAGACCCTAAACATAGCACAGAAAAATATAGCTTTGGCATCTATGCATAAAATAATGTTTTGGGTTTTGGGGGTCTTTTTGATGGTAGTTTCCCCCAAGCATTTCTTAACCATTCTGTATACATTCTATTGCACTTCCACAGTTTTCACCATATACAGCATATGTATGTGTGTATGCATATATATGGAGAGAGAGAAAAATGAGTAAAATGCTACATTTTAAGATTTTTTTTTTTCTTTAAGAATATGTTGCAAAGTATGCCAGATGGCTAATTATAGCTCCAGGAAACAAAAGGCCACGCCCAAGTTTATTGCAGTTGCCTCATAAGGAATGTTATGATCAAATCATGGTCCCATAAACAAAACAGCTGACCTTTTCCATTAGTTGCAAGATAAACTTCATATTCAAATTCAATTTTGGTTTATTTAAAGACTTAAGCTCCTTTGCTTTCCAGCAGATGACGCAAAATACATACTCTGCAATCATTGAAAAACTCAGAATTATCTAACAATGCATTCTTTATTTCCAAGTCCCCTTTACAATACCTTTCTACTCATTTCTACTCATTTCAAGTTCAACATGTACAGATACATTCCTAAGCCAAAATATTACAGATCATTTGCAACAATAATGAAAAACCAGAAAGATATAAATGTTCAACAATAGGACATTGCTTAAAAATTATGGAGTATCTATCAAAGGGGACTCTATACAGACATTTAAAAATCATGTCACTACATTTGCTATATGAATTTTCACATCAGCTTTATTTGTAATAGCCCCAAACTAGAAACAACCCAAATGTCTGTTGTCAACAGGTGGATGAATAAAGAAATTGTGGGATATCCTTACAATGGAATACTACTCAGCAATGAAAAGGAATGATCTGTTGATAAACTCAGAGGTGTGGATGAATCCTATCTAATAAAAGAGTAATATGTAAATTAACCACCACTCCCCTACAACCACAAGCCACGCCCACCTGCCAATCAGGAGCCAGTATGCAAATTAACCCAACCAAGATAGCTGTGGCCATGAAGCGAACAGGAGGCTTGGGTTGCCCCCAGCAATGGAGGAAGCCAAGCATTCCACACACCCTGGCTGGCCAAGGCCTCCACTCAAGGCCACAAAGTTTTAATTATAGAAGATAAATAAATCCCAACAAAAATGGCTGTGGCCATGGAGCAAGCAGGAGTCTTGGCTCCGCTCAAGGCTACAAAGTTTCAATTATAGAAGATAAATAAATACCAGATACCAGGGCCTCTGCTTGGGTTGCCGGGGGGGCATGGCCGGCATGCAAACCACCACAGGCCCCTCACCCAGGCCGCACGCCCCAAGGGAACCACCAACCTGATCCGGGACACCCTTCAAGGCAAACCAGCCGGCCCCCACCGGTGCACCAGGCCTCTATCCTATCTAATAAAAGAGTAATATGCAAATTGACCATCACTCCAACACACAAGATGGCTGCCCCCATGTGGTCAAAGATGGCTGCCCCTATGTGGACACAAGATGGCCACCACAAGATGGCCAGCAGGGGAGGGCAGTTTGGAGGGACCAGGCCTACAAGGGAGGGCAGTTGGGGGCGATCAAGCCTTCAGGGGAGGGCAGTTAGGAGTGACCAGGCTGGCAGATGAAGGAAGTTGGGGCAACTGGGCCTGCAGGGAAGGGCATTTGGGGGGGGACCAGGCCTGCAGGGAAGGGCATTTGGGGGGTGACCAGGCCTGCAGGGGAGGGCAGTTAGGGGCAAACAGGCTGGCAGGGGAGCAGTTAGGTATAGAGAGCGCCTGGGAAGGCACATGCGCATTCTTTAATTATTGTCAGCTGAACCCAGTGGCATTGGCAAAGCCACACCCTGGGAACACGCTTTGCCAAAAAAGCAAGAGTATTATTAGCTTGACCTTCATTTCAGCCCAGGTGTCGGGGATTGTGTTTTGATATGTAAATCCAGTCAAGCCCCAGAATGCTTGGGCCTACTCAAGAATGAAAATAATCTCCTTTGTCTTGACTTTTGGTGAAACTTTCTGGTATGTGGGGGTATAAAATAAACATGCTGTATCGGCTCTGGGTCACTGTCTCTCCAGCAGAAGAGGGCAGCAGTCCCACCTGGTTCCCAGCTTTTCTTTCTATCTCTGTGTCTTGTCTCTTTCTTTTATTTTTCAATCCCCAGCCCCCTCTACTTGAAGAACCGGATCATCTCTCTTTCTGTGCTGGACGAGGAAAAGAGAGACCCTGCCATAGTTAGGCATCAATCAGGATGGCAGGGGTGTGGTTAGGGGGTGATCAGGCTGGCAGGTAGAAGTGGTTAGGGGCAATCAGGAAGGCAGGCAGGCGAGCAGTTGCCCTTCCCTACAGGCCTGGTCACCCCTAACTGCCCTCCCCTGCAGGCCTGGGTTCCCCCAACTGCCCTTCCCTGCAGGCCCAGTTGCCCCCAACTTCCCTCCTCTGCCAGCCTGGTCACCCCTAACTGCCCTCCCCTGCCCCCATGTGGTCAAAGATGGCTGCCCCTATGTGGACACAAGATCCCGGTAGGATCGGGCCTAAACGGGCAGTCAGACATCCCTGGAGGGGTCCCAGATTGGAGAGGGTGCAGGCTGGGCTGAGGGACACACACCCCCATCACAAATTTCATGCACTGGGCCTCTAGTCTCAATATAATATGCTAAATGAAAAAAATCCAGACAAAAAGGAGTACTTATCTATTTACGTAACATTTTTCTTAAGACTACTTTGTCTTTAAATATACCTGCAGTTTTTTAATTTTTCTAATTATAGGGACATTTGCTTTTGATAAAAAAAAAACAAATAAAATAGAAAAATGTTTGAAAAACAGGAAAGCACCGTTATTCTCTATTCCTTTGTTTTATTTTTCTTCAAAGCACTTAACAATATATGGTATTACATAATAGATTTATTTTTTATTATTTGTGTCACCCAATGTATTGTAAGTATAAAGATATAGCCCAACTCCTAGAACAGTACCTTATCAGTAACAAGAGTTGCTCAATTAACATATATTTATTGCATTTATTATTTTATGAAATACGTACTAAGTTCCTATTATATAGTCCTTTATCTTTGTGTATATAATATTTTAATAGGATCATATCAAACATACTGTGTTGCAGACTGTGTTTTTCACTTAGCAATAAATTATGAAGACACATGGGAAATTCTTACTCAAAGTGATTTTAATAATGGTGTAAAGAATATTGATAATCCCCTATTGTTAGACCAGTACAAGGGCATTTTGATGCATCCTTCATCCTTTTTAAAGAATATCAACCGATTAAGATAGTAATAATATTAATAATGCTTTATAGTTATATGATACTTTATAGTTTACAAACTATTTTCATATCCCATTTGATTTTTATGATAAACTAAAGTGAGCAGAGCAGAAACTCAAGAGGTTAAATAATTTCCATTAAACAATAAAATAGGAAGTCCAGACTCAAACCTAGTTCTCTGCAGCCTGGGCTCCTCACTGTACCTCACATCTCCCTGGTTGAAGCCTTCATTTCACGGGTGAATGATCCATGCTTAGAAAAGTGGGTAGTGATGTGCCCAGAGTCACACGGGCTTCTTAAGAAATAATACAGATGGAGAAGAACCAGGACTCCTGACTCTCTGTCCAAGGCTCTCTCAACTACACTATTTCTCAACTACATGCTGGCTCAATAAATTAGAAAAAAAAAATCCTAAATTACTGCATAGTTTAAAACAGCAGCCAATACATGCTGTTATACTTCTCTGAAGATTACACATTATATTTGCTAGTGCTGCGAAGTGCCAACCTGATGACACTTGCAGTCCTGAGCTTATTTGATGTGGTTGGGAAGCAAATGAGATTCCAGGGCCCCTGTTGCGCATAGGTGCTCAATGAGCACTTCCAGCATGGTGGGGAAGTGCCCTATATTTACAGGATTTGATCCAGTTTAACAGCAAGATCTAATGTTAAAATTCGCCTTGTAAAAGTTTTCACCCTAGTTCACACAAAATACAAGATTCTGAGATTATGACTAGCAATTTTTCATGAGTTGATTTATCTGAATAAAACCTATAAGGTTTTGAACCATTAAACATTCGATTTAGAAAAAAAAAAACTTAGCATACAGAATAAACTGAAAAATGGAACAGATTTGTTTCTTGTAATAATTATGAGCAATATCTCAAACTCAGCATCCTTAGACCATTGAGCTGTGTAGGATGAATGTGCTAATTAATCAATTACTACCCAACAATGTACCCTGTTTATTTACTGAAATGCACCAGAAATGTGTGCAGAACTGGTAATTATTAATCATCTTCAGTAACAAATATGACTCAAGTTCACCTTCATATAATTAATAGAGCATGTAGTTAGCTTTAACATCTTGCTTTATTAGAAACAGCAATAAAGAATAAAAAGAAAGAGCTGCACCACAAGTGTGGTTTACTGAAATGCTGGCTTGGGCTAAATGTGCCTATTATCCACAGTAGCAGTATTACTCATACCATCCAAATTATGGCCAGATGCTCTCTCCATTAAAACCCAAGTTTTTTAAACTAAACTTTTAAATTTGAATAAAATTTTAAACTTACAGGAAAGTTATAAAAGCAGTCCAAAGAATTCCCATGTACTTTTTATTCGGGTTCCCCCAATAAAACCCAAGTTTTAGGGCTTGATAACTTACTTACACTTGAGATCTTTGTTGGTGGTGCCCAAATTCCTCAATGCATGGCTGGCCCTCAATTTCAATAGACATATAAATTGCTGTTTTACAGCAAACTTTGCAAGTGATCCAGTTTTGAAAAATCACTTTGAGAGTCATCATGTAGGTCACCCCAAAATTTCCTTTGAGCCAGGCAGACTTCTGGGCTAGATAGGCCATATTTTGGAACTTAAATGTTAGCCCCTGTGCCCGTACTGATTGTGCAACATCTAAGGAATGTTCAATTGTGTCAGCTACATTTCCATCTAAGTTTTTAGTCCCTCCAGTGTAGGTTCAAATCCCAGCTCCACCACCTGGCTGCAGGGAGCTATTTTAACCTCTCTGACATTCTGTTTCCTCAGCTTGAAAATGAGGAAAATGAAACCCTGCTTTGAAACGTTGTTGAAATGAGATAATAGGTATAAACTATCTAGCAGAAGCAAACTCTCAGGAACTGGTAGATTTTATTATCCTCTATGGCCACTTTTAGCTTTAGAAACGGAAATGTGTCTTCTATTCACACACAAATACAAAGATATTTCATAGCATGGAAACTGCAAATGTGGATGAACATTTTTGAAAATTTTCTCCTGAAAGGAAAAATCAGATAAAATTTAATGTTATTGTATAGTAAATTAAAAACCTGTCCCATCTGAAAATACCAGTCACTTCAAAACCTAAACTGACAAATCATAAACCAGGGTGGACTTCAGTATTTCTATTATTTAATGATTCAAGGCCCTTTAAATGGAGAGCTCCCTTAGGGCATCTCCATACTTGTTTATAGATCATTAGCTACTTGACAGTGAGACTGGGGAGGGGCATAAAGACTTACAGCTAACACTCTAAGAGCCACTGTTGGTTGAAGATCAGCAATAAAGCTAAAATATCTTAGGAATTTGATATCAATATATGATTTGTGCTACAAGATGTCATATGCAATTCATTAATTACTTTACAAAGCTGAGACCATAACTACTTGACCATGTTTTCAAATGCTCCCCAACCGTTGATTACATATTATAAATATTTGTAATATTGGAAACATGAACATAAAATGGATTGTGTTATCTACCAGCATAAATCGTTATCTGGTTTCAAAAAGTCACAAATGTCACCAGATTCTAGCATCCACCGCAGAAGAAGGGAATAGAAATGTTTCTGAATGAAAAGCTCACTGAAAACTAGGAGGCCAGAATTTTGATTCTTGTGTATGAGTTTGGGTAAGTTTCTTACCTATTCTGTAGTTTAACTTCTCCAATTAACAAAATTAGAATTTTAATTAAAACCACTGACCTTATATGGTAAGTTTTTTTCTCCAACATCCCTCAAACACGCTACTTATATTATTACTAGAGCCCTGGTGCAAGGATTCGTGCACTAGTGTGTTCCCTTGGCCTGGCCTGCGCTCTCTCGCAATCCGGGACCCCTCAGGGGATGTTGGATAGCCAGTTTCAGCCAGATACCCAGAGGTCCAATCCAGACAGGAGGGAGCCCGATCCTGTGCGTTGAGCATCTGTACCCTGGTGGTCAGTGAGCATCACAGCGACCAGTTGTTTGGTCATTCGGTCACTTAGGCTTTTATATATATATATATATATTAGAGGCCTGGTGCATGAAATTCGTGCATGGGGGGATCCCTCAGCCCGGTCTGCACCCTCTCGCAATCCGGGACCCCTTGGGGGATGTCCAACTGCTAGATCAGGCCTAAACCAGCAGTCAGACATCCCTCTCGCAATCCAGGACTGCTGGCCCCTAACCGCTCGCCTGCCTGCCTGCCTGATCGCCCCTAACCACTCTGCCTGCCTGCCTGATGCCCCTAACTGCTCACCTGCCTGCCTGATCACCCCTAACCACTCTGTCTGCCTGCCTGATCATCCCTAACCACTCTGCCTGCCTGCCTGATCACCCCAACTGCTCGCCTGCCTGCCTGATCTCCCCTAACTGCTCGCCTGCCTGACTGATCGCCCCTAACCGCCTCTGCCTCAGCCCCCGCCGCCACAGCTTCATCTGGAAGGACATCGGAATGATGTCCAGAAGGTTGTTCAGCTGTCCGGTCTAATTAGCATATTATGCTTTTATTATTATAGATATTATTAACTTTACCCACTTCTTAAAAATTATTATTCAATGATAACAATTGAATATGCCAAATACTGTCATAGATGCTGGATCACAAAGGTTAACAGAACAGACATAAATTTCTGACCTTAGGAAGTTTACATTCCAGTCAGGGCAAACTTGAGAGTAGTTTAGACAGATGCTTTTGGATGAGATTCTGTACCCACTATGTTCACAGTAAAATGTTTCACCAGAGTATTTCTTCTTGCCACTCTTTGTAACAGCAGTCCCAGCTGCCAGCCAACTCCTTGGGGGGCTGTCAGGACATCAATCAGTTCCACAGAAAGCTTCAAGAAGATCTAGATAAGAATACAGCACAGTTCCTTCCTTTCCTAACGACTTCTGTCATCACTCAGAACTTCCGTGAAGATAACTTTGCATAAAACCAATGTATACTGTCCTTGCCAGGGCAGACACAGGCTACAGGAATGGAGCAGCAATTGGTGTTTGCCACTGATGGGAGCGGGGAGAATTAATGAGCATTCACCCAGCTGTAGAGGTAACTCACCACCACCTCCTCTGGTGCTGAGCTTGGCTTAGAAGACACTGAGCCATTAAGCAGATTTGGGTGGCTCCTCTGGCAGATCTGTTTTTAAGTTCCAAAGCATGCTGGAATATGAATCATCTCCATGGTCCTTCTTTCCTTCACCCAAAAGTCCTTAAGCCTCAAACTGGAAATTGTAAGTAAAATCCTAAGTGTAAACACTTCTATCCTTTTTTTCATAAGTCTTTTCTCTTTTACCAACATGTTGACATATTCACCCAGTTCTTGCCTATAATTCTCCCTCTGAGAATAGCAGTGAATTAAAATCTAGAAAAATGTGACTAAATCAGGACCTCAGTAAGGTTGTAAAAACAACATGATAATAAATATTCTATATATGTACAAGGTCATGTTTGGGTCATGTCCACTATATATGTTCTCTGTACATCAAGCATATCAAACGCAAAGGCTAACACAAGCCAAATAAATGAGGCATGCGGCCCACGGGCTGCAAGTTTGACATGCTTGCTGTACATACTTATTCATAAACACAAATAAGATGTGTTAATATATAAAGCTACCAGGAGAATTCATTGTTGTTGTTTTTTAATTTAAAAAAATCTTTATTGTTGAAAGTATTACATATGTCCCCTTTTCTTCCCCTTTGACCTCTTCTAGCCCACCCCTGTCCACTGCCCCAGGTCTTCTTTTTCAAACATTTTATTGAAGTATAATATACATACAGAAAAGTGCACATATATGTTCAGAGAATCCACTAACTGCCCTAGTTGGTTTGGCTCCATGGATAGAGAGTCAGCCTGTGGACTGAAGGGTCCTGTGTTTGATTCTGATCAAGGGCCCATGCCCGAGTTGCGGGCTCGGTCCCCAGTAGGGGGTGTGCAGGAGGCAGCCGATCAATGATTCTCTCTCATCATTGATGTTGCTCTCTCTCCCTCTCTGAAATCAATAAATATATATATATATATATTTTTAAAAGAATCCACTAACTGAATATACCCATTTAACTAGAATCCATATCAAGAAAGAGAATAATGTGTAGGTTCATTATTTATAACAAATGTACTACTCTGGTGGGGGATGTTGATAATGGGGGAGGCTTTTCCTGTGTGGGCAGGAATAGATGATAAATCTCTGTATCTTCCTCTTATTTTGCTGTGAGTCTAAAATGACACTTAAAAATAAAGTCTATTGTTTTTAAAAAGCTATAGAAATAAAAGATTAAATAAAAGAGAAAATGAGAATAATCCCAGTCTCCCAGAAGTCTCCTCATACTCCTTCTAGTCACTAGCCCTCTCTTTCCCCACCTTGCTAAGAATGGCCACTATCCTGCCTTCTACCAGCATAAATGAGTTGTGGCCAGTTTTTATACTTTATATAAATGAAATCATATAGTAGGTACTTTAATGCCTGGCTTCTTTCATGCTTATTTTTGTGAGATTCATGCACATTGTGTGTGATTCTAGATTAGATCATTCTCTCTTGTTGCTGTATAGCATTCCATCATGTGAATATGCCACAATTTGTCTATCTGCTCTACTCTTTTTTTTTTTTAATATATTTTATTGACATTTTACAGAGAGGAAGGGAGAGGGATAGAGAGCTAGAAACATCGATGAGAGAGAAACATCAATCAGCTGCCTCCTGCACACCCCCCACTGGGGATGTGCCCGCAACCAAGGTACATGCCCTTGACCGGAATCGAACCCGGGACCCTTCAGTCCATAGGCCGACGCTCTATCCACTGAGCCAAACCGGTTTCGGCTATCTGCTCTACTCTTGATAGGTATTTGAGTAATTTCTAGGTCAAATATTAAAAATATAAATAGTGTTGCTATGAATATTCCAATATGTCTTTTAGAGAACATATGCACACAATTTCTATTGGTTACTGTTATGACTGAATATTTATGTCCCTTTTAAATTCATATGCTGAAACCTTAATACCTAATGTGATTGTATTTGGAGATAGGGTCCCTGAAGAAGTCATAAAGGTTAAATGAAGTCATAAGGGCCGGCGCCCTTATCAGAAGAGAAAGAGACAGACACCAGAACTAGCTCTCTGTGTCATGGGAGGATACAGTAAGACGGAGCTGCAAGCCAAAAAGAGAACGCTCACCAAGAACCCAATTGGCTGGCATTTAGATCTTAAACTTTCCAGTTTCCAGAACAGTGAGAAATAAATTCCTGTTGTTTAGCCACCCAGTCTGTGGTATTTTGTGATGGCAGCCTGAGCACACTGATACAAATATATACCGAGAAATGGTATGCTGGGTCATAAGGAATGCATACAGGCATACCCCAGAGACATTGCAGGTTTGGTAATACTTTTGCTGATGGATGGTGTTGCCTTCAATTTGTAAAAACGCAACATCTGTAAAATGCAATAAAGCAAAAGCAAAAAAACAAGATATGCCTATATATTCAGCTGTAATATATACTCTCCCCAATTTTTCCAGAGTGGCTACCAGCAGTGTATAATAGCTGCATTTCTTCACCAACACTTCGTACTTTCTATCTTTTCTACTTTAGCCACTCTGGTGAGTGTGTAATGGTATTGCATTGTGGTTTTAATTTCCATTTCTTGGATGATTATTGAAATTAAGTCATTTTCACCTTTATTGATGATTTCAGTTGTTATCCTTTGTGAAGAGTCCATTCAAATATTTTGTCCTTTTTAAAAAAAAAATTTTTTTTAAATATATTTTATTGATTTTTTTACAGAGAGGAAGGGAGAGGGATAGAGAGTTAGAAACATCGATGAGAGAGAAACATCGATCAGCTGCCTTCTGCACACCCCCTACTGGGGATGTGCCCGCAACCAAGGTACATGCCCTTGACCGGAATCGAACCTGGGACCTTTCAGTCCGCAGGCCGACGCTCTATCCACTGAGCAACACTGGTTAGGGCTTGTCCTTTTTATTGGATTGTCTTTTTCAATGATTTGTTCTAGATTCCAAATGCTTTGCAGATCTATGTATTGCAAATACTTCTCCCACTTTGTGGATTACCTTTTCACTCTCTTAATATGCCTCTTAATGAACAAAAAGTCTTAATTTTAATATATTCTATATTATCAATTTTGTAAAACTAACTTTTAGTATGTTCTGAACATCCACGATGTTCTAGGTGTCTTCAAAACAAAAACAACAAGGCTAAATCCTTTCTCGGAGCAGCATGATATAGCCATGTACATGCTAGGTGCTGTGCACAGTGTCACCCTTCATATTTTTAAGGTGCTTTCTAAGGAATATGCTATTTGCCCATGCTCTGTAGAAAACTAAGTATTCATATATTTATTTTTTAATTGTTGGCCACAATGTTTTTTAAACATTTACTTAGGCTTTTGAACACCAACTTCTAAGCCCCTTTGTTTATGGCCATCGAGAACTGGAACTAAAAAGAAAATCAAGCATCTGATCTGAGGTGTGAGTTTTTTGAGAAAGTATGTTCTCTCAATTATGAATGTCAAAAGAAATATCTAGAAGTCATGTTCTCCAGCTCAGAATCATCAGGTTAGGGCAATATTTTGTTCAAACACTCTTGACTACTTGGGTGTGGTCCCCCAGCTATCAGCTCTGCTTGGAGGAATTTTCTACCTTAGAAAAAAAGATAGTCAAAGAGCCTTGGATTAGGAAATCATCATTGATGAGGTTTTTCCAAGAGAGCATCTTGCAACAGAAATCCTTCAGTTCTCTAGCCCTTTTCCTAAGCCTTCATGAGAAAATGCAGTGAAACATATCTAAGTCTCTGCTTCTCCTTATCAGTGGTTTTCACAGTATATGCCACAAAACATAGGCTTTCTGAGACATACTTCAGAGGCTCCACAAATATGTGACTCGTTTCATCTTTTTAAAATAGATTTTTGTATTGCCAAAATTTAACATATTGCGAAACTGCCCACACATTAATTTGAGGTTAAGTCATTTCAGTGTAGACCCAGAATTCATCTCCACCTGCCATCTTTGTAATTGAAGCCCATGCCCAAGATTTCAAGGTGAATCATTTAAAAACCACTCATATTTGCATCTGCTTCTCTGGATCAGGATTTTCTTAATAGTATACAACCAAAACAGAGGCATAAGAAATAAACTGTCCCTAGGCAGCTATAACTGCAATTGTTCATAACCTCCAACTTAAAAAAAAAAAATGTTTCGAGCACAGAACAGCAGGGTCAAGGGTCCAGTGGCAGTGAGGCCAAAAAATACATTTTTCTGAGCGTGCTCTGAAGACTTTGTACTTATTATTTTAGCTACCCAATTTTCTTACAATTAATTCCCTTTTTGCTGAAAACAAAACAAAAAGAAACCCCACAAGACAACAACCAACCTCATTGCTGTTTTTTAAAATTTACCTATAAAGTTAATGTTAAAATCTTGAACTTTCAAATTTTTAGTAATAAAACACAAGTTTTCATCTACTTTATATGTTGAGGTTCTGTGACAGGCTTTGTTTTAAAATTTAATTTGAAAACCACAGTACTGAATAATTTCCCTGATTCCTGTCTTAGCCTCCCCCATCCATTTCTGTGCCAGTCTAACCACATCATGCCTCCACCCAAAATTTTTTTAAAAACTGTTATCTAATAGGGAATCCTATAAAGTAAAGATCAAATTATTTGCATGACTACAAGGCCCTTCAAGATTTGGCACATGGTAGTGGGTACTCAATCACTATTTGTTGAACAAATCAATAAAAGCAGGAGACTGTAAGAACTAGCCACACTATCCTATATTCCTTGAGTTTCAACAACTATAGTAATTATTATATGCTGTTTACACATAATTATTGCATTTATACACAGTGCTTTTCACACACACCATCTTATTTAAATCTAGTGTCTACAAACAAGATGAGTTTAGGAAAATAAGGGAAAATGCTTCCTTAGAAGGCAGGTATATACATTATCTCAAGAGGCTGCAACGTTTAAGATTTTCCTAACATACTATCTTGATAATGGGTCACTGAGGATTATAAAGGTCTATAAGTAAAACACTCCTGGTCTGGCGTTCACCAAGCTCTTAGGGGAGGTCAATGGTGGTACAAATCTGGGCACCACACGGAGATACCTGGGACGTTTTTTAGAAATGAACTTTTTATTTTGAAATATCTGGGACTTAAACAGTGAACATGACCACGAAGACCTAAACATGGTAATTCTCCTTGACTTTACAGCCAATGCAAATCTGGGGGCTTGGCTTTTTTAAAAAAAATATATGTATTTTTTTTATTCATTTCAGAGAGGAAGGGAGAAAGAGAGGAGAAACATCAAGGAGGGGAGAGAACCATTGATTGGCTGCCTCCTGCAGTGGGGATCTGGCCCAAATGTGGCTTATGCCCAGACGGGAATTGAACCCTGACCTCCTGGTTCATAGGTTGACGCTTAATCACAGGCTTTTAACTCACTTCCTGAGGACACCTTCTCCAGTGTTACCTCGACAACAGCGCCAACTTAAGGATCTCACTGGAGCCTGGGCCTGGGAGATGGGTGCGAGTTCTGCCACTCACTAAGGAGGTTCATACCCGAGCTGATAAGACCTCCCAAACCCTCCGCCAGCGTTATTAGCGACCACATGAGGTCATAAGTGAGGATTTCACCACTTTATTCATGCCGCTGACCCTCACCACCCCGCACCGATCACCGGGCCCACCCTGTCTCCTCCGCTCTCTTGGCAGAGGCCGCGGGACACTCGTGCGCGCCGCCGCCCCGGGGGTCTCGCGCACTCGCGCGCTGCCCGTCGGCGTCCTCGCCGCTCGCCTAGGGGGACCCGCGTGCGCGCTCCAGCCGCCCCGCCCCCAGCGGCGCGCGCCCCACGGCGTCTGCGGGGCGGGGGACGCGGCGCGCCGGCCATGGAGGCCCTGCGGAAAGCTCACGAGGCCGCGCTCCGGCTGCTGCTGAGCCGGCCCTGGGCCTCGGGCGCCGCCTCCCGCCCGAAGCCCCGCGCCTCGGAGGTGCTGACGCAGCACCTGCTGCAGCGGCGCCTGCCGCACTGGACCTCCTTCTGCGTGCCCTACAGCGCCGTCCACAACGACCAGTTCGGCCTCTCGCACTTCAACTGGCCGGTGCAGGGCGCCAACTACCACGTCCTGCGCACCGGCTGCTTCCCCTTCATCAAGTATCACTGCTCCAAGGCCCCTTGGCAGGACTTGGCCCAGCAGGACCGGTTCTTCACGGCGCTCAAGGTCGTCAACCTCGGTGAGTGGCCCGGGCGGGGGAAGCCTGTCCCACCGACGATGGCCCCACTGTTTGCAAAGCACGCTGACAACCCCCTCGCTCAGAGGCCGAGACCCCCTGCCCAGGGTCAGACCACGTTGGCCCGGGAGGAGCCTGTTTCGGCCGCGTGCAGGCTCTCCCGGGAGCACGGGCTCGCCACGCTCGCCCCTGGCTGTTGGGTTTCCCAGACACTGCCCCCGCGTCCCACCACACCCACTCCTCCAGCACAGGCCTGGGCTCTGGGCTTTGTACCCTACCCCGCCCCCCCCAGTAAGTGCTCCTCAGGGCTAAGCTGTTGCTACTGACTCGTCCCTGGAAAGTGGGCGATATCCACAGGCCTGGGGATCACCCTGGGGATGAGGCATTCCATCATCACTTCCTACCGCAGTGTAAGCCACTGGAAAGTAGCTCTGAAGTTTAAAAATATGCCTTATTGCATGGCAGGCTCTGTCCCCATGAACATATATATGCGTGCGTACATATTCTAAAATCGAACTACTTTTTTAAAGTTTCTTTGTTTTGTTAATATGAAATCCCAGCAAGTTCCTTTTGCTAAAAGCACTAAAGGTTTTCACCAGTCATATTAGTGTGTTCAGATGCTAGGCCTAAAAGATATTTAAAAGGCTGCCCCTTTAATATTTGTAGGTTTTCATGGGAATATTCTAATTCTGAGAGTGTTTACTCTTGCTGGATGTTTATTTTCTTTTGGTTAATGACAGAAGAGGCATAAACATTGGCATGAGGTGTCCTTTATAGATCGGTGAAAAATAGGCCTCAAGATGTTTTGAACCTATTAATAGCTGATACTAAATTAGTCCAAATTTTAGTAATTCAAAAGCTTGACCTGGGAGCTGAACCATGTTACCCAACCAGTTTTTTAAACTAGAATGAAAGCTACAGCAGCTGCACTAGGGTTATGTAGTCTGATCGCTCATTAAATTAAATATGGTGTGTATGTTTTTGCATATAATAACTCACAAAATGTCAGTCATGGGGTTTTTGAGCCATTGCTCCCCTGGGATTATCCTGGGTTCAATCCAGTAAGGAGATTATTTAGCAATGTGTAATCCTTTAAAATTGTCTTATTGTTTGGCTGATGAACTATAGAGCATGCCCACTAATTCTGAGGTTGATAGGAAGTTGAAAGGGTTAGGTGACTTAAATAGTTCAATTCATAATTATTTGGCATGATGACTAGAGAAAAAGTGTAACAGGAGCCGAATGCCTTCTTTTTTAAAGTTTTCACGCTTTAAAACCTAACACTTTAGGAACACCTCAATGGTTAGGGTTGGTTTTTGTTTGTTTGTTTTTGTTGTTTGTTTTAGGTAGAAAGAAATTCAAAGAAATTCAAAGAAAAGTAGGATACTTAGAACATTCTCATTTGGAAAAGTAAAACCTTTTGAAGAAAGCAAGAACAGTTGTAGTTTTTTTGGTGTGTGTTTTTTTTTGTTGTTTGTTTTTGTGGAAGAGAAGGTTGAAGAGTGATTGAATGGTCCTTTAGAAATTCAAAAAATCCTGCTCAGATGGGAATAAGAGTTTTAAGTTAAACAGAAAGGAAACTTTCTGCTCATGCATACTTTAATACAAATTGGATTGTACTGATAAAGGGAATTTATTTTTGGACTTTGTAAAGAGTAATGTATCCACGAATTTGGTAATATTTATTTTGTAATTTTGTCTGAACGTTAGGGAATGTGAATTAGAAATAGGATTCTTTCCTACTCTGTGATCTACAATTGCCCCTCTGGATCATTAAGTACATCATTTATTGATAAAAATACTCAGGATTTTATTTGTCTTCTTCCCTTCCAAATTAGAAATTATCAGAGTAATTCATTTTTCCATTTTTTAAATAATAGAGGTTTCTCTCTTACCCATTTGTTCTCTTTCTCCTCTGCCTTTTCTTCAGTGGAAGCTGACATTTTACTGATGGTTTATCAGTCTGGGTATCCTGCTGGGAAGTAGATTGAGATTTAAGAAAAGCAACTTACCATTGGAATGAATGGGTAATCGGAGACTTGCTACGAAGTTCTAATTTTTTTTAAGTGCTTAATTTGACAGTGGTTTGTTTACCTACTGTTCAGCTGACTCAAAATGAATTATTATGTGAAGAACTGACTTTCCAGTTCATTTTAATGTTATGATATGTTTCAAGCAGGCTGGAAAATTTTTAATTGTTCATGAAATCTTATAGACTTTAAAGCATATGTGCTATAGATAAAGAAAATTACGTTTTTAATGTGTAAATTATACAGCATAAGAGGCAACTCTTCCCATATAGTGTATTAGCCTGACTGTATTAAATAGACTGCAGGAAAAAATATAGAGAATTTCTGATTCCTATATCACAACTCCATCCCTGATCAAACAGCATTACTGCTAATAGCTCTTAGTTGTTTCCTAATAAGAGACATTGTTATTATTAAACTAGTAATCTTTTATCAGTCCTCCATTTTAGCTGAAAAAATATTAACCACTTATTTGTGTGGTTTTTTTTAAGTGTCAATATTTAACTGAAAACTGTGGTAAATACTGTAAAACAAACAAAAATTTCAGAGTCACCAGCTATTCCTTATGTCCTTAGAATTGGTTTAAAGGGGATATGTTATATATTTAACTCTCAGTATGTTTAGAAAATTAATAATTGCCTCTAGAGCCTGTTTTTCTTCCTCACGCCATTGATTTTCAGATTTTGAACTGTGATATCGTATTTTAAATTTATATTTTATTTCACATGCTCCCTCTACTCGTTGAATTTTTCTACCTCTCGTTCTTTTTCTTCTCTTGTCCACTACCCCACCCCTTGTCTCACTAGCCTTCCCCCCCCCACCCCCCCGCTTTTTGGTTAAATAATTTGTAAATAGCTTCATGTTGCTAGTTTTTATGGCTATTTTGTGACACTCCTTTTAGAGAATTTTTTTGTGTATTACCAAGGCAAAGAAGGTAATATATTGTAAAGTATTTCATAGGAGTTCCAGGGAACCCTGTGATAGTGAGTGACAAGCTGTGACCCAGTATATTCCTAAAAATAGAGAGGTGCCCGCTTGAATGGGCATTTTTGCTGCTTCTCATTGCCAGCTAGTGATGCTTCTCCTGATTAATCTTTGGCATTACAGTGACTGGAATGCAGCTTCAGGGAATAAGCACAAAGTAGTTCAATGCACTTATACGCTCAAAAAGAGCATAGCACAGCAAATATACTGTTGCAGAAAAATAAGAAAAAAATAAGCAATATTAGTCCTGAGCATGTGTTGATTTCTCTATTAACGAGAAAGAAAATGATTTTCCAAATGTGCAGCTCTAACCCTTTAAATTGTCATTTTTGGTCCAATTCCTACACAGCAACAATAAAATTAATACTTTATTCTGTGTAGAGCATACAATATTTTTTATTGATTCATGTGCCTATAGTTTTCTGCATATCTTTTTAATATGTTAATGGTCATTGATTTTAAATAAATGCTTTAAAAAAGGTAGGGATTGTAAAAGTTTGTGTCCAACATAGTCTCATATACATATCCAAATCTCAGTGTAGTGTATGTTTAGTTTTATGTATCACAAATGGCAGTTAATCTCAAGCATATCAGCAAAATCTTATCAAATGGAAATATTCCAAGAAAGAAACACACTGGAGTCTACTGTGTGTCTATTTTAAATAGGTTGAAAAAAAGCTTGTTTTCAATCAAATATAAAAGTACTATTTCTCATGCCTGTTACTATATTAAAATCTTTGTTAGAGTCAAGTTTTGCCATAGTTTTGAAGACCGCTATTTGACCCAATTTTTTTAAGTTGTACAAAAAAATTACTTTAGCCATCAGTGTTACTGTCTAATATAAGTATAGTAAAGTTGACCCAGTGATTTAAACTCATCCAGGAGTATCTACAACTAAATTAATGAATATTCTATGTTTGCTTATTTGTGGAAAGAATATAGAATTACTTCATAATTACTCGGAGGTAATGAATTCGTGCTTGTAAAGTGCTTTGAACTAAAATTTATACCAGCCGTATCTTTAGGTTTAAAAATCTCTAGGCTCACACAATTGTTATGTTCCCCAAACAGATGAAACTTTAGCCCTTAGGTAGAGTCAATACTTACTCATATTTTTATAATTTGATAATTTGTTGACATTGCTAAAGAGTGCTATGCAACTTATATCATGACAAATATATGGGTGCATGATTAATAACTATTGACATTGGGAAATAATGTATTCATTTGTTTTTTAGGTATTCCAACTTTATTATATGGACTTGGCTCCTGGTTATTTGCTAGAGTCACAGAGACTGTGCATACCAGTTATGGACCAATAACAGTTTATTTTCTAAATAAAGAAGATGAAGGTGCCATGTATTGAAAGTGTGCATTGGAGAACATAAATATCAGTGGATTTTCTCTTGTGTGTATGTGCAATATTTATTTTTGATCCTTTAAAATAAAACTTTTGCAAACACCTTGTTCTTTCTATGGTGTCTGGTGCTTTAAGATGAATCATGGCCCTCCAGAGGCAAAGCTTTTCATACATTGTTATATATCACATACTCTGTTAGCCCATGGGAACTAGAAACACATGATGCTTATACCAATTTTTTCCCTAGAACTAGATTAAACTACAGTTAAAAATAATTATATATAGATTCTTTAGTTAGGTATTAACAAATTCCCTTTGAAGAGAAAATAATAGACACCCACACAAAGAAGAAAGAGGAACATCTTTTATATAACATTGGAAAAGTAGGATATATTGTGGAGATAATATAATATTATTGGTAAATCCAAAATTGATGAGAATTCTATTCACAATCTGAAATTTAAACCATTTAGCTGCCAGGATTTTAAATAGAAATTTAATAAAGCCCTTGTACCATTTACCTGGATAAGAGGTAAACTTTTAAAAAAAATTTATTGAATGTATTGGGATGACATTGGTTAATAAAATTATATAGGTTTCAGGTGTATATTGTATGTTCACCACCCCAAGTCCAGTCTCCTTCCATCACCATTTATTCCTGCTTTACCCTCTTCTACCTCCCCACAACTCCCTTTCCCCCGGTAATCACCATACTGTATTCTGAGTGTTTTTTTTTTTTCTTTGCTTCATCCCTTCACCTTTTTCACCCAGTCCCCAAACCCCCTCCCCTCTGACAGCTGTCAGTCTGTTCTCTATGAGTCTTGTTTCTATTTTGTTTGTTTATTTTCTTACTAGAGGCCCGATGCACGAAATTCATGCAAGAGTAGGCCTTCCTTCCCCTGGCTGCTGGCACCGGCTTCCCTCTGGCACCCAGGACCCGGGCTTCCCTCGCAGCCCCAGATTCGTCTGGAAGGTAGTCCGGAAGGACATCCGGAAGGACATTCAGTCTAATTAGCATATTATGCTTTTATTATTATAGATTGCCTAAAGAATCCAATACCAACTATAATAATAACACTGGTTAATGTAAATGCAGCAAGATGAATGAAATGAAGACTTATTAAAAGTTAAAATAGCATGCTGATAAAGCTGTAAGAACAATTAAGATCCAGAAAGATGCAGAAAAAAATAAATTTGATAACTGTTTATAAAAGCAATTAGCTGAAATGGTACCTATCTATAGACTTATTGGTGATGGGAAGTGGGCTGAATTTTTAAAGACCTGATGGCAGTTTTGCATTATAATTTTATTAAGATAATTGCATTTTTGAAAGCTAAGTCATTTAAAAAATTTATCCTTGGGGGTAGTTACAGAATACCCAGATGAATGGTAAATTTCAGAAAGTTGGAGTAATTTAGGGAGAACTAAGTAGAATTATTTAATTTCTAAACCAATGGATGTTTAAGATTTATGATCTCTCCCATAATTACAAACATACATTATATATCATTTTATGTTAATGTGTTGTTGACACTCTACAACATTTACACATTTTGTGCAAAATATTTTATAAAGTTTAAACAACATTTGGGTGCTTGCTTCTGGCAAATCAGTAGAGAAAGTGAGTGGAAGTGATTGAGGTGAAAGCACCAGAATAATGAGGTGATACAAACTGGCTTCGTTAAAGGTAGTCATTTTAAATAAGCTACAGAGAGTGAAGTGTTCTTCAAATATATGTACTGCTCACTTGTCTAAAAGCAATTCTAAGTAACACTTTAATCAAAGAAGTATTTATGCCAGTATAGTTGGTCCAGAAGAATATACTTGACACTAGTTAAATGAATGGCTTACACAAAGGAGATAGTGTTACATTAAGCTTCATTAATAATAAAACTGACTATTAGCATTTTGCATGGAAGGCTAGAACTGATTTTCTCTGTAATGGGCCACATTAAATAACTGTAGCTCATAAGTTTTAAGTCAAATACTGCTCATTTATTGCTGCTGCTCTTGTCAATACTTGTTGTAAAGGTTTGGTCCCAATACAAGGCTGATAAAATGGCTTTTAATTACCAAACTATAAATACAGCTTTTCAGTAGAGTTGCACTTCTTTTCACACTGGCCTGTTTGATTTCTGATAATTTGTACTGCTGACTCTGCTTACCTGTTTTCCAATAGCTATAGTCAGTGTGACTTCTTGTCCATATGGTGATAGGTAAGTCTCCTTGGAGAACATCTTTGACAAACTACCCTATTGATCTCTGTAATTCTCTGCTGCTTGCAGCATTAAGTAGAGCCATGATTTCTTGCCTGATGTGCTCACTGTGTAACAATTAAGCAAATATAATATTTTCTTGTATTACATGAAAATCAATAGACCTCTTGCTCTCGTGGAGTTGATCATGGTGAAGGATGAACTCAGCGATGGCTAAGGGCATGGTTCAAATATTAAAATAGCATTCATGGGATTTATTAAGTATTGTGGTGAACCTTATAGTCTGAAAAAATGCTCCCCATTGAACAGTAATGGTTTAAGTTTTTTCTTTAAATTTGGATATTACATTGAAACATTGTGGCCTAAAAGGGATAAAGTATAAATGCTGGAAGTCGGGAGATTGATTCTATGTGTAGTATCAATGCTATCTTTTAACCTCAGGTTAATAACTACTCTTCCTTTGTGTTTTCCTTTTTGCTCCTGTAATCCGAGAAGGACAAAACAAGAAACCTTTCTACCTTAAAATGTATCATGAATATGCTTGTAAGCAATTGTTGTTTTACTTTTATTTCAGTAAAAGCTGTTGTCCTTATTTTCTATTCCATATATATTTATGTTTAGAAGACTTCATTAATAAAAATATTTTTAAAACAATGTCAAAGAAAGAAAGAAGACACATTAACGATGTCTTATGTGTGTCTGTGAACATACTGGATATGCCTAAGGTGGCAAGCAGGGGCCAGGTGGACCCTAGTTTTCTGGATGTCAGAAGTTTTCTTAATGAAGAAACCAAAGGCAGCTTTTTTGCCTTTACCTCTTTAATGGGATTTTGCCTTTAAAATAATATAGGCAAAACTATTTTTAATACAGGTGCATTTTTAATATAATACCTTGTATCCCTTCTATTGTTATTTCCATACAAATGAATTATTCAGTATTGGAAGAAATTTCTAGTCAAAATTCTTAGTTCCTGTGTAAGTGATGAACCACCATAAAGATGAAGTAACAGAGTTGGGAGCATGACAGAAGTTGCTAATATAAAAATCCCTGGTTTCTCAATGCTGATATCTTAACATACCAAATTATACAAATAGTTATAATTTCATTCCATATTTAGTCATTATTACTTTTGTTGTCCAAAGTCACCTGAGAATATTTTTCCATTGATTTTTACAGAGAATGGGAGGGAGGGGAAGAGAGAGAGAAACATCAATGTGAGAGAGACACATCTATTGGTTGCCTCCTACATGAGCCCTGACTGGACCTGTGATGGAACCTGCAACCCAGGTATGTGCCCTTGATTGGGAATTGAACCTGTGACCCTTTGGTGCATGGGCTGATGCTCTAACCACTGAGCACCACCTGCCAAGGCTATTTTATTGACTTCAGTAAAAATTGAAACAACTTTAATTCTTTTTTTAAAAAACATCTTTTTATTGATTTCAGAGAGGAAGGGAGACGGGGAGAGAGAGAGAAACATCACTGATGAGAATCATTGATCAGCTGCCTCCTGCACACCCCTGACTGGGGATGGTGAGCCCACAACCCCCACATGTGCCCTTGACCAGAATCGAACTCGGGACCCTTCAGGCCACAGGCCAATGCTCTATCCACTAAGCCAAACTGGTTAGGGCTAATTTTAATTCTTAAAAGCCATATGTATCTCTTTTTAAATACACATTTTATTTTGTGTCATATTTATATTCACTTAAAACTATAATCACAGAACACCTAGAATTCTTCATGAAATAACTGTTAAAGAATGAGTGATGTTTGAATGAGTGGGGTGACATACAGAAAAGGATCTTGATTTCATTTCATTTAAAAGCCAATACAGATAACAGAAACCTTATTCTAAAGTTACCATATCAGGTATCTACTTTTTTTCAGCACTTGCTATTCAGACTGTAATGACGTTTGGGGGCATCTTAACCTAAACAAGTACTTAGCATTACATCTCACCTGGGTCAACAGTCTAGGGTATCAAAGTTAAACTGTGTTACTGTAAATTAATGGAAAATGTAACTGCATTTTGCTGGAAGATCAATGTCCAATAAAGGCTGCACAATCAAATCTTGTTGTAATGATTGAGGTATTTAATTGGTTTCAAAGATAAGGTGGTAATCAACACAGCTTTAACTGATCTTTTTTACTAGTTCAATTACATGCTAATGACTAGTGCCAAGACAGAATCTTTAACTACTTATACTTATTAAATCTTATGTTAGTAATGAAAAATTACTTTAGCTACACAATCGATACAACGCAAATCTTAATTACTATATTTCACTTTTTACCATTTCATGTGCTTGACAAATGTTTCACAAGAGCTTTCCCAACAATAAGAACTGTTATTGGTAGTGACCACAGTCCACAGAATATTTTTCTAATATAAAGTGGAAATCAGATGTTGAGAAATTATTTTTCTTTAAATGAAAACATGGCTAAAATAGTTTCCACTGGCACAAGTTTGGCCATCCAGCTACTTCTCAGAACTCTGTTCTGCTAATGGAGAGTGCATTTAATACAACTGGGATAAAATAAATCCAAAATGGTTTTAGTAAGCGTATCTCTAAAAGTTCAGTTTTCTTTCTAGTAAAGAAATTGATTTCATACAGAACCTACTATAAAATTCTCTTATTTTGGGAAATTGTAAAAGTTCGTAAAGGCAAATAACAAAAGAATTTTGAAAAGGTACTTCATCAACATTAAAAACTTTTGCACTTCAAACAACTCTATCAAGAAAATGAAAAGACATTGACAGAATGGGAGAAAATAATTTGCAAATCATGTATTTAATAAAATGGATTTGAACAGACATCTCTCCATAGAATTTATACAAATGGCTACCAAGCACATGAAAATATTAACTATATGGAAATGCAAATCAAAACTACAATGAGATGCCATTGTATATCCACTACGATGGCTATAATAAAACAGATAATAACAAGTGCTGACAAGGATGTGGAGAAATTGGAACCTTATGCATTGTCAGTGGAAGTGCAAAATAGTGCAACTACTTCAGAAAAACTTGGCAGTTAAATATTAAACATGGAGTTATAATATGTCCTAACAAGTATACTTCTAGTTATATACCCTAGAGCAGTGGTCAGCAAACTCATTAGTCAACAGAGCCAAATATCAACAGTACAACGATTGAAACTTCTTTTGAGAGCCAAATTTTTTAAACTTCTTCTAACACCACTTCTTCAAAATAGACTCGCCCAGGCCGTGGTATTTTGTGGAAGAGCCACACTCAAGGGGCCAAAGAGCCGCATGTAGCTCGCGAGCCGCAGTTTGCCAACCACTGCCCTAGAGAACTGAAAACATGTTCACACAAAAGTTGTGCCCCTAGCCCAGGGGTCCTCAAACTTTTTAAACAGGGGGCCAGTTCACTGTCCCTCAGACCGTTGGAGGGCCGGACCTTAGTTTAAAAAAAAACTATGAACAAATTCCTATGCACACTGTGGGCCCGGGATGAGTCGGCTGCTAAGCAGGACAGGCAGCGGCACCCGGCGGGCCAGATAAATGTCCTCGGCGGGCCGCATGTGGCCCGCGGGCTGTAGTTTGAGGACGCCTGCCCTAGCCGGTTTTGCCCAGTGGATAGAGCGTAAGCCGGCAGACCAAAGGGTCCTGGGTTCGATTCTGGTCAAAGGGCACATACTTTTGTTGCAGGCTCTTCCCCGGCCCAGGCCCTGGTTGGAGCACGTGCAGGAGGCAGCCAATCAATGTGTTTCTCTCACATCGATGTTTCTCTCTGTCTTTCCCTCTCTCATCCACTCTCTCTAAAAGATCAATGGAAAAATATCCTCAAGTGAGGATTTACTAAAACAAACAAAAAACTTGTACACAAATGTTCAGAGTAGCATTATTTATTCTAGCAATAAAGTGGAAACACTTCAAATATCCATCAATGGATGAATGAATAAATAAAATATGGCATATTCACACAATGGAATATTATTTTGCCAGAAAAAAGGAATGAGGTACTTATACATGCTGCAGCATTGATGAAGCTTGAAAACATTATCCTAAGTGAAAGAAGCCAGTCATAAAAGACTACATATTGTGTGATTCCATTTATATGGAATATCCAGAATAGGTAAATCTATAGACAGAAAGTGGTTAGCAATTGCCTAAGGCTGGAGAAGTTGGGAGGAAATGAGGAGTGACTTAATGAGCATGGGGTTTCTTTTTGGGGTGATGAAACTTCTAAAACTGATGGTGGTGATGGTTGCACAACCCTGACCATACTCAAGACATTCAATTGTACACTCTAAATGGAAATTAGTGAAGGGGCCCTGGCCGGCTAGCTCAGTTGGTTAGAGCATCATCCCAATATGCCAAGGCTGCAGGTCCAATCCCCGGTCAGGGCACATACAAGAAACAACCAATGAACGCATAAATAAGTGGAACAACAAACTGATCTCTCTCTCTCTCTCTCTCTCTCTCTCTCTCTCTCTCTCTCTCTCTCTCCCCCCCCCTGGTTCCTCCCCCCCCCCAAATCAATAAATAATTTCTCTCTAAAATAAATTTTAAAAATTAGTAAAGGATTCAATATTACTATGTTAAAATATAATTGCATGATTTCTATAGAAAGTGACTGAGTTTGGGAAAATGTTAGGTAAAATAAGCGAATTTAACATCATTTTATATGTTGCAGTCTTGGAATTTAAAAAATTTTAGTTATGAAACCTAGTTTTAATTAAATAAATCCAATTTGGGATAATTTTTAGTAGCATTAAGAAAAGGATATACTTGATTTAAGATTAGTTAAGATAAGGCCAAAGAAAAGCACGTAAAATGTTGGTAAATGAAAATATCCTTTTTAAAATCCTAGTTGCTGGATAAAGAATATCAGCTACTACTAGAATGAGGTTTTATATAGTGTTACTTATAGCTATTTTAGCTGCATTTATATCATTTTAAATACAGTTTATGAACATAGTACTACTCTATTATATTATTAATTTATTTGCAGAGATATTTATAGTATCAATTTAAAGGCTGTAAAACTTCATGGAAAGTAGCTTAAACACAGGATTTTTATAAACAAAAGCTTTCAGTTTTTAAAAGGAAAACATGGAAGCTGTACTTCTTAAAGAAGATATGGAGTGTTTTGTTGTTGATAATGATAGAATTATGAACCTTATAAACTCAGTATTTTTTAGTTAACCTAAATACATAAATCTATTTGAATTCATTTTATGAAAAGAGATATGTCATTAGATATATGATCATTATATACTTTAGTGATTCATGGACCTTGTTACATACATGCTTTGTAATGTATGAATTATTTAGTAAGAAAAATCACAATAATTTTGTTGTTACTCAAAAATTTATGGGTTGGCAGAAACAATTATGCAGCCCCTGAAGCTGGTATGTTAAGGTAACATCATTAATGCTACATAGTATGATTTTTTTAGTAGTTATTTGACATAACCTTTACGGCTAGAATATATCAGTAATTTTATAACAATCTGTCTATAAATGGAATATTGAATTTATTAAACACAAAATGAATCATTTTACTCTGTGTTAAGGTCATTATTTAAAATGATATTTAAATAGTTGTTTACCCAAACCCCAAAGGAAGATTAAAAATATAAAAATATAGAAATCAATACTCTAATAAATAGATATAAATTTAAAATTTCATTTAATGAAAGTAGGTATTTTTTATTTATTTTTATAATATATTTTTATTGATTTCAGAGAGAAAGGGAGAGGGAAAGAGAGATAGAAACATCAATGATGAGAGAGAAACATTGATTGGCTGCCTTCTGTATGCCCCCCACTGGGGATCGAGCATATAACCTGGGCATGTGCCCTTGACCGGAATTGAACCTGGACCCTTCAGTCTGCAGACCAATGCTATCCACTGAGCCAAACTGGCTAGGGCAAAAGTAGATATTTTTTATTTAATAAAATAGATATTTAAGAATTGGATGAAAATAATTCATGAAAGTAGATTATCTTGTAAGCTTTCTTTATATATGGTATGAAGGTCTTTACTATGAGATGAAGCCAACATTTTAGTTTCTTAGCTTTTCAAATCTCCATATTTTATGAAATAAAGGAACCAAGAATTTGAAAGTTTGAATTAAAATCTAAATAGTGTCACTTAATTTTAGATTACATTTATAACCATCATCATTCATTCATCCTACACATACTTTTGCATTGACCATGTTGAGGGCAAATTTTAGTAATTTTACCTGTCAACAAAATCTAGCAGTTACAAATCTACTAGTACCTATAAGGGTCCATACTGAAAAAACTGCTTCTGTACACAGCTGGATAAGGAACATGAGTTACTAATTTTATGTGTGTTTCCAGCATTGGTCATATAATGAATGCTCTATGTCAAACGAATGTGTAATGATTCAAAATTAAAAAGAAAACTTGCCTTTCTTTTTAAGAGATTTAAGAAAGGAAAACTGTAATTGGAGTTTATATAGAGTCTTTAGAAGAGCAACAAGATGTAATGACTCGACTCACACTCTTCTGTATTTTCTGAAAAATAAAAGATTGGAATCGCATTGCATAACCCTTTGAAGCATTTCAAAAGGTGCTATCTCTTTTCTCATACAGAAATTTTGCTATTTTAAAGTCAAACAGAATGATGTGTAGAAGTAAATGAAGTGAAACATTAAACAGAAAGTACTAGGATCAGTTAGACTTACTCTTTTTAAGTAGAACTAGAAATAATGTAAATAGGAGACAATAACTTTTTTGTTTGTTTGTTTTTTAAATGTTTTTCATTGATTTTAAAGAGAGTGTAAGGGAGAGGGAGAGAGAGAAACATCGATGTGAGAGAGCAACATTGACTGGCTGTCTCCTGAAGGCCCTCCAGTGGGGATGGAGCCCAGAAACCCAAAACCCAGGCATGTGCCCTGAGAGAAAATGGAACTAGCATGGTGCATGGGCTGACACTCAACCAACTGAACCACACTGGCCAGAAAACAAGAATGTTTTAATAACAGAGTTGGCAAAAAATAGAATGGGTTACTTTAGAGGCATTGAGTATTGTTGGAGCTGTTCAGAGAGGCTGCAAGAAAATTCCCTAGGTATATTATGGAGAGAATTCTTGAATTGGGCAGATGATTAGATCGGTGATTTTGTAAGTTCCTTTAACTCTGCAATTTTATTATCATTCTTGAATGCCTTTGTCTGATCCCCAATCATGCTATTTAATTCACTATTTATTGCTGTTACACTGTGTGTGTAATGCAAAAAGACCTTGATTTGAAAATTAAAATATGGTTTAAGGTCTCTTGCTATACAGTTACTGGATGAATAACTTGGAAAAAAACTAGAGCTTTCTAAGTCTTAGTGTTTTCACATCTATAATAAGGAGTTCACCTAACACATAGCATTTATTTGTGGCAGGTTCTAGATTAAGCACCTTACACATATTAACTCACTAATGCTCTCATAACAATCCAACGAATTAGGCACTTTTTTATGTTCACTTTTTAGCCATGGAAACCAAGAAGTCTTGCCCAAGGTCACATATGGTGAGTGTTATTCCAATCCCTGCCATCTGTCTAAAGAGTCCATGTTCTTAACCATTACTCCATTCATTTCTATAATGCACGGGATAATTCTGTGAGATAAAAGATGTGTGCTTTGCAAGCTGTAAAATCCCACAAAAATGTGAAATATATTTTGTTAAGCCTAAGAAAATATTATAGATATGTTTAAACAATGAAAAGAGGGAAACGATAAAGCATAAGTAATTTATGGGAACAGCAACTACTCCATCTAAAGGAAAATATGTTATGTGGAAATTAAATCTAATGACTTTTAAATTAACTTTCTCACTTTAAAGCATCTAAAATCCATAGTACCTGGCACATAGTAGGCGCTCCGTGAATATTGGTTGAACTGTTATGTCTTCCATTCCTGCCAGAACAGAAGAGAGCAGACTTGCCTGTCAGCCTTACAGGGGTCTGTGTCCAATCATTTTTGTCCATGCCTCTTCACATTCTTTCTTTGAAAAGACTAATATGTAACTAAGCACTATGAGGAAAATGCTGTTTATTTTCTGGTTGTTATTGCTATTGTAAATTTAATCTTTTAAAAATTTTAAAGATACTCTTGCTGGTGTGTAGAAATGCAAATTACTTTTTTAAAAACATTTTTTATTTTTAGATTTATAGAAAAGTTGCAAATATAACACAGAGAGTTCCCATATACAATCACCCAGATTCCCCAAATTATCATCTTGCATATTCCAAAACCAAAAAGTCAACATTGGTACATTATTACTAACTAAACTTCAGACTTTATTTAGATTTCCCCAGTTTTTCACTGCTGTCCTTTTTCTGTTCCAGAGTTCCATGGAGGTCCTACATGACATTTAATCATTGTCTCCTTAGTCTCCTCAGGTCTGTGACAGTCAGTTCTTTGTTGTTGTTTTTTATGACATTGACAGTTTTGAGGAGTACTTGTCAGGTATTCTGTAGAATACTCCTCAATTTGAGTCTGATTTTTTCCCCTCATGATTAGATTGGGGTTATGAGTTTTGGGAAGAAGGGCAGGAAGGTCAAATGTCCTTCTTATTGCATCACATCAGATAATTCACGATATCAGCATGACATAACTGGTGATGTTAACCTTGATCACTTGGGTTGGATGGTATCAGCCAGGTTTCTCCAATGGAAAGTTACTGTTTTCATCCTCTATTTTTTCAAATCAATTAATCAACAGGTATTTGAGTGTTATATGCAAAGGCCCACATTCAGCACTGAAGGAGACAAGTGAAACTCTTGAGCATAAGAGGCAGTCAACATTTTGTTGTACAATTTGCAGTTCGGGTGTGTAGGGGCTGGGAGGAGGGGGGCAAAAGGGGAGAAATGGGAGATATCTGTAATACTATCAACAATGAAAATATATTTTAAAAAATTTGCCGTTCATTGGGAGTCTATAATAGTTGTCTCAGTCTCTGTAGTGGTGAAAAGGCAAAAGAGCAAGTGGGCCTCAAGAAGGATAGGAGATGCACATGGTAGTTACATTCCTATTACTCAATCCTCTTTGCCTCAAAATCCACTCATTCATTCAACAAAATAATTAAAGTTCCCACTATGTGCCAAGTACTGTTTTAGGTGCTGGGAATATGGCAGTGAATAAAACACATACAGTTCCATCTCCTCATGAAGTTATAGTTTAGTGGGGAGACAAACAAATGAGTTAAACATGTGATATGCTAAACTAGGGAAGGGAACTAGAAATTGTGCACCAGTGTGCTTGTATCAGTGGGTGGGGTGGGTTTGGGGCTGGTTTTCAATAGTGTGCAAAGGAAGCATCTCAGCCAGAAGGTGACATTTAAGTCAAGACCTGCAGAATGTGATGGAGTGAGGCATGTGGATATTGGGGTGACAGCAAGCCAGGCAGGGGAAATGGCAATGCAAAGGCCCTGAGCTGGAATGCCTGATATGTTCAAGGAACAGTGAGAAGGAGGCTGGTGAGAACAAGGAAGTTCAGAAGTTGTGGAGTGCAGAATGAGTCGTTTTGTAGTTCAAGGAAAGGACTTTAGTCCTTGGCTCTGTTCAAGTT
The DNA here is from genome assembly GCF_963455305.1 of Plecotus auritus. Classification (NCBI taxonomy): domain Eukaryota; kingdom Metazoa; phylum Chordata; class Mammalia; order Chiroptera; family Vespertilionidae; genus Plecotus; species Plecotus auritus. The sequence continues at coordinate 48,169,866 of NC_137770.1, read as the reverse complement.
AAGAAGCCATCCAAAGAATTTCCACCAAAGGAGTGACAACAGACTGTTGGGAGGAGGGACAAGGGTGGAAACAGAAGATTAGGAGAGAAATAAGGTAGTTTGGACTATATCAGTGAAGGGATGGGAAGGGGTTAGATTCTGGGTAAAGGATTCAAGATTGAGAGCAAGGTAAAAAGAGATGAAAGAAAACTTCTCTGAATTTATAGTAGTAAATTGTAATTTTCCTCATTTAAAAATACCACTTTTCAACAACAAAAAGATAAATGGAATTCCAAATGGGTAAAGGACTTGACAATTCTCCAAAGAAGATACACAAATGGCCAACAGGCATATGAAAAGGTGCTCAACATCACTAATCACTAGGAAAATGCAAATCAAAACCTCACACCCATTAGAATGGCTACTAAAAAATACAGAAAATAAATGTTGGTGAAAATGTGAAGAAATTAGAACCCTGTGCACTGTTTGTGGAATGTAAAATGGTGCAGACATTGTGGAAAACAGTATGGAGGTTCTTCAAAAAATTAAAACTAGAATTACTACATGATCCAGCATTTCCACTTCTGGGTATATATCCAAAAGAATTTACCCAGTTAAATGCTACAATATTTTGAATTTAATTTAAAAAGGTCCGCCACGTGTGTCTATAGCCACTTACGGTGTACAAATGGTTAAAGTATAAATTGAGTTGGTTTTCCCATAGTATTATGAATAAAAAGGCTGTTTTAACAAATCATAGGTCCATAGGAAATCTCTGGCTTTGTGGTCTATTTTCTTTAGTAATAGGAAATGAACTTTCAATAAAAAGTACATGGGGACTTTGAGCAACTGGTTTATTTTTCATAGAACTGAAGTGCTGGTGGAAAGGGGCAATTCCTAGAATATCTGGAGGATCTGAGTAAATGAATTTCTACCTAAGCTATTAACTTACAATAACTGAAAAAAAGAACATTTATCTCCTACAATGGACTTTCAAATTAAATATAAGAGAAACTCAGGCAGAGAAAATAAATGCAGAAAAGATTTTGGTATTATACTGCAGCTATCCAACGTTTAAAATATTCTTTCTCTTGCATTAGTTATCTGACTGTTGGAGAGGGAAAATGACATTCTTCCCCCACCAGTTTATACAGAATTCAGACCCCAAAGTAAAGCGATATGTGCACCTTCATTAGAAAGAGATAAAGGACAAACCTACAGTATGCAATGTTTAAACAAATGTCTCTATGGGCACCTTAGGTCAACAAAATTACACACTTTAAAATCTGAGGTTAACAAGGCGCTTAAAAACAACCAAGGGTTATTGCTACTGCCTGTCTGTGATCGAACCGATCACGTTAACATTGCTACTTACTTGAAAATTCATGGACTAGCCTGGGTATTTTTTTTTTTTTTTTTTTGCAACAGTTTAATAAGAGACGATGATGCCACTACTGCACTTGTCTCCAGGCAGTTAAAACTCTGAATGTCTTTATAGTTGCTTTGAATGGGAGCTGTTTGCTGTTTCTGGGCAATCGTGGGGTAAAGAACCTTCCTGAAAGAAAAAGTCAAGTACGCTTTGCTAACGTGGGAGAAAGTTGTCGAGCCTCTGGATCACTGAATTGGAAGAAGGAAAAGAAAAAGACAACTTTTTTTTTTAGTTCTTGCCTTGCTCTTGCTGGTTCGGTGCACAAGCCCCCAAGAAGTTTAGGTACCCGCCCTGACAAAGTAAGGAGCAAGGAGAGCAGCAGTTCTGGCTTTCCGAGGCGTCTGTAAAGGCAAACAGTACGCAATAGTCAGCCGTCATTGGTTTTTGGCGGACTCCCGCGCTAGTTCCGCTTCCTCCGTTTGTTAGACGCTCTCACCTCGCTGTCTCTAAGGAGGGTCGGGGGTGAGGGGATGGGGGAGGAAAGAAAGCAGTCACTCGGTCGCCGCGGGCTGTCACTGGGCGTCTGCAGTCTCGCGGGGGGCGGGGCCAGCCGTCCCTTTGGGCCCCGCCCTCCGGGCGCGGGGGCGGGGCTTGCCGGGAGCTGCCCTCTTCCAACATGGCGGCTCGGGAGGCGGGTTCCTTTCACTGGCTCCCGTGGTTCCGGGGCCGCGCAGTTTGGTTCCGGAGTAACTGTGCCCTAGCTGCCGCCTTTCTGCTTCTGCTCCTGCCGCTGCCGCCTCCGCCGCCGCAGCCGCAGCCGCCGCCGGGACGCACGGCCTCGGGCGGCCGGGGCTGAGCCCGCGTGTCTGGCTCGGGTTGGGGCGGAGAACTCGCTCCCGACACTCCCGCGGAGGGCCCCCCTCGGCTTTTTCATAGTCTGGCGGCCACGGGGCTTTCTAACAGCCTGGGACAGAGTCCGCTCCAGTCTGGGACCCTCCCCTCGTCCGCTGAGGAGGAGTGCACCCCTGCCGCTGTATCCCCCTAAAACGGGGGCTTCCTCTGCAGTCTCCTCCCATCCACACAGACGGCCGAGAGCTGCGCGACCCCGTTTTTCCCTCTTTCCCAACTCGAGAACCTTCTGACCTCCTGGTCCTTGCCCCTCACCCCGTCCAGGCTCCCAGGAGACATACTTCAACCCCATCCAGCTGGGGCCTAGGAGGGTGCCTACGGCCCCTTCTTGACCACCCCTCCTCTCTAATACCCCTCGCTCTCCGTCCCCTTCTCCTCATTCCCCTCGTCACCCCTTGGAGCCCCCGCCTAACCAGGGGCCATGGACACCCCCAACCCCAGGACGTGAGCCCCTTTAACTGTAATGCTGTGGCTGGCCTTCGGCCCCTTCCATGCCATGGAGAACCAGGTGCTGGTGATTCGCATCAAGATTCCAAATCGGGGCGCCGTGGACTGGACGGTGAACTCCGGCCCGCAGTTACTCTTCAGGGATGTGCTGGTGAGTGTTCATCTCGGTGTGCAAACCCCAGCGAGGGGAGCGCAGAGGTCTCTGGAGTAGCCAGCACCTGACCCCTGACTCTTACTTGGCCCTGGCCTTCTATGGGGGCAGTTTCATTGCCTCAGCCACAAGCATTGATTAGTTGCATGGGCACAAATCTGGCAAATGTGCAGGGCCCTGGGGAAATAAAGATGATCAGAGTGAACCCCTGCCCTCTAGTAGCTCACAGCCTGAATTGGGGTGTGACAGAAGCAACTGGGATACCAAAAGCTGAGTCTAGAAGAGAGTTTTTCTCAAGTGATTTTTGGAATGTCCCTGGCCAGATTCCAGCCACGACTTTCCACTGAGTTCCCTGAACTTGGTGACCAGCAGGAAAGGGAAACAAGGCAGCTGTATCTATCATGTTTCATCGAAAACAAGGTGTCATTCGTTTTAAGATATTATTTTAAGGTACCACTAAGAAAACACACACACACACACATACACACACACACACACACACACACACAAACACACGCTACCCACAAAACCGGACACGCCGCACATTGTACAAAACCAGCCTGACTTCAGAGATATTAAAATAGGGGGAAATGTGCATTTTAGAATCAGTGATGTATTCTTGCTTTCATAATAAATACTTGGGATGTGTTTGAAATAAAATCGTGGAATGTGAGAGCACCTGCTTGGAGGTGGCCTATTGAGCCCTCTTATCTTTCTTTGCAGATAGTTACTGAGGAGCAAGCAGTGAGGTGAAATGACTTTTCCAAAGCCCTGTTGCTTGAGTTGGGGAGTCAGTACCAGAGCCCGGATTCCCTAACTTTTACTTAGTATTTATTTCCACATCCGGTAGTGCCTTTCTCGTATTTTAGCATTCATTTGAGGTAGACAATGTATTGTGCCCATTTTATTGGATAACTGAGGTATCAAAGGCAGAGCTGACACCAAGAAGCACATTGCAAATATCAGATCCATCTTATCTACATGTAAGATAAGATTGGGCTGTGTGGAGGTTCTTGGCGGAGAAAGATCTGCGATGAGATTTTTGGTTGTCATAGGTTACCCAATCAAAATTTGATTCCTGTATCTTTGAGTTCTGGATGTTACTGACCACTCAAACCATACAGATTTTCAGGTGTCTGGCCCAGTAGTGCAGAGGCTAGAGTCCACTCTTGTACACCAAATGCCATCCTCTTTACATATAGAGTTCTCCACACACTCCCATGCACATAGGTTTCCCCTCATGCTAAAGGTCTAACCTCCTTCATATGGTCCTCTGAGCCCGTCTTGATTGGCTCATCCTTGCCTGGCACCAGCTTCATTGCTCACCACAACCCAATGAGCGTCTGTGCTCCAGGCATTTAGAACTAACCTCGAGTTCTTCTAGGTCCCCACGCGGCCCTTCAGCTGGCCAACTCCCACCTGTCCTTCAAAGCCCAGCTTCACTTTTCTTCCACTTTAGTCTGCTTACTTGCCCCTCCTCAGTATTCCCACAGCTTTGTTCTGGCAAAGCACATAGGCTGTGTCATAATTTTGTCTGTCTCTTCCGCTAGATGGTAAACTTCTGGAGGAGATGGCCATCTCTGGTTCCCCTCTGTTTCTGGTGCTGCATAGGACCTTGAAATATTTGTTAAGTGAGGGATCTTCAAATAGGATGCATGCAATTATGGTTTTGTGGGCAGCACACTAGGTTTTGAATTTTGAAAAATTTGGGTTTAATGGCAAGCAGTCTCACTAACTAGACAAGGCATTATATCTTTCTGAGCCTCAGTTTCCATGTAAAAGGGATAATTCTGAAGATTACATGAGATTGTGTCTGCAGAGAAACATGAGCTCACTTTCACTTTACTTATTTGAGATAGAAGGTTTTAAGTAAAATGGTACAACATTTACTTAAAGACAAACTCTGGAGTCAGACTGCTTGAGTTTAAGTTGTAAGCTCTACCAGGCAAGTGTCTCAGTTTCTTCATCTGTTATTTGTGTGTGTGTGTGTGTGCTAATCCTCACTCAAGGATGTTTTTTCCATTGATTTTTTAGAGAGAGTGGGAGGAAGGGAGGGATAAAGGGATACATATACATACATATACACACATATATATACATATACATACATATACATACATATATGTGTGTATGTGTGTGTGTGTGTGTATACACACACACACACACACACACACACATATACTAGAGGCCTGGTGCACAAAATTTGTGCACTTGGGGGGGGTGCGCGGTCCCTTAGCCCGACCTGCATTCTCTCCAATCCGGGACCCCTCGGGGGATGTCCGACTGCCGGTTTAGGCCCGATCCCTGCTAAACTGGCAGTCGGACATCCCTCTCGCAATCCGGGACTGCTGGCTCCTAACCACTCGCCTGCCTGCCTAATTGACCCTAACCCCTCTTCCTGCTGGCTTGATCACCCCTAACTGCTCCCTGGCTGGCCTGATCGCCCCCAACTGCCCTCCCCTGCTGGCCTGATCGCCCCTAACTGCCCTCCCCTGCCGACCTGATTGCCCCCTAACTGCTCCCCCCTGCCGGCCTGATCGCCCCCTAACTGCTCCCCCCTGCTGGCCTGATCGCGCCTAACTGCCTCTGCCTCAGCCCCTGCCACAGTGGCTTTGTCCGGAAGATGTCAGGTCTAATTAGCATATTACCCTTTTATTAGTATAAATATACTAGAGGCCCAGCATGCGATTGAAATTACACGAGGAGACGCCCTGCCTCTCACCATGCAAGGAGGCACCCCACAGGCGGCCAGGACCCACGCCTGACTCATGCAGCGCCGGAGGCCGCGGGAGTCAGGCTGGACCGGCGCTGCGGGGGGCCAGACCGGCGCCACAGGGGGCTGGGACCTGCGCCTGACCTGCAGCGTCCCCCAGCCACCCTGCCTGTCTTCGCTCCGGGGCCGCCCGAGCCCACTGCACTGGCTCGGGCAGGCCCCCCTGTCTCTGTCTCCGTCTCCGCTCTGGGCCTCACCTGCACACTCAACCTCCTCCTATCCAGTTGTGAACCGTTACGGCGTCCTGGTCTAATTTGCATATTACCTCATATATATACATCCTATATAATAAAGAGGTAATATGCAAATTGACCCTCACACCTCCACAAGATGGCTGCCTACGACCAGGCCAGCAGGGGGGTTAGTGAGGCACAACCAAACAACTGAACAGCAGGCTGCATGGGGCGACCTGGCCGGCAGCAGGGGGAAGTTAGGCGTGATCAGGCTGGCACGCAGAGGCAGTGAGTGGCGATCAGGCTGGCAGCAGGGGGCAGTTAGGGGCAACCAGGCAGGCAGGCAGGTGAGTGATTAGGAGCCAGTGGTCCAGGATTGTGAGTGGGATGTCCCAACTGCCGGTTTAGGCCCGATCCCTAAACCGGCAGTTGGACATCCACCAAGGGGTTCCAGATTGGATAGGGTGCAGGCTGGGTTGAGGGGACCCCCCCCCCACATGCACAAATTTTGTGCACTGGGCCTCTAGTACACACACACACACACACTAGAGGCCCGGTGCACGAAATTCACAACACCAACTATTGGAGTTGGTACACCCTCAGCCCAGCCTGCACCCTCTCCAATCTGGGACACACCTCTCACAATCCAGGACTGCAGGCTCCCAACCGCTCACCTGCCTGCCTGCCTGATTGCCCCTAACCACTTCTGCCTGCCAGCCTGATCATCCCCTAACCACTCCCCTGCCAGCCTGATTGACGCCTAACTGCTCCCCTGCCAGCCCGATTGCCTCTAACTGCCCTCCCCTGCAGGCCTGGTCACCCCTAACTGCCCTCACCTGCAGGCCCAGTCACCCCTAATTGCCCTCCCCTGCTGGCCCGGTCACCCCTAATTGCCCTCTCCTGCTGGCCCGGTTGCCCCTAACTGCTCTCCCCTGCCAGCCCGGTCACCCCTAACTGCCCTCCCCTGCAGGCCTGGTCCCCCCCAACTGCCCTCCCCTGCTGGCCATCTTGTGTCCACGTGGGGGACAGACATCTTTGACCACATGGGGGCGGCCATCTTGTGTGTTGTAGTAATGGTCAATTTGCATATTACCTCTTTTTATTATATAGGGGAGAGAGAGAGAGAGAGAGAGAGGGAGATTGCTGTGAGACACATCAAGTGGTTGCCTCCCACACACAACAGCTTGACTAGGGCCAGGGATTGAACATGCAACACCGGGATGTGCTCTTGACCGGGAATTGAACCTAAAGCCCTTTGGTGCATGGGCTGACACTCTAACCATTTAGCAACACTGTCCAGGGCTCTTCATCTGTTCTTTGAAAAAAAAGGGCTAGAGGGGTAAATATGCCTACCTCACAATTCAGAGGACTGTTGGAGTTGGTACATCTAAAGCACTTAGAACAACCTGGAGCATAGTAAGTGCTCTGTGGTGGTGGTGGTGTGAGATAAGGATAGGTAGGGCTTGTGTCTTCTGCTTCTCAAGCATCTCTCAGTTGTATTTTGGCTCAAGGCTGACTGGCCTACAAGTAAACTTTGCACAAACAGTCCCACCATCTAGAGCACAGAGTGCCATGTGTCCTCACACATGCTTGCTCAGGTAAGCACAGGTACAGCATGTTTGTCCGGAAGGCCAGGTGAAGGTGGGTGCTGCCCTATCTCCTGGTGCTCCTTAAAGTTCTTGGAATTGGAAGCCCAGATCCTGGAGACTCCTGTGATCTCTTCTCCAGGTTCGTCTCATCTCTTCATGGAGAAATTAGCAAAATACCAACAGATACCTCAGCAGTTCTGTCTTGGAACTTTAAAAATTAAAGCCAAATGAAACCTGAAAGCTTCTCCTTCATCTAATACAACCCTCCTCACCCCAGTTTTCAAATGAGGAAGCATGGACCCAAGAAGGGGAAATGCTGAAGTTATACAGCTAGTTTTTGGCAGAACCAGATACAGAAGCCAGAGTTTGCAGTCAGAGTTAGCTGTAACTGAGAGTGATTTGGAACAGGAGTCAGTACTCGAGGGCTCCAGTCACAGCTCCAGCAAATAGCTGGGAGACCCTGGGCAAGTCACTTGGCCACTTTGGGCCGGTGCCCTTTGTCTGAATTGATTAGGGACTGGCTGCAGTGTGACGTAGACCCAGCTGGTGCTCAGGGGCAGAGACATTTGGATTATCTGTTCTCAGCTTTGTGTGTTTCTCTTCTTCCTTGGAGACGCAGGGTACAGCTTGGAGAAAATTGTGCAGGAGACCTGAATCTCCTGAATTAGTGAGTCGTAGGGGAGCATGTTAGCTCTTTCCTCATGCTGTTTGAATCCTGTCTCCCGAGTCCCAGCTCAGATTTTCCTCCTGTGAAATTCCCGTTTGTACCGAGTCTGATTTTTCCCTCCTCCTGAGTTAGCAAATACTGCTGGCTATTTATAGGTTTCTTTGGTTTGGCTCTACCATTCTGTAAATGCTCTGTATTGTTAGTCTTCTAGGTTTGTCTTTATCTCTGTGACCAGATTCAATTCTTCCTAAATCTTATTTTTCTATCGCCTACAGCGTTGTGTTCTTTATGCTCCTAGTACATTGTAGATGGTTAATTATATTTTTGGGCTATCAGACTTTTGCCTCATTTATTGAAAGGAAGGGAGAGGGAAAGAATTAAGAAATGATCACTATCAAGATATTTAAACTTAAGTTTTCTTTGAAACCTCACTGGGTCGCTTTGAAATAAATCACTTAAAATGTAACTGGAAAATATGAATAAAATTATCAAATGTGCCCTGCTTAGAAATGACCAGTAGATATTGACTAATTTTCAGACCTTTTACGCTTTGGTCTTTATGATAGCCCCCCTTCTATTGCTCTAACAAAACAGGATGATTCTCTCAAGCGGGTTTGCTTTTGCTTTCTCCTTGTCCCCACATTAGATGTAAAGCACATGTGGCTCCTTGTTTATGTAGATGGGCAAAGGATGCCATTGCTGCCCAGCAGGGTCTTCAGCTAGTTATTTAGAGATTTGCTGTTTGATGGGGTCTGCTCTTCATAAGCAGGAAATGTCCTCAGTGAGTTTGTTAATGCTATGGAGTTCGTGTCTCAGGATTGGTTGTCTGAATGATCCGAGTTCCTGGAAGTAAGCAGTGATCATCTAGATTTGGATGGAGTCTTGGGGGTAGAGTCCTCTGTTTTGTTTGTTTCTTTTTTCCATACTGGCTAGAAAAGGTCCTCAGTAAGTACTGTGGAAGGCTGAAGTAAGTGAACGAATGACCATCCTCCACTGATGGTTGGGTGCTAAATTTAAGGTTTCCTTATGAGGTAAGTTTTGTAATGTTCCAGTCATCAGTGACTTGTTCTATTTATTTAACAAACACTAATATGGGTACGTGCTAGACACTCTTCTAAGCACTTTACAAATATTAGCTCATTTAGTCCTACAAGGTTGGTACACTTGTGATTATATTTTACACAGAAGGAAACTGAGGCTTAGTCACTTAGCTAGTGAGTGGCAGAGCCAAGATCCAGCCCTAGCAGTTTGGCTCCAGTCAACACTCTCAGGCTTTTTACACTGGCTGGCTGTGTAGTTTATTTCATACTCGTTCTACAGTAGCCATTTACCTGTCAATAAATACAAGTGTATAGAAAGAATTAAAAAATTATTTAAATATGTTTTCATTGATTTTAGAGAGAGAGGAGAGAGAAACATCGATTCGCTGTCTCCTGGGAAAATTGACCCTCCCTTATATCTAGTCCAACTCAAATAGCTTGCAAACCTCATTGCTCTCTGGTAGCTTTGGGGCTCTACCAGATCCTACTGGGGATCGAGTCCCCAACCCAGCCTGGCATGTGCCCTGACGGGGAATCAAATCAATGACCTCTCGGTGCATGGGACAACACTCAACCAACTGAACCACACAGGCTAGAGCTTTTTTTTTTTTTTCTTTTCTTAAATTTAATTTTTAGAGAGAGGGAGGAAAGGAAGGAGGGAGGTTGGAAGGGGAGGTAGGGGGAGACAGAGAGAGAGAGAGAGAGAGAGATCTGTTGTTCCACTTATTTATGCATTCATTGGTTGATTCTTGCATGTGCCCTGAAAGGGATTGAACCCAGAGCCTTGGCATACGGGGAGGACGCTCTAACCAACTGAACTGCCCCACCAGGGCTAGAAAGAATTTTTTTAACACTAAAATCTTTGACAAATAATTCCTTTAAAAGTTGATGTTTCATTTGCTTAGATGAGTTAGAGGGAAAAATAATCTCCTTTGGCCCTTAATGAGTGAAGGCTGCCTAAGATAGTTCCCTTAGATCAATTTTATATGCAGATTTATTTTTGAAGGGAAAAAAAAGGCACTGTAGAGGCAAGGCTATTATGCAAATTGCCACTGCAGCAAAAGCTTCTAAAGAACTGCCTTTAGAAGGAAGTTGCAGCCGCCACTCTGCTAAGTGCCCCACTTGGAGGGGTTGAGGGCTCCCTGCTGAGAAATACTTCCCACTGTCTTGTGAGCTGGCTGCCTGGTCCCAGTTCTGGCACAGCCAAGGAGGAACTTTGTGGCAGGGCTGCCAGAGAGCAATGAGGTTTGCAGACCATTTGGATTGGACTGGACATAACGGAGGGTCACTTTTCCCAGAACTATTTCTTGAAGGTGTTCTGTGCTTCTTTAAGCTGTCTCTGTAGACTAATTACCGTGTTTTCAATTTCATAGATTCATTTAAACATTGATAGCAGATTATATATAGTTTTAAAAATTTTTGTAGGCTAGATCAACTTTATTTTAGTGTCATTAGATATTGTTCATTTGATTAAGAGTAAAGGTTGATATGAATTGTTGGTATTACATGTAGCTTTATAGGTTTATATCATCACAGAAACTGGTTTTTTGAGCTTTTCTCACTCTGAATGCAAGGCAAGGTGTGGCTAGTTACATATCAGAAATTACATTTGTTGAATGTCTACAATGCGTTAGGCTAGCTTATGTTTATTATATTTTTTATTAAATTTTTATATTACATCTATGAGTATTACTAGATCCATATTGGAGGGTAATGAAACTGAGGCTCAGAGATTTGTTTCCAATCACACAGCTAGGAAGTGCAGAGCTGAGATTCAAACCCAGGCCAGTCTGACTCCCAAACCCCTTACTCTTTCTACTACAGTACATTCCACAGCCTCCCATAGGAGAAACCAAATTTTTTATAAATACACAATAATGTATTTGTATACACTGTTGAATTGAGAAGGCAATATTATGTTATTAATATAAAGTAGAAAAGATTTCGCAAAAATTGCACTCCCCCCCCAACACCCCCCCCCCCAATAGAGATTTAAACTCTGGGCTTATATTTCGGGGCTGAGTGTGATTATGAGCTAATGTTTTTATAGTTTATGCCCACATTTCAAAAATCTTACCCAGGTTCTCATATTTCCTCTAGGATTTGCCACATGTTAGCAATAAAGAAGATGGCTAATTGTGTTTCTTTATTCTTTCTTTGTTTAGGATGTGATAGGCCAGGTTCTGCCTGAAGCAACAACCACAGCATTTGAATGTAAGTCTGGCTTGTATACTTTCTTGACTGTTTCCTTCTGCAGTAATTTTTCAAGGGGTTTATGGGTTACATTAGTTTAGAAACTGACAAAAACAGATTATTTATGATCATCATATGGTACATTTAAATATTTATAAATTAATGCAAGTTTAATGATGATACTTAACTGAGTAATATTTTCTTATTTAATCATATCTTGGGTGTGCATATTTCTACAATATAGCTTTAATTACCAACATGACCTTTATCTGCTCTTGCTCCTCACTGTAATAATATTGTGGTGTAAAATGAAACCTGTAAACTACCTGTAGGCCAATGATTATTGATTAAGAGGTTTTAATCCATTGCTGCTTTATAACAGCCACAGAACAGAGCTTTTAAGTGAACATTGAATGGAATAATTCTGTTTTAGTGAGGCTTGGCACGGCTGCTATATGATGGCAGCAACACTTTACATCTTAAGTCCTTTCCCCACACCACCCTCCACACCAAAGCAGTTGGCTTGGGGACCGGGGGCAGGGGCAGGGGCAGGGACAGGGCACTAGAAAACTAGTTTTGATATGAGGCAGGTCACTGCAGGAGAGGTCAGGGTCTGAGTAATGTTAAGGTGAGAATTTAGTCAGTAGCTCTGGTGTTGAGAAGGATAATGTATTTGTAACTGTAGTTCCCATTTTTTTAAAAAGATGAGGGCCACTTTTCATGTGGAAAAATGTATTGTTTCTCCACATAATGTACTTTTTGATCTTGTGTTTTAAGCAGATGGTTAATGACAGAGAGTACATTGTCCTCTGTTTTACTTATGTTCTCTTTGGAGGACAATTTGGCAGTATTTACCAAAATATAAAATGTGTAAAATCTTTGACTCAGCAGATCCACTTTTAGGAAGCTGTCCAACAGAAAGACCTAAACATATGTTGAATGCCCTTCAAACAAACTGTTCATTGTGGAATTATTTTTAATAGCAGAAAGTTAAAAGTAAGCTAACTGCCTAAAATAATAGATTAATAAGTTATAAGTCTGAATCATTGGGTATAAAGAATGAATAAGGATTTTATGCATTGACATGGAAAGACATCCATAATATATTATTGACTAAACAAATAAAATATTTGGTAAGATCCTATTTTGTGAAAAAGCTAATCTCTCCTCCTCCCAACTTCATGAATACAAGGTGTTCCAAAAAAATGTATGCACACTTTAACAGCTGATAGCTCAATTTTGAAAATGAAATGTATTTTAATAAACACTGCCATTGTTATTATTCAAAGTGTGTGTATACGTTTTTTGGGACACCCTACATATTGAGAGACAAGGATCTGAAGTTGCTGCAGTGCTTTCTAATGATTTTCCATGGAAAGGCGATTTGGAGGCTGGAGTGGGGGCTGAATGAGCACACTTTTTCCTTTACTTATTTCTCTATTGTTTGAATATTTTTCAACAATTATATGTTTTTAAAAGCTACTTGAATAGAACTCTTAAGATAACTACTATTTTACTAAAAATAGTACATATATCTAAAATACATATTAGTGTTGCAAGCTCTTTAGATCCCTTGCAGTAACTCCTTGGGGTGCCAGGGATTTCATGGACAGTCTGATAGTTAACATTTGGAGTACTTGCTGTTGCTAGATGTTGTGCTAAGAGCATTCCATGGGTTATCTCATTTAATTTAACCTTCACAGGATCCCCACAAAGCACTTTGACAGCCTGTTATTAGCTCTGTTTTAGTTGAAGAAAGGACATCTCTAAGACCTGATCAGAGCCTTACAGCTAGTAAATGGTAAAGGGTAATTTCTGGAGTAGACTGTGGAGCATATCCTATCCAATAAGAGAGTAATATGCAAATTGACTGTACCTCCACTACACTCACAAGCCACCCCCACCAGCAAATCAGAAGTGAGCATGCAAATTAACCTGACCAAGATGGCTGCGGCCACGGAGTGAGCAGGAGGCTTGGGTTTCTCCAGCAATGGAAGAAGCCAAGCTTTCCGCACACCCTGGCAGGCCCAGGCCTTCACTCAAGGCTACAAAGTTTCAATTATAGAAGGTAAATAAATCCCAACAAAAATGGCGGTAGCCACGGAGCTGGAGAGAGCAGGAGGCTTGGGTTGCCCCTGGCGATGGAGGAAGCCAAGCTCCTGTAGCCCTGGCCTGCCTTGGCCTCCGCTACAAAGTTTCAATTATAGAAGATAAATAAATCCCAACAAAAATGGCTGCAGCCACGGAGCAAGCAGGAGGCTTGGCTCCGCTCAAGGCCACAAAGTTTCAATTATAGAAGATAAATAAATCCCAGATACCAGGGCTTCTGCGTGGGTTGCCGGAGGGCATGGCTGGCCTGCAAACCACCACAGGCCCCTTGCCCAGGCTGCCCCATGCCCCAAGGGAACCCCCACCCTGATCCAGGACACCCTTCAGGGCAAACCAGCCGGCCCCCACCTGTGCACCAGGCCTCTATCCTATCTAATAAAAGAGTAATATGCAAATTGACCATGACTGCAACACACAAGATGGCTGCCCCCAAGTGGTCAAAGATGACTGCCCCCATGCGGACACAAGATGGCCACCACCAGGTGGCCAGCAGGGGAGGGCAGTTGGGAGGGACCAGGCCTGCAAGGGAGGGCAGTTGTGGGCGATCAGGCTAGCAGGGGAGGGCAGTTGGGAAGGACCAGGCCTGCAAGGGAGGGCAGTTGGGGGCGATCAAGCCTGCAGGGGAGGGCAGTTAGGGGTGACCAGGCCAGCAGAGGAGGGAAGTTGGGGGTGACTAGGCCTACAGGGAAGGGCAGTTGGGGGGGGGACCCAGGCCTTCAGGGAAGGGCAGTTGTGGGGGGGACCCAGGCCTGCAGGGGAGAGCAGTTGGGGGGGGACCAGGCCTGCAGGGGAGGGCAGTTAGGGGCAATCAGGCTGGCAGGGGAGCAGTTAGGCAACAATCAGGCTGTCAGGGGAGTGGTTAGGGGATGATCAGGCTGGCAGGCAGAAGCAGTTAGGGGCAATCAGGAAGGCAGGCAGGTGAGCAGTTGGGAGCCAGCAGTCCTGGATTGTGAGAGGCATGTCTGGCTGCCTGTTTAGGCCCCATCCTACCGGGATCCAGCCTAAACGGGCAGTCGGACATCCCTTGAGGGGTCCCAATTGGAGAGGGTGCAGGCTGAGCTGAGGGACACACACCCCCATGCACGAATTTCGTGCACTGGGCCTCTAGTCTATGTATAAGAAACTAGAGGCCCGGTGCACAAAATTCATGCACTCAGGGGAATTCCTCAGCCCAGCCTCCGCCCTCTCGCAGTCCAGGAGCCCTCAGGGGATGTCCGACTTATGGCTTAGGCCCGCTCCCTACAGGGAGCGGGCCTAAGCTGGCAGTTGGACATCTTTAGTGCTGCCACAGAGGTGGGAGAGGCTCCCGCCACAGCCGCTGCGCTCACTAGCCATGAGCCCGTCTTCTGGCTGAGTGGTGCTCCCCCTGTGGGAGTACACTGACCACCAGATGGCTGCTCCTGCATGGAGCATCTGCCTCATGGTAGTCAGTGCGCGTCATAGCGACCAGTCATTCCGCCATTTGGTTGATCTGCATATTAGCCTTTTATTATATAGGATGCATATTAGCCTTTTATTATATACGATAGTTGGAAAGATGTAGTTTGTAGACGAATTTACTGATATTTTTGAGCAGTTTTAGTTAATAGTTTGTGTGTATGATAGAACAATTCTTAAATACATAAAACTTTAATCAAAAGATATATTTATGGTAGTACTAGAGACCTGGTGCACAAATTCGTGCACAGCTGGGGTCCTTCGGGGTGGCCTGCGAAGATTGGGCCCCAGCTTGCGTCCCCTGCCTTGCAGCCCCAGCTCGTACTCCCAGCCTCGCAGCCCTGTAGCCCTGCCTAGCATTCTGCCTTGGCCTGGCACTGTCCTCTCACCTGCTCCAGCATCCCGCTGTGGCCTTCCTCTCGTCGGGGCCCATTGGGGCCCGCAGCGCCTCCACTGCTGCCTGCTGCCAGCACTGTGTTGCTAATGCCCACCGTATTCTGCACCGGCCCCTGGTGGTCAGTACACGTCATAGCAAGCAGTCAAACTCCCGGTCTCCCGGTCTAATGACCGCCCGAGGGGACAATTTGCATATTGGGCTTTTATTACATAGGTTATTTATTACTGAAAAGTATACTTAGCACCAATTGATTTCTTATACAAAAGAGATGGTGTTATATTTAGTGATATGACTGTAGCAACAAGAGAAAGGGCAGGCACCTCGGAGGGTCTGCAGTGGCTATATTCTTTCTGACTTCTGTTCCTGGGTATCGTGTCTCTCGGGCTGAGGTGAGGGATGCCCATTTATGCTGAATTGACCTCTTGGACTAATGGCCCTAAACCTCTTTTTCTTCTTACTCCTTCTTGGTTTTTTTCTTCCTTATGAGAGCACAAATGAAAGTACTTTTCAATAGCTAGTGTTTGATTTTTTTTTTTTTTAATGAAGAAGGTATAGGTGATTTTTAAAAAACATTCAAACAGCATAGAATAAAGCAAGATGTAAAAGTTCCCATTTTACCTAAGTCACTAGTTAACAGTTTCTTCTATATCTTCACAGAAATTTTCTCTGTACATGTTATATGCTACTAGAGGCCCGGTGCACAAAATTCGTGCACGGGGGTGGGGTGTCTCTCAGCCCAGCCTGTACCCTCTCCAATCTGGGACCCCTCAAGGGATGTCCGACCGCCCGTTTAGGCCCGATCCTACCTGGATCGGGCCTAAACGGGCGGTCGGACATCCCTCTCACAATCCAGGACTGCTGGCTCCCAACTGCTTGCCTGCCTGCCTTCCTGATTGCCCCTAACCGCTTCTGCCTGCCAGCCTAATCACCCCCTAAACACTCCCTGGCCAGCCTGATTGATGCCTAACTGCTCCCTGCCAGCCTGTTTTCCCCTAACTGCCCTCCCCTGCAGGCCTGGTCCCCCCCCAACTGCTCTCCCCTGCAGGCCTGGTCACCCCTAACTGCCTTCCCCTGCATGCCTGGTCCCCCCCAACTGCCCTTCCCTGCAGGCCCGGTGGCCCCCAACTTCCCTCCTCTGCCAGCCTGGTCACCCCTAACTGCCCTCCCCTGCAGGCTTGATCGCCCCCAACTGCCCTCCCTTGCAGGCCTTGTCCCTCCCAACTGCTCTCCCCTGCTGGCCTGATCGCCCACAACTGCCCTCCCTTGCAGGCCTGGTCCCTCCCAACTGCCCTCCCCTGCTGGCCATCTTGTGGTGGCCATCTTGTGTCCACATGGGGGCAGTCATCTTTGACCACATGGGGGCAGCCATCTTGTGTGTTGGAGTGATGGTCAATTTGCATATTACTCTTTTATTAGCTAGGATACTGGAACTAGTTTCCCCTGCTGCACTTAAAAGTATACATTGGGCCCCTTTCAACAGTAGTGTGCAAAACTTCATTCTTTTGGATGACTACATTATACTTAATTTTATGGCTATGGCTGAATTCATTTAACCTATTGATGGACCAGTTGGTGTTTTAGTATTCGAAAAAATGCTGCAGTTAGCAGCAATGTCTTGTATTGTTCCAGATTGTGCAAATATATTTGTAGGATAAATTCCTCAGAGTTGGAAATACTGAGACAAAGAGTACTCATATACATATTAATAGCTATTACCATATTGCTCTCAAAAAGTAGAACTAATTTACACTCCCACCAACCATGTTTGAGACTGCCCATTTCTCTCTACCCTCACTAACTCTGGGTATTTGCAAACTTTTTAGTCAATGTCAGTTTGATAGGTGAAAAAGATGAATTATTGTTTTATTTTGTATTCAATTATAGATGAGCCTGAGCATCTTTTTATTTGTAGTTTGATCATTTGTATTTAATTTCTGTTAATTATTTGTCACCTTTACCAATTTTTCCATTAGGTTATTTGTCTTTTTCTGATTTAAAAGCTTGCCAATATTAAGAAAATTTGCCCTTTGTCTTACATGCTATGGATATTTTTGTGTAGTTTACTACTTTTTTTTCACTTGGTTTGGTCTTTCATCCCTCTTCTTTTTATCCTTGAAACTTTTTACATGGTCCGGTTGATCATATTTTCCTTTGTGACTTCTAGATTTATGTTAAGCTTAGAAAGGTCTTTCACATTCCAGGATATTGAAAACATTCATCCTTATTCTCTTTTTCTACTTTAATGTTCATATGTGTATTAGTGTTTGTTTTTAAACAGTGTGCATTTCTATTACAAAGGGGTTTTTGTACTACATTCAGTTTATTTTGGTGAAAAGAGGAGTCAGATGAAGGTACAACTTTATTCTTCAAGCAGATAGACAGTTGACCCCATATTAGTTATTGAATAATTCATCTTTTCCTAGGTGTGAGAATACTTCTGAGATGAAGCTACACACCATAACCATAAAAATCTTGTGTGTTTGCATGTGTGGGCCCTACATATGCTGTAGGAGCTTGCCATTTTTATAGGCCCAAAGACCCCTGCTGATTTCTAGTTCCATTAACAGATTAAAGAGTACACAACACATGAAGTGATGAAAATCAACCATGCCCACTAGTGAGTTTCCTGCACATATACATGCATTCCTCTCCCTGAATTTTCTCTAGACAAGTGACTGCTGTAAAATGATTGTTGGGTTGGTTGCTGGAGAGTAAATCCTACTGGTCTGTATGGACAAGTGCTGATTTCTACCTAGAAGCACCATATGGCACTCACTACTTTCCTATGACACTCTGACTTCACATTCTTGGGTATATAGCTCTCATAAATATCTTCATACTTGTCAAACCATATGTCTAAATTTTGGTTCAGAAAAATGGTTATAGGATAAATTTTATTTCTTTCTTCAACCATGACCATTTTATACTAACTTCTTTTTGAATAGAATACTTTTCAGTTGTTTTATGAATTTCTGGAAGATTATTTTGGGTGGAAATTTGAAAACCAGTACATCATATCTCATTTTAAATTTGGCACAATATGACCATTTAAAGAAAAATTACAATTATATAGTTGTAAATTCTTAGAGTATAGAAAACAATTATAGCTGATTATCTATATAAATGCTCCTCATGTTCAAATAATAAAGGCAATTTCATTTTAAATAGTTGGGTGAAAACCCCCTTTTGCTTTGTAGAAAAGTCTAAATCATAAAATATATGGAAATTATAAAATATATGGAAAAAATGAAGCTTATTTCTTAAACTATAGTATATGTAAAAGATAGGTGATTGCTTATAAGTAAAACTAGGTAGGTTAATGAAAAGTTGTAATTCACAGAAAACCTATACTGAGTCTAAAAATTATTTAACAGGTAAGAGTTACTTGAGCATTTTAGAATTTGAGACCGTTTAAAGAGAGCTTTACCTTACTGGAATTTTGGTTCTAACTATCATTGATACAAAAAGTCTGAGATCCTTTTTAGTCTTATTAGAGTAGTTGTTTATGGGTAATTTTGCTATTTTGCATGATAATTAAGAAGCTTGATTTCTTTACTCAAGCACCAGGCTGTTTGTTTCTTGAAGGCAGTAAACAGTACTGCTCATTTTTGAATCCCTGGAAAGCCTAACATGGTACATGGCACATAGTACTCACTCAATATGTGTTTCTGTAATGTATGGATGATTGAAGGAATGAAGGAATAGGACAAGCTTTTCAAATTTTATCCATCAGTAAATTCTATTAGCTCTATCTTTAAAATATATCCAGCATGTGACAACTACTCAAACCTCTCAGCTTGGTTTAGGCCACCACCATATCTCACCTGGACTAGACCATTGGTCTCCTAACTGGTCTTCCTGTTTCTGCTTTTGCCTCCATACATCAGCCAAAGTATTCCTTTTAGAAGTTAAGTGAGATCGTAACACTCTACCCACAGTGGTTTCCATCTTACTCAGAAGTAAAAGCCAAATCCTTAAAATGCCCATTTTTCTCATCTGCCTCCAAGTCTGCTCTACCATTACTTCTTTGAAGTAGTGGTAGTTCTCTCTCCTCCCTCTCATTATCTCTCCTCCCTCTCATTCTATTCCACTTATCTGGCTTTCTTTCAGTCTCTTGAACATGCCATATATTCTTCTGCCTCAGGGTCTTTGCATTAGCTGTTCCCTCTGCCTGGAAAACTCTTTCCCCTTCAGTCTCAACTAAAGTGAAAGTTCCATGAAATCAGGTGTTCTTTTTCCACTGCTACCATCCCCAGAAAATTGCCTGCTGTATGGTAGACACTTACTATTTGTTGGGAAGAAAAAGGGAGCAAAGAACTGAAGAAGGAATCAGAAGATGGGAGGCATGAAACTAAATTAAACTCATACATATAAAGATTTGGCCATAGAAACAGTGGCCTCTAGTCCTGTCCAGGTCTTAGATTCCATACCTGAGAAGGGCTGTAAACTTGACAACTTTTCTGGTAATTTCCCGTTGATGTCTTTCTAACCTATACAATTATGTTTTCATTTCTTTCCTCTTGCCTTGGAAAAACACCTTTGCTGTAGTTCTAATTGACTCTCACCTGGCACTGAAGGAATTGACAAATGACATATAATATATAGCCTTAACTTTCTGTTGTTCTTTGTAGAAGCTAGATTGTTTCTCTCCAAAGCCTACTTGAGTCCTGTCACTGCAGGGGATGATGTTTGGCTGAGACCTCCCCTGAGTCTGCTGTTTACTTGGTAGGCACTGTGCTTGCCATTCTGACTGCCCTTACCTGAGGCTGCCTCTTCCCCTCTATTGGGCCTTTATGTTCCTTCTCTTGGTTTCTCTTTTGGATTGCATGTTGCCTCAAATAAAATTGCTAACAACATATGGCCTGTTATGATTCTCTTTTCCCAAACTCTGCCATTTTGTATATTTGTGACACACTGCAGATTTTGTGAAGATTGCTTCATAATATTTGTTTACCATCTGCTGCACTCTATTTGGTATCTTGCTAGGATTTTTTCCTCCATTTTAAGTGACATTAACAAAATCCAGCCAGTACATAGACTTTCTGGTTCTACTTTTGCTTCCCTAATGTGCTGGAAAATCATATTACTATGCTCCAGGCAACTAGAGAAGCCTGGAATCTCATTGTGAACCAGAGTATCAGATCCATTGCACCCGCCCCTTTCTTGGTCATATCCGTAATGCTTTTTGGTCAGATGGCAAAGAACCTTCATGTATAAGACAAAAGGAGTTTAAATTATTTTTTGCTATTTCTTTCTACTTAGTACCACTACTTTCTAGTATTCTTCACCAACATATTTATACTTTTGAAACTCTATGCCATTTTAGTAAGTTTTTATGATTTATAGTTCCAGTTAGTGTACTTTTTATAGCTAATCCAGCTTGATAGGCAAATAGCCAGAGTCTTTGCTAGATAGGCTGTGTATGTCCAACTTTTTATTGAGATAAGTATTTTAAGTCATTGTCATACTAAATTGCTTGGTGTATCTTTCTACTTTCTTATCCTTTAGTAACTTCTCATACCTGTCAACTCATTTTCTTTATTTTCCCCCAGCTTTATTGAGATATAATTGACATATAACATTGTATAAGTTTAAGGTATATAGTGTGCTGATTTGATAAAGTTATGTATTGCAAAATGATTACCACCATATTATTAGTTAACACCTCCATTCTATCATATAATTACCATTTCTTTTTTTTGTGGTGAGAACATTTAAGATTTACTGTCTTAGCAACATTCAAATATATAACACATTATTATTGGTTATAATCATGCTGTACATTAGATCTCCAGACCTTGTTATATTTATAACTGAAAGTTGTACCCTTTGACAAATATCTCTCCCATTTTCCCCAACCACTGGTAATCACCACTTTACTCTCTGTTACTCTAAGTTTGGGTTTTTTAGATTCCACATATAAGTGATATCATACAATATTTGTCTTCCTATGACGGACTTATTTCACTTAGCATAATGCCCTCAAATTTCATACAAGTTGTCAGAAATGGCAGGATGTCTTTATTTTTCTACTCTCTCTTTTTTATTTATTTTATCTGAGGATGTCTTTATTTTTCATGGCTGAATAATATTATGCAGTGTGTGTGTGTGTGTGTGTGTGTGTGTGTGTGTGTGTGATGGACAATTAGGTTGTTTCCATATCTTGGCTATCTGTAATAATAAAAGCATAATATGCAAATCAACCAAACGGCCAAACAGTGGAACGGCTGTCCAGACGATCTTCCAGACGACCTTCCAGATGAATCCGGGCTGTGAGGGCCTAGCCTTGCACGAATTTTGTGCATCGGGCCTCTAGTTATAAATAATGCTAATGAATATGGGGGTGCTGATATCTCTACAAAATCCCAATTTCCTTTCCTTTGGCTTGCTGAAAGTCTGTGTACTGGCTGGATTTTGTTAATGTCACCAGAAGTAGGATTGCTGGTATTTTAATTTTCTGAGGAACCTCCATACTGTTTTTCATAACAGCTATGCCAATTTGCATTCCCACCAAGAGTGCACAAGGGTTCCCTTTTCTCTACATCTTCTCCAGTGCTTGTTATCTCTTGGCTTTTTGATGATAGCCATTCTAACAGATGTGAGAAGATATCTCATTGTGTTTTGTTTTGTTTCTAAATATGTTTTTATTTTTATGAGAGAGAGGGAGAGAGAGAGAGAAACATTGATGAGAGATAAACATAGATCAGCTGCCTCCTGCACATCCCCTCCTGGGGATCAAGCCCGAAACCCGGGCATGTGCCCCTGACCAGTAATTGAATCAGCAACCTCTTGGTGCATGGGATGACACTTAACCAACTGAGCTAAACCAACTGGGCTCGTTTTTTTTTTTTTTTTTTTTTTTTTTTTTAAATATATTTTATTGATTTTTTACAGAGAGGAAGGAAGAGTGATAGATAGTCAGAAACATCGATGAGAGAGAAACATCGACCAGCTGCCTCCTGCACACCTCCCACTGGGGATGTGCCCGCAACCAAGTTACATGCCCTTGACCGGAATCGAACCTGGGACCTTTCAGTCCGCAGGCTGACGCTCTATCCACTGAGCCAAACCGGTTTTGGCAAACTGGGCTCATTTTGGTTTTGATTTGCATTTCCCTGATGATTAGTGATGTTAAGCATCTTTTCCTGTACCTATTGTATGTCTTCTTTGGAATCCTTTGTCTTTAGAGAGAAGTATATTCTCACTTTAAACATCAAAGCCAATGGTTTGCTCTTGGCTGCCCTCGGGGGTTAGGTTACCTGGATTTTTGCATTTTGGCTAGAATTATCAGTCTTTTCATAAGTGTGATTACTTTTCCAACTCAGTCTCCTCTTTGACAAGAACTAGGAATCTTCATAAAACTACTAATCACAATTATTAGAGTGAATCAGTCCCCTCAAAGGGCAATTTGTAAAGAAAACCAATACATACATAAAATGGGGCTTTTTTATTAATCCATAAAAACTATTAATCTGATTTCATCCTCAGACTTGATTAGATAGAATGCCTCTTTCAACTTCTCAGAACTCTTTTTCTTGGAGTCTGACCCCTTCTGGAACAGCCCTAAGCCCTTTACCACTAGGTGGGCTATTCTGGCCATGTAGCTTCAGTTTTCTGTCCAAATTAAAGCAAAATACCTTTGTATGTTTCATAACTGCTTTTTATGGAATTGCTAGATAATAAATTATTCTGGTGGCTGACTCCCCTCACAGTTTTTTGTTGAATTAATCCCTAAGATATTTCATAGAATTATAGAATTCCAGAATCTTTTGCCTTAAAGATTCAAGCTTGGTTTGGGGAGCTTGTTGTTGTCATTCCTGATTTAGAGAGATGTGATATAAATGATTTTTCTGGAATCCTTGTCCTCTCTTTACAAATTATAAAAAGACTAGAGGCCCAGTGCATGAAAATCATGCACTGGGAGGGGACGTCCCTCAGCCCGGCCTGCACCCTCTCGTAGTCTGGGAGCCCTTGGGGGATGTCCAACTGTTTTACTAAACTCCAAGCACTTCCATCCCATGTACATATTGAAATTTGAATATAAGCAGTCCCTTTGTAACCACCATCTCTGTAGCTGGCTCTGGTGTAGAAATGAGGTTTACAAAAAGCTACTTTGTTCAGATTGAAAATATTACCAAGTTCAGGACTTTATCAAAACAAAGCTGTTCGTTGTTTTTTTTTTTTAATCATTTTAGTGCACATCCAAACAGAGAATTTGACTTGGCTTTAAAACAAAAATGTAAAGTGCTTTCATGGATATAATATGCAACATTATATTTCTTTATACTATATCTGTTTTTCCCCTTTGTTTCCTGCATTTGTAAGAAAACTTTTTGATTTAACCTTGAAAATACTGTAGAAACTTTTTTGTTTCCAAAATTAGAATGGCTTTGGTTTTATAGATTCTATAACTTAAAAAGCAAAAGAAAGAAGGAATGTGTTAGATTCCTATATATCCTTTATATATATAACATCTAGGAATGTGCCACCTTTGTCACTGAAAGTCACCATTGTGTGTCTTTTATACTGAAAACAGGCAACTCTTGATAGCATAATGCCAATAGTGACTTTAGACAGTTTCTACCTGTATAGATATTTAGTATGACTTGATGATACTGATTTACATCGAGTTGGGGAACTATTTAAGGTGAACCAGGATCCAGGAACAAATGCTTTGGAGAGAAAACCCCAGCAAGAGCTTTGGGCTTGATCATTGAGTGGGGCTGGCTCAAGTGCTAGTTTCCATCATGATGTCAGATTGCTATTGGCTACCAAAAAGGAAAAGGAAGTAGCATTTTGCTCTTCGGCTAATTGGGAGACAACACAGGCTCCCTTGTAGGGTTCCCAGAGCCTGGTCAGTGAACAGGGGTATATCTTCAGAACTGCAGCTGGACAAAAAGGAGGGCTGGTGGGCGAAGAGCCTTGTGCTGAACTGAACTCATACTGTCTTTTCAGTAAGAATCCCCAGAGTATGTGATGTAAGCAAAGGAGAAAAACAGATATAAAGGAATATAATGTTGTATATTATACACATGAAAGCCACTTTACATTTTTGTTTTAAAGCCAGGCCTGGGATCAAATCAGCAAATTAGATACCCAAGAGTGACCAAAATGAATAAATAACACCACTGATTGTTTAATAAGTGCACCACAGCTGAGACATCCAAATGAGAGAGAGTAGCCCCTTCTAAGTTGTCCCCTGGGAAGCTGTGCACTTTTTCCAACAATGCTGCTGTTGCTAAAAATATTTTGGGTATTTTTCTTAAAACTGTACAGTTAGAGTCTGCCACATAGGCTGTTCTCCTGTTGACAGATGTTTATCTGTAGAAAGATGACGAAGGTAACTAAATATTTAGAAATAGCCAAAAGTCATTCTGAGTTCTTCTTGGCAGGTACTGTAGGAGAATGATCAGGTGGGCAATTTTGTTTGGGTTAAAAGTGAGATCTGATATTTTCACATGGTCTATCTTCTAGTTCTTTTTTTTAAATATATTTTTATTGATTTCAGAGAGGAAGGGAGAGGGAGACAGAGGAAAGAAACATCAATGATGAGAGAGAATCATTGATTGGCTACCTCCTGCACACCCTCTACTGGAGATGGAGCCTGCAACCTAGGCATATGCCCTTGGCCGGAATCGAACCTGGGACCCTTCAGTCCGCAGGCTGACGCTCTATCCACTGAGCCAAACCAGCTCGGGCTATCTTCTAGTTCTTAAAGCAGTTTGTGAAGAGTTACTTCAAAGCTACTTTGAATAAGGGAAGCATAGTTGAAATAAGTACATTGTTTCTGTATGTGTCTACTTTGATAATACAGTTAGTCAAATGAATACATTCTGGTTATGTATCTTGTAAAGCCTTATTATCCTCTAGTTTCAAGACTATTTCAAAGTACCATGAATTGCTGTTTGACACTTACTATGGTCAGAGTTCCCAGTACAAATGAAACTGTACAGAAAGAGAAAGAGAGCTACTAGATAGAATAGGATATGGAGAGAATGTTAAAGTTGCTTTGCAAGTTTACCTTACACTAGGCTCCCAGTTTTTCTTCTGTAAAAAGGAATCTATCTATACTAACAAAAGCCTAGGTGGCCCTCGAGCGACGCCTTCATGTCATCACAAGATGGCCGTCCCCAGGTTATCACAAGATGGTCGCTACAAGATGACCGGCGGGGGCGGGAGGGGGTGCAGTTTGGGGCACCCTGAGGGGGGCAGTTGGGGGTGACCAGGCTGGCAGGGGGGGCAGTGAGGGGCAACCAGGCCAGCAAGGGGGGGCAGTTGGGAGTGACCAGGCTGGCAGGAGGGGGCAATTGGGTGCGACCAGACTGGCAGGAGGGGGCAGTTGGGGGCAAACAGGCCAGCAGGCAGAGGCGATTAGGGGTGATCAGGTTGGCGGGGGGGATGCAGTTAGGGGCGATCAGGCAGGCAGGTGAGCAGTTAGAAGCCAGCGGTCCCGGATTGTGAGAGGGATGTCTGACTGCCGGTTTAGGCCCAATCCCCAGGATCTGGCCTAAACCGGCAGTCGGACATTCCCTGAGGGGTCCCAGATTGGAGAGGGTACAGGCTGGGCTTAGGGACACCCTCTCTGCCCCCCGTGCATGAATTTTGTGCACTGGGCCTCTAGTATATATAAAAAGCCAGTGACTGGAATGCCGGAAGGACCAGAACGACCAGAATGACCGGTCACTATGACACCCACTGCGGCCGGCCAACCGGCCTGATCAGGGGTGGGGCCAGCCGGCCAACCTCCTGCTGCACCTCCTCCTGGTCGGCCCTGTCCCCAGTCAGTTCCCCCATCAAGGGTGGGGCCAGCTGACCTCTTGCGGCTTCCCCCTGGCTGACCTGGCCCCAATGGGGCCCGGATCAGGGGTGGGGCTTGTGGCAAACCTCCCGTGGACTCTCCCCCTGGCCGGCCTGGCCCCCTGTTGCCCCCCCCCCCCACCAACCCTGATCGGGGGCGTGGCTGGCTGGCAAACTGCCCGTGGCTCCTCCCTTCAGCCAGCCCCACCCCTGATCACCATCCCCCGTCGGGGATGGGGCTAGCCAACCTCCCCCCACCCCCCTGGGGCTGACCTGGCCACAATGGGGCCCTGTTCGGGGGTGGGGCCAGCAGCCAACCTCCTGCAGCCCCTCCCCCCAGCTTGCTAGCCCCCACAATAGGCCTCGATCACCGAGTAGGCTGAGGACCTACCCATGCACGAATTCGTGCACCGGGCCTCTAGTAATAATAATAAAGTCACACTATCTACATTATAGGACCATTGTGAAGTTCTTCAGGAGGTACTTACTGCATATGAAGCACTTAGTGCCTTGTGTATGATGATGATCAGTAAATGTTAGTCATTTTTATTATGCTAATGTGACATGGTGGGTTGCCTGGAAGAGAAAAAGAATGAAGGAATAGAGGGATAGGGTGCTGTGTGGGGAAGAAAAAAGTACTGACAGTAGAATACAACTGGCCTGTCTTCAGTTTCTAAAGTTCTCCAAACCAAACCTGTTTTAGTCATACTCCTAAATACATGTCATGAATGGCATGAGTAATATTTTACTTTTTAGCTGTCCCTTAATTTTTTAGTTCTTTATTGAGATTCTGGTTGTATTCTGAACAAAACAAAGCAAAACAACAAACCTCAACATCCCCCAAAGTAGGGTTTTGAGGATTTGGATATCAGTTTGTAAAAACAAATTGTATTATGTTTCCAGCTGATGTGGTTTTTGTACATAAAAAATGCAAATCTTATCACTTGCATTATGTTGCTTTTTAAACAGATGAAGATGAAGATGGTGATCGAATTACAGTGAGAAGTGATGAAGAAATGAAGGCAATGCTGTCATATGTAAGTATATTACAAATGAGGACTATCTTAAATATATTACTGTGATTGAGAATGCTGTTTCTTGGCAGAATGAAGGTATAAAAGTAAATCACAATTGCCATAACATTTTTCTATATAGTATATAAGGTTTGCAAAGATTTCCTTGTGTGAAAGTTAAGGGCATTCTTTCCAAAAACACTTACTGATCATATCATGAACATTAAGAATAATGCATCTTAATGACTTTTGCATTAGGTATGGTGCAGACTAAATGGACTATCAATTTCCTGTATTTTTTATGCAGTACTTAAAGTAACGGCTCATTAAAAATGAACCCCTGGGCTCTAAAAAATTTTTCAAAATCTACTTTCAACTGGCGATCTCTTTCACCCTTCCAAACACACTGTAGTTATAATGTAGCTGCAGGCTTAATATGGATACACAATTTAAAGATATGCTCTCCATTATTTTATCCACCCCCTTATACCCATCCCAAGATGAACTACTATGGGGTTACTTACTGAATCAAAGTGATTTGAATATATCCTGAAATGACTTTTCTTTTGTGTTTTGGATTTCAGTGAAAATTTGCATTAATGTTTGTCACAGGACTGAAGTAGGTCAACAAGAGAAAAGGCTACATTTCTAAAACTTTAATACTGAGCTTCAAAAATTCAACTATGATAAAAAACAAATTTCCTCTTATTTGTTTTATTTTATTTTATCTGAGTTTGTATGTGTTTATAAAATCTCTAATGGTCTGGTGGAAAGAACATTGGACTGGAAGCCAGGAGACCCAGCTCTTTTCTGGTTTCCCGGCCTTAGGCAAATCACTTAACCTTTCTGTGCTATAGTTGCCTCATCTGTCAGTTGTGGATAATAATACATGTCCTTTCTATGGCACAGGGTCATTGTAATGATCAATAGGGGAATAGCCGTGAAAGCCCTTTGAAAACTAAAAGTTCTATACAAATGCAAAGTGGTATTATGGTGGAAATGATAGTGAGACTCTAACCTTAGCTAACAGTTAGGTTGTAGGTTTTTGATAGACTTCAACTTCAACCCAAGGTATTGTTTCACTGTAATGAAAACTGTAAAATATCTGTGTGGGTTTCTGCCAATAGTTTTAATTTAGGGTAGGAGGAAAGAGAACAAGAAGAATGGCATGATTAACAGAGCGTTGCATTCAGAGCTGCACAGAGTAGGAAAAGTCAATTTCCCATTGACTTCCCATTAACTTACTTGAGAGTCCTTGTGCTTTGAGAATTTAGAGCAGGGCTCATCAGCACCTTGAAAGGTGGAGTAGGATGGTCTGATGAAAGGTCTAGTACTAGTATTGATAGATTTCTAACTCTCCTGGGAATGTGACATGCTTATTTTTAGAAAACACACACACATAGGTTGGTTCTAGTTTTTTCACATGCATCTATTGCAGAGTACATTACTGACAGCAGTATACTTTCATTATGTCTCTGACATAGCCACATAAAGAGGCGTGTTTTCAATAATGTGCTTTTGGGAAGATCTGACAAAAGGTGCCTTTTAAGAATGTTACTGCATGTGATCATAATAATAATCATTTTTAGGTTTTTTGGTGCCTCATCTATATACTAGATGCTTATGGTATTTCATTTTCATTGGTTTTAATCACTCTCTGAGGTAGATATTGTCATTTCTATATTTTAGATGAGGAAGCCATGATTAACAAACATGCTGAAGGTCTTAGAGCTAGTATGAATGTGAATATGGAATTTAAGTTCCGTTTCTTCTCTTAGCCAGGTAGCTCATTTGGTTGAGTGTTGTTCCAATATGCCAAGGTTGCAAGTTCAATCCCGGGTCAGGGCACATACAAGAATCAACCAATAAATGCGTAAATAAGTGGAACAACAAATCAATATTTCTCTCTCCTTCTCTCTCTCTCAAATCAATAAATAAATAAATAAATTTTTTTAAAGTTCAGTTTTCTCTTATGCCAAAGCCCATGATCTTTTACTGTTTTACAGTTTCTCTCCTATTCACCTACTTGCACGTTAATATTGGGATCTTTCTATGTTATAACCACTATTAAAATCTGAGTGATTTGTTTTTATATAATACCTTAGTTGAGCTATCTGAGTATATATTCTGTATGATTTCTGCTTATTTTCTCAAATACTGTGCTTAGTTTTGTAGGAAAATATTAGTTATGTAATTCTTTTTAAACTTAAAAGTTCCTGAGACTTTTTGAGAGCCACTTTTTAGTCTGAAAAGAAATCAACTAGCTCATTGATCCCCAAATATTTAGGTTTCATGAACTAATCAGTCTTTCATTTTTAGGTTGGAAGACAGACATAGGCATGGTAATGTTTAATTTTGCCAATAAAACCAAACCTTAATACATAAACTAATAAAAGTATCTACTGTTAACCATTATTAATAGAATGAGAGTTATTTAAAGATTAAAACATTAGGCAGTACGTAATCTCAAAAGTAAAGATGATCATTAAAGTGAGTAAATTTAGTTTTAATGTAAAAACTCACTACATTATTCTTTGTATTAATTTGCTGTGGATATTGAAAACTTTTTTAATGAATTGGTAGTGGCTTACGGATTGTGGTCAGGCCAATTAGGTCCAGATTTTCTCACTAATTCACTTAACAAATACTTAAGAGGCCTAGCTGGTATGGTTGAGTTAGGTTAGAGTGTCATCCCACACCGGAGGGTTGCAGGTTCCATCCCAGCCCTTTGGTATTTCTTTAATATAAGCAAAGCAAAAATAGAAACACTTTTACCACAAATCCTTTAATTATTCTTTCCTATTGATTACAAAGGTTAAATGAATAAACAGCCTGAATCTCTGCCTAAAATTTTAAAAAATTTTGCAATGTCTAAGTTGTAACTTGCAGAATTTTTTTTTTTTTTAATTGGATACAAGATTTTCTGGCTTTGGGACAACAGAAGCATAAGTTGTTGGGTGTTGGTTGTTTTTTTAATCAGTAATTTAAATAGATTTTTGTATTAGATCTGAAAATGTTGCTTTTTTAATTGAAAACTTATCAATTATTTAAATTGTTAGCAGCCTTAGGCTGTTAATTTTATGTATGCCATAATAATGACATACAGTGGATTTTGATACATGTGACACATGGAATATCGCATTGTGGTAAGGATTTGTCATAACAATAGATTGTTGTGTGCTGTTTAAGTAATAACCAATATATTAAACCGAAGTGTTGCCACACATTAGTACCATTTTATGTAAGTTATTTAGAAGTTGCATTCTTTTCTTCATTGGATATATTTTTAAGAGATAATGAGAAGAAAACAAAGCTATAATAAATTGTCTTTTAAGAAAATTTAAAGTAATTTGGTCTCCAAGGAGATATTTAATGTATTGAGAGAATTCAACAGCCAAGTGTTATTACAGCACCATTGTGATAGCTCTCTGTGTTTTGTTATGAGTTTGTGTTAATCAACAATCTGTTTTTATAGCGTAGTTTCTTGTATGTTATGTTGTTAGAATATTCCACTTCTGGGATCATGGCTTTTTCTCTGACACTATTGTATCTTTTTAATTCCTCCATAAAGTATTTTTTTAATTAGGATTTGAAATGCTTTATTAGGAAAAAAATACACCCAACCTACATATTTTGAAAACTGAATACCTGATCATTGCTAATTACTTAAAGGACCCTGTTAAATATTCCCTTAATGTAGTTTACATTTTTTTGTTTTGTTTTCCCTCTCATTTTCTAGAAAGATTGAATATAGTATGCTGATTTTCTTCTTCCATTTTTTGTATTTGTTGCCTCGTAGTGCTGGCTTCATTTCCCTACAGCATCAAACAACAATGCTGGGCCTTGTTTATTGATTCCTCATAAGCTTTGTCTATCACTGAGACCCAGCTATAGGAAGGGGTTATTTTCATGTTAACCTCTACTTTTGGGTGACCTTTCATTAAGAAACTCAGTAGTACATTTTACTTTTGTAAGTGGGTTCATATTTGTTTCTGCTAAATCCTATGTCTAGTAAAGGATTTATTGCACTTGGTTCTCTCGATACTGAGGCGCTTGTATGAATGCAGCACAGTAGTAACAAGAATAATTTTTTTCATTTTGCCCATTCTCTCTCTTTATACCATTTTCCCCTGCATTGCCAAAAAAGAATGGGATGAGTTTAACTGTAAAGCCTCCCATTAAGGCTGAGCCCCTGTGTTTTAGTAGAGTGTAAGTATTCCCTGTGGAACACTTGACCATAGTTAGACGTGGTACCATGAGGGAAACTACTTCTTGACCTCTATAGCACTTTGTAAATTGGGATGTGATTAGCTTTAGCCTACCTAATATGAACAACTTGGAGATTGCCTCTAAAATTATACAGTTACTCAAGTAGAGTTGGAAGGGAGGCTTAGAGGTCTTGTCCATCTGTTTCATTTTACAGAGAAGGAAACTGGCCCAAAGAGATCAGATTCAATTGGAGGTCATTTTGGTATGAATGGGAAGGTCTGGACACAGATCCAGGCCTTTGGCTCCCAATCCTTTCACTCTCAGTCTCTTCACTCCCAGTCTTAAGTGATGTTTTTGTTTTGGCATCTATTGAGGTAATATTATTAATATTATTAAATATAAAAATACTCTGGGCTTTTAAAGTTTTAAAGGTTTTCTTCTTACCTTTAAGGCTGAGTTTTACCTCAAATTTTCTTGCTGTTAGGAGTTGAACATTTTACAGCCTCGGCCTTTGCTATTAGAAAGTTTCCTTCAAAGAGCAAAGAGACTGAAAGCTCATTTTCCACATGCTGCTTTTAAATATTCCCCATATTGAGTAGGTCCTACTTTGAACTTACTTTGTGCATAGAAAATCAGCTCAGTCTTCAATGAGCAGTTAGTCCCCTAATTCAATGTAATTCATCCAAACAGACTGGTAATGCAGTATATTCTCCTGGTAGGGTGGAAAAATGATGAAAAGAGTGAGAAACTGAATGAAATAAATAAATTGTTTTGGAAATTATTCCATTTTTTCTTCAAATAATAACATGCTCTAAACTGTAAGTAAAGTTTTCTCATTCAATGAATAAAGCTTTTTTTTTTTTTTTAGGGGTATATTATTTTAACTTCCTCTTCTATTTTATCTGGGGCATTTGGATGACCTTGAAATAGTGATAAAAATGTAGCAGCCCCTTATTTAGTCCTCTTGTGAAATATCTTGGGGTACCTGTGCTGGTAAGAAGCAGAAGCATACTCAAATTTACATTAAAACAAGGAGTTTATTATGCAGCTCATGGTGGCAAAGGAAAAAAATGAGCATAAGTAGGCCACAGCCAGGGTGGGACCTATATTTTGTCATTAATGTAGCCATGCTCCCAGTTCAGCTTCATCTCTGTAGAGGACTCAGGGTAGCCTGTAGGTTGATTCCTCTAGAGTCCTATTTTGCAACAGCTAGCAAGAAGGGGCAGAGCCATGTCGTACAGCAATTGGCCCCTTGGGGGCTCTGGCGAAGAGCTTCTCTTCAGGGGAGATGATGGACTTCTAGCACTAGGATTGCTGTGGGCCATAACCCTGGTATTAGGCCCTTGTTGGCAGCTCCTAATGAACCTCTATGCTCTCACGGCCAGTTTTACTGGAAACAAGAAAGAGCCGTTTCTAGATATCTCTGAAAGGTAACTCTGTCACCATACAAAGTTATTATATTATTGACTATATTCCCTGTGTTATGCATTATATCCTGTGACATATATTTTATAACTGGAAGTTTGTACCTCATAAACCCTTCATCCTGTCTTCAATTTCAGTAGCCTCCTCCTCTGGCAACCATCAGTTTGTTCTCTGTATTTATGAGTCTGTTTCTAAATGTTTTGTTTGTTCTTTTTCTTTTTAGATTCCACAAATAAGTAAAGCCATGTGGTATTTGTCTTTATCTGACTTATTTCACTTAGCGTAATACCCTCTAGGTCAGCCGTGGGCAAACTACGGCCCGCGGGCCGGATCCGGCCCGTTCGGCCCGCGGAGCCGAAAGAGCGGAGGGTTCTCTTGCTCTCCCCTCCGCTCCTTTACTTTGAATTTATATTAGTTCACACAAACACTCCATCCATGCTTTTGTTCCAGCCCTCCGGTCCATTTTAAGAACCCATTGTGGCCCTCGAGTCAAAAAGTTTGCCCACCCCTGCTCTAGGTCCATCCATGTTATTGCAAATGGCAAGATTTTATTCTTTTTTATGGTCGGGTAATATTCTATTGTATATATATCCATTCATCTATTCATGGATACCTACGTTGTTTCCATACCTTGGCTATTGTAAATAATGCTGTAATGAACATAGGGATGCATATATCTTTCAAATTAAGTATTTTTGTTTTCTTCAGATAAATACCCAAAAGTGAAATTGCTGGGTAGTATGGTAGTTTTATTTTTAATTTTTTGAAGACCCTCCTTACTGTTTTCCATAATGGCTGCACCAATTTACAATCCCACTGACAGTGCACGAGAGTTTCCTTTTCACAACCTCACCAAGACTTGTTTGATTTATTTATTTTTTAATATCAGGTGAACAGTAGATGGGATCTTGATGAAAGCACTATCAAAATGGGCTAAATACAGCAGTCTATTTGTAAGGGAATGTCCCATTTGGCCTGCTGTCTGCATGGCCTGATGGTCCTGTTTTATTTAAGTGGCAGGTTCCCTGAAGCTACTATTTAAACTTCTATTTTAGAAATACAGCAGAATTGCTGCAGCCTGGAAATAGGTTAAAGGTTAGTGTAGTCACTGCCTCAGGCTAACTGTGGGGATGACTCTGAAAGCTTCAACTGAGAGGATCCTACAAATTTGGGACCATTGCTGAATACAAATTTAAACTCCTCTGCAAACTCACATTACCTTAAACTTGTCCAAGTTGAATTTCATCTGCTATTGGCTGCCCAAAGCTCTATTAAGACCAGCTGGAGCTCCCTAACAGTTTTACTATCCAAAACAAAGTCTTATCATTAAGTTGGCCAACATACTGTCTTTTTCACTTCCAAATCATTAATAAACACATCTATCCAATAACTTTATCCTATAAATAGGCCCCAGAGTTGTTCTCTGTCAACCTTTCACTTGAAGACTTTTCATTGTGCTTTTGTTTCTCATCATCTAATTAATCCCTGACCATATGTGGCTAGAGTCATTTAAGGAAGAGCATCTGCACATTGTTGTTACCTCTGCAGGGGCAATGAGGTGAGTGAGGAGTGTGTGTGTGGTGGTGGTGGGGGGGGGGGGGGGGCGGGGAATTGAAGCCAGGTAAGTCTGTAGCAATTAATTTGGTATTCACAATAGATCGGCTTCATATGTTATTTTTTAACACTGGAGCGGTTGTGTTCTTCCTAAGAGATCAGTGTCACAGAGGGAAAGTCTCTTAATGTAAAGTATAAAAAATAATTGAAAGAAGGTATAATGGATGACACTTCTGAGTAGTGTTGTAATTGAATTTTTAGTCATTTGACAGAGTTAAGATTGTTGGGTTCTTCACTGGGAAAACCAATAAATTAACTATGGACTGCAAATAGCTGGTTAGTTTATTGATTATTGCTGTAATTACTGACTGAGCTACATATAATGGGGTATGTTTACAGTATTGACAAAACAGGAATTTGAAAATTTTATCATTAGGGAAAAAATAGCATGCTCTTCCGTATAAATTGAAATAGTGCACTAATTATATTATCTATTAGAAGACATGCTAAGGAGAGATTTAGGAAACTGTTGTTATAAATGTATAGAATAATAAATAAACCTTTTTTATATGTAATACTTGCCACTGAGTAAGTTAGAAGTACAACCAATGAGGATAGTTATCATGTGTGTATTAGTTCCTTTCTGCCTCCTTCCCTTAAACATTTGGTGGCGGGGGGGGGGGGGGGTCACCAGTTATGTGTAAGGCACATAGTAGGCATTGCATGGCAGTACCTATTTAGGGTTTAGGAGACACAGGCCTTTTTGAAAATCTGCAAAGTTGTTTTTTCTTTTCCCAGAAAATTCATTTTACATTCTGTGACATTTCACATAATTTCGGCAACTTAAGGATCTCCTGAGGCTCATACAGACCCAAGTTAATACCTTTGCATTAAGAGAAAATATACAAGACATGGTCCCTGCCTTTGATGAACTTCCAGAAGAGAAGCAGACATTGCTCCTCATAGTACCCTTTTACTTATTTTACTATTTAGAGTACTGTGGTAATTGAGGGAAAGGGAAGGGACATTGACTCAGCCTTCGTAAACCAATTAGCTAAATTCTTCTGTACTTGGTCTAAAAATTTCAGTGATCTTGTTTAGGAGTTTCTGTGTCACCTATTGTTATAAACATTTCCTTCTATGTACTGTTGCTCAGAAGTGGGAGATTCATAGCACTGTGCCCTCTTTCAAGATTTTTTTTTCAAGTATTTTATAAGAAAGTTTCCCATATACCAGCTATTTTGATTTGGTTCTTCCTAACACCTTTATGGGGTGAGCAAAGGAGGTATTTTTCCCATTTTTACAGCTGAGATTACTGAGGCACAAATTGCATGCTTTTTTCAAGGTCACACAGCTACTAAATGTAGAGCTGGGACCTGAGATCACTCACTCACTGATTTGTCCACTTA
Organism: Plecotus auritus; assembly: GCF_963455305.1. Lineage (NCBI taxonomy): Eukaryota > Metazoa > Chordata > Mammalia > Chiroptera > Vespertilionidae > Plecotus > Plecotus auritus. The sequence continues at coordinate 48,134,226 of NC_137770.1, read as the reverse complement.
TTCATACAACCAGTTTTCCATACAGTAAATATTTATGGGATAGCAACTATCTGGCCAAGTGTTATGCCAGGTGGTGGAGGTGCAGTGAAAATATAATTAATTTCTTCAGGAACTTACTGTCCAGTCATGGAGATTAACAAAAAAGGCGATAGTATTCAGTGTGGGAGGATAAGAAAAGCTCATCACTCGGCAGAGTGGTAAGTGCGATAAAAAGTTCAAGTGTTAAGTGCTCTGTAAGCACAAAGGGGCACCTGGTCTGTCTTTGGGGACAGAGAAGTCTTCCTGAAGAGGGTGATGCCCAGGTGGATTAAGAGGACAAGGGGACTGGGAAGGGTGTTTGGGGCAGAGAAAAGAGTAAAGGCTTAGGTGAAAGGATGCCTGGTGCATTCAGGAGGAGCTACCCATGATTCAGTGTCTTATGAGCAGTGAGGTGGGGAGGAAGGGAGGATATGAGGTGAGGTTGGGAAGGAAGGTGGGCAGATCATGGAGGGCGCCAGCTTGAGGGATTTGAGAGGTGGAAAGATGCAGAGTTAATAAGACTGCTGATTGAGTGTGGGGAAGAAGGAAAGCTAGGTGCTCTGGATTACTTTCAGATGTCTAGCTTGGAAAACTAGGTCACTGTGATGTCATTTACTGAGATAGTGAACCCAGATGGCAGAAGACAGGTCTAAGGCATGTGGGAGGGGTGTGAGAGGTAGGGACCTGTTGAATCTGAGGCGCCTGTGGACAACCAATTGGTTATGTACCGAATCTTAGAGGAGAGGAATCTGGGCTGGAAATAAAGATTTGTGATTCATCAGCTCCTAATTAGTCTCAATGACTCCTCTGGTAATTGAAACCTTTGAAGTGGCTGAAGTTAACTCAAGGAGAGTATAAAATAAGAAGAGAAGGTTGATGAAAAACCATGGGGAACTCCAGCATTTAAAGGATGGGTGGGTGTAAAAAACACTTACAGGAAACGGAGCACAGTGGTTAGGGAGGTAGGAAAGCCAGAGAGGGTCACTGAAGAAGGAGGGAAGGCCCCTTGTCAGCACAGGAATCTGCAGTGCACCATGCTGCCTCATGTATCCCCAGCCTCTGAAAGATCAGGTGACCTGGCCTAACCTGTACAGGGTATGAATGAGGAAGCAAAGCTCTCCACCAGCTCAGCAGCCCACCCAGGAGCCTGCTTTATCTAGTTAAATGTTTTGTGTATGAGAAATATCAGATAATTTACCTTTTGGCTTTTAAATAGTAAACATACATTTCTTTTTTTTTTTTTAAATATATTTTATTGATATTTTACAGAGAGGAAGGGAGAGGGATAGAGAGCTAGAAACATCGATTAGAGAGAAACATCGATCAGCTGCCTCCTGCACACCTCCGACTGGGGATGTGCCCGCAACCCAGGTACATGCCCTTGACCGGAATCGAACCCGGGACCCTTCAGTCCGCAGGCCGACGCTCTATCCACTGAGCCAAACCGGTTTCGGCTAAACATACATTTCTTGTTCTGAGTGCATGGACTAGAATGAAAGAATTATTTTTCTTGATTCACTGATAAAGCCTTTGTTTTGTCTGTGCAATACAGGGGTGATGATCCTCACAGAGTAGGATAAGGCTGTGACAAATTAAATGAATAAATGTAGGTATGTAATACTGAGCCCAACACAGTAGGTATTCAATGAGTGATAGTTGTTTCTCTGTGTGTGTGTGTCGCTCTCTCTTTGTCTCTTCTCTCTCTCTTTTAATAGAGAACTTGTGCCTTGTAAAATTAAACTGCTGTTTTGGAATTCAGGTTTTTCATATGGCAGATTTCCATGAAGAAAAAAAAATGTTGTAATTGATTGAATTGTGTTTTTAGAATTAGAATTAGGTTTATAACAAATAGGAACACTGTTTGATAAACTTGCAAACAAAACAAAGCCAAAAATTGTTCCTGCTATCCCCTTGTTGAATGTGGCCCTCTGTTTCAAATTAATTAGATTTTTGGATAACTGTGCTAAACTTTGTCACATCCTTATTAAGATTGTTTAAGGATTTTGAAGAACATCTCAAAGGGACTCTGAAACTAATCTGAGTCTGGTACTGGAGATTCCATTAGCAATCACAAACCTGATTAATCTTTTACTCAGTTAGCTGATTGATTATTGCTGCAATTACTGCATGTAACGGATTCTGCAAGGGATACCAGCAGGAAACATTTTGTAACTGCTGCTGATGTATTCAGGTTGAGCACAACGTTTTATACTTTTTATATAAAATTGCTTCTGTATTTTTAAATGCTGGAGCATTTCTACTCAAAATGCTGTGCTTAATATTTTTATAGTATTAGAAGTTTCACTTTTTAATTTCGCAGTTACTATTAATGCATTACAGTTTACAAAGTGCCTTCACTAATTCTATTCTGCAGTTTAATTTTGAGCTTTACAGTAACCGTGTGTCATAGAGTAGATCTCTTTACTCTCATTTGGAGGAAACTAAGGTCCACGGAGGTTAAATGACTTCTTGGAGGCCACTAAAAGTTAATAAGTGGCAGAGTCAAGACTGGACCCCATTTCGAGCAATACGTAATTATCAAGCACCTACTATGTGCAGGGATTTGTGTTAGGAGCAGTGAAAGCCAGGTTAGAATTACAGAGACGAATCTCAGGAAGTTATTTAGATAAACTTCAAATTATGACTTCATTAAAGTTATAACGGTTACTGTTATTTTTCTGTCTGACCCATGTGAAGCATCTTGGCATACGAGATTTAGGCCTTTGGTTGGTTGGTTGTTTTTTTTCTATTTGTTTTTGTCTAGTAGAAGTCATCTTTGTCATTGTTTATGTTTTATCACTATTTGGAACAAAATTGGAAAGAATCCCTTTATAGGGAGAATATATAAAAACACTGAGAGGATCAAGATCTAAAAATAACTTGCTTTGCAGCTTATTAAGTGCTGTCTTATATTTTCTTGTATAAGTCCACATTAATCCTGTGCTCAGAAGTGGCCAGTACTGAGACTCCTGGGTTTGAGTCCTCTCCTCCTCCAAGTTCCTTGCTTATTTCACTAGGCAGCATAGGCCTGCTCTGTGCCAGGAAATACTGCATGTGGCCCGAGTTTTATCCATGGCCCTTAGGGAATGCCGTGTAAGTAGTAGCCTGAGCTCCTAGGCCTGGTGCCTTGTTGGCAGCCTCCTGGTCCTCAGCAGGCCTGTTCCTCAGAGGCCAGTTGCCTAGAGTAGGCCCGCACCACGGGTTTAATTACCATCCTTTATAGTTTATCCTTGATGGTGAATTACTTTGCCGTGTGGAGCACAGATTCTCTGTTAATACAAACACAGATCAAAATCAGTATTTCAGCAGGAGAAAATGTTCCCTGAGTTTGGAAGAATTGTAGAAAACAAAAAACAAATTCTACTTGCTTTGAGGAACTGGCCAGTGGCATACTTAGTATCATTACTGTGACTGAGTTAATCATACAATCCAAAGAGATGTTTATAGGTTGCTAAAAAAGTCTTACAGTGATTATAAAAATATATATAGCTTTCCAGTTGATTTGGCACAGGTTTGAAATGAAAGGGAAATCATTTTTTAAAATTTCTTTTGTGAGGTAAATAAAGTTGGAAAACAGGTCAATTTCATGCATGCAAGGTTTTATAGTAGGAAAAAATGCATTGCACCTGTTCTGACCCTTTACATTTGAGGTTGTTTTCAAACTTGACCCCAAGCACCAGTTTCAGACAACGCTATAATTAATTTGTTAGATAAAGCATAAGGATATTTTATTTGTTTTGATTTCTAGGACTGTGGTGAAGTAGTAACTGAAATTACTAACTTATTGTACATAGCAGTTAATTAAAGAAAAGCATTAACTATAGGAGAACACCACCACTGCTGTTGTCTTGTATCAGTATAAAAAGGCAGTAATTTTTTTGACAGCCACTGATTGGAAAGTTGCTTGCAGCCTTCCAGAAGCAAGGGGGTACATGCTGTGGATCAATAACCGGCAAATTTCCCATTAAAAAGAATACCTGAGCAATGTTCCAAATAGCCACTGGCATCTTAATTTTCCAAGGAAACCTCAAACACTGGTGTGCCGAGGACAAGTCATTTTCGGACAATTTTTCCAGACTACTTGTTAACAGTTATTGCTGTCCCAAAAGGTTGACAGCCTACATGATTGATATTTCATTTACTTGTCATCACTGTTTGAGTAATAGCGACACTATATTTCTGGGGTTTTAAGGAATATAGTCTCCTGAAAGACATCCACTTTAGTATGTATTCTGGAGAGTACATCGCATATGTTTTTGCTGTATGTATGTAAGTTTTTACATACATAGAAAGAGAGGATCGGTTTCCTCTACAGTTTGAAAGCCCTTGGAGAGCAGAGTACACTTATATTAGTCCGTATCTGTAATAAATTCATCTTCACTTTGTTTTTAGGGCAAAGAGCCTTAGACTTGTTAACTTTTTTATTTCCAAGTTGATGTAGAATTTAAGATGTAGAAATAAAGAATTACCTTATTCTAAGGGAAACAAAAAAACTTGATCTTATAATAATTTAATGTACATAAAAGCAATAAGAAGACAAAAATCAATATCTTCTCAAAAGAAACTTTGAATGTCAGCAAATAATGATCAAGGAAGAATTTTCTGAAAATGTAGTAGTTAAATAACGTGTTTTAATTTAAAATAGCCCCTCAAAACACAAAATCAGAAGTTTTCATTGTTGATATTTTGCCACCAAGAACATCACTTTGTTGTTTGTCAAGTGTTAAGGAAGCGAGGGCACAGAAGCGGTTTCCAAGTTAGATGGACATAAGCTCATCGACTCTCATATTAAGGAAAATGGGAATCAGACTATAATATAACCTACTGAATGGATCTGTTTTTGAAGGAGCGTGAAAGCTTTTTCACTTGAAACTTTATTTTTTGTGCCCAGAATTTTAAAGTGAAATTTGATCTATACTAATGTGTTTTTAAGATTAAAGCATAAAAGGTATGTTTGTTTGAAACTGGGCTGCCTTTTTATCAAATTATCCTATCATCTTTGGATGAGTCATATCTTGTTTACTTGTTCTATAGTCTCTATTACTTAGTTTTTCATGATCTATGCATTTTATACCCAAATACGAGTAATGTTTGATTAACTAACTGGCAAAGAGGTCCAAGCTAAATGTGAGGCATCTTCATTTTGCTTTGCAAAATCCAGGGGAAAAGAATAAGAAAGCATTCCACTAAAATGCCTTGTGTTATTTTTAATACAGTTCATTTTCAAAATACTTCTATAGATCAAATACTAATCTAAAGTCTTAATCAACAGTTTTGCTTTTAAAGATAAATGACAGTGTGGAGGATAACACTATACTGGGCTTTCAATCCTGAATATTCACTATAGTCATTTTAATGTGCAAATGGGGACAAAGTAGTCCCGAGGCTGATATATATACACCAGCAATTTACAAAAGTACTATGAATTAAGCAACCCATAAGTGCCTGTTCCAGTATTCATACATTACTGACTAATCTCTTTCTATAATCTCTTTGCAGTATTATTCCACAGTAATGGAACAGCAAGTAAATGGACAGTTAATAGAGCCTCTGCAGATATTTCCGAGAGGTAATGTTGAACAAATTCTAATCAACAATGATTATTTCAGTAAACTGTTTCATCAACAGTTATGTTTTCCAAAGGTTTAAATGCACATAACATGATGTTTAGCTCTTAATTTGAAAAAACAAAAAAACAAACAAACCACAAAAGAAGTATTCATTATTATGGGGATTGCAGGCTATATTATAGTTATGGCAGATAAAATATCTAATTTACTAGAGTAAATTAAACTAACTAGATTGTTTTTTTGTTTTTGAAGTACATATTTACATTCGCTTAAAGAACACTTGGGAGGTCCACATGGTTTCTAAACCAAGGCAAATGAATGACTTTAATTTTGAGTATTTATAAATTGTGACTCATGATGATAGTCCAGGCTGCTGTTGTGGAGAAAGCTTTCAGCTAGAACAGAAGCCAAGGTTTACCGAGGACTTTAGGAGAGAATTTTTGGCAGAATGTTTGGAGCTTGTTTTTTTTTTTAGGGTGGCTTTTTCTAAATAAGGGAAAGTTCTCATAAATGGAAATTATTAAGTCTCCAAAAATATAAGCTGATTGAGGTAAGTCTTGGTGAATCACTTGGTCAAATAATTTGCTTTTTTCCCTTTGTCATTACTAGCCTTATATCAGATATGATTGTTCACCTGTATATAAACGTTCCCTCAAAATTTGAATAATGGAGAAAAAGAGCAGTTTAATTATATAAACCATTAAGTCTTTTACCCATTATACATTGTCCCACTTGGAATCCATGTTTTCTAACTGATGGAACAGATACAGAAATTCTCTAAGTAACTCTTCTAGAAATAACTTAATTGGAATAATTAAAAGTTAAACTTACCTTCGTTAACTGATACTATACAAATAATCATGGTATGAGTTTTCCAATTAAACATTCTAGACTTTACCTATAACACTCTGAAGTTTGAATGGCTCAATTAACTAGTAGACTCTTTTTTTAAAAAAATATATTTTATTGATTTTTTACAGAGAGGAAGGAAGAGGGATAGATAGTCAGAAACATCAATGAGAGAGAAACATCGATCAGCTGCCTCTTGCACACCTCCCACTGGGGATGTGCCTGCAACCAAGTTACATGCCCTTGACCGGAATCGAACCTGAGACCTTTCAGTCCGCAGGCTGACGCTCTATCCACAGAGCCAAACCGGTTTTGGCTAACTAGTAGACTCTTATTTGCATTGATAAAGTCTCCAAAGGCAAGTGACTCGGCCAGTCCACAAGAGCTGGGTTAAGAGCGGTGCTGCTCTTCTGGCAATAATGTAGGAGGTGGGATTAGGAGTACTTAGTAAATTATTAATAATAACTTATTAAAGAGCTAAGTAAACAAAATTGGGCCATTGACAGTGTGTCTGAAACAAGAATTATGATTAATCTAATTGTACTTGAGGACTAAAAACTGAAAGAAAAGAAATGTTGCCATTTTTGTATATTAGTCCAATAATAAGGATGCAGATTGTTTTTTAATATTTTTAGTGACTGGAAAACTTGGTCAAGTTTCAACATTGTTTCTGTACAAGGAATATTTTTTCTTTTGCAAGCAGTTCTGCCAGTGTTACTCTCTATACCATTGTGCCCCCTCCCATGATAATAACAACCATTTTCAGACATCTGCTCTCTTCCGGTACTAATATTGCTGTGTTATTATTTATAATTCTCCCAACAGTTTTGCCTATTAGGTATTATCGCTTTCATTGTATAAGTAAGAATATTGAAGTTCAGGGAGGTTTAGTAATTTCAGAATCACACAGCTTATAGTGGTTAATGTACCCTTTGAATAAGAATTTTGTTTATAATATAATTTGCTGAAAGTAGAAGGGCAGTTTTCCTCTCCCTTCGAGGACGGTGACTTCAGGCATGCACAATGGTCCAGCGTTTGACATACCATCGAGGCTGTCCTACAATACGGCCTGTAACAAAACTAGACTGCCTCGAACTCCTAGTAGTAGAATTGTTTACCTTTATGCCAAGAAATTGGGAAAGCCCCCAAATCTGCATGTGGCATGTGCCCAGGCCAACTGGGTGGAGTTTGTGCTGTGAGACCTAAAGTTTTAATGAGGTTGTTTAAAACGGTGAAACATGTCAGCAGAGCCTGTGGTGGATCCATTTGTGCTAAATGTGTCTGTGACAGGATCAGGCGTGCTTTCCTCATTGAGGAGCAGAAAATCGCTGTGAAAGTACTGAAGGCACAGCACAGAGTCAGAAAGCTATTTTTTTTAAAGAAGCTTTTTTGAATAATAAAAGTAATTAAAAGGCAAAAAAAATGAAAGCAGAAGGGCATATAAGTTAAAATATTAGTGGTGTGCATGGGGGAAGTTTGGAGGGGTTTGTAGGAGTGTGGAGAAGAGTGAGGTAGGGACAAGATACTGAAAAGAAGAACGTAAATGAGATGTGAGTATCACATATATTCCTAACACAGAACTGATTAGGCTCCAATAAATTATTAAATAAAGTCCTTCTGTGCCAAATTCAAATTTTTAAAAATATGAGACTTAGTTACTCTACCCCCCATTGTACAACTCTTTTTAGTTTTTTGTAGTCTTGCTTTTGCTTACTTATGTACATCACATATAGATAAATGAGATGAAACAAACTTATACAATCAGTATATAGACATATTGGATATATTAACTGGGTCTATGTAGTTGGTTAGAGACCCTCAGACCTTAGATTCTGTGGTCAGGCCCCATGTTAAGAATTTCTGGACTGAATAAGTGAGAAAGATGGGAGATAAAGTTTCTGTTCTAGCACCAGATGTTCTCTTCATTCCAAGTAGGACAATTGCTTTGGATGGTAACTCACAGCTCATGGCTACAAGTCCTCTCTGTTGTTAAAAAAATATGTTAAATGTTAATAAGTATGAAAATTTACTAGCTTTATAGTAACTTCTGACTCTACAACTTATTTAATATGGGGTTACTAGGTTTTTGTTTTGTTTTGTTTTTTAATTTATCTTTATTGTTGAAAGTATTACATATGTCCCTTTTATTCCCATATTGCCCCCTCCACCTTACCCCCACCCTCACACAGGTCTACCACACTATTGTCTGTGTCCATGAGTTACCAGATTTTCAGTCAGAAAGGTTTGGAATTGAGGAACGAGGCAGATGTTAAGCGATAAGAATTGATGCCTGTCTCTATCTGCTTAGTTAGCCACTTATTAAATAAAGCTTATGAATGCACTGGGTACTTTGGTGGAAATACTCTGAAATATTGTCTTAGAAAGTATTAATGGTCCCTGAAGGACCAAGCATCAAATCTATGTAACTGTTGTTTTGTTCAAAATTTTAATTTCCATTTTAAGGAAAGAAGATTTGGAGTCTTACTTTTAATGTATTTTGGGGGGGAAAATAAAAATTCTTTATTAAGGTTTAGATATATTTTCTAGGAAAATAACAATAAATTTGAATATACTTGAAGTATATAAATTTAAAGCTACTGATGTGCTTTGTAATTATTACTCATATTATTATTATTAAACAGCTGTATTTCTTGTTGTCAGAAAAAGGAAAAATACATGTACATCTGAGAGAGGAGAAAAAAACTCAAATTCATCCTTCCCCAAACAATCTATCAAAATTGACAGCCCCTTAACATATAATATGTAGGGCACTGTAGTTTTCAGATGGAAGCAGCCTATAGCACGGGCAGGAAGCTTTTCTATTTTTAACATTTGATGAAGAAGCATTTGCTGAATTGGAAAAATACTAACCTCTAACTCAGTGTGGTGTCAGGAAATTAATATTATTTTTCTTGGCACAGCTTTATCTTTAGACTTAAACATTCGCATATGTCAAGATTTGCAAGAAATATAGTAAAATTAGTGATATCTCTGTATTTTAATAAATTTGATTGCTTATTGCTGTGCAGGCTTGAACATTCTATCTTTGAATCTCTAACAATCATTTTGGCTTTAAAAGACCCTTCTTCTACTCCTCTGGCTCCTGTCTACCCCCACCCCAACCCCCCCAAAAACCTAGCTATTTTCAAAGTAGTTTAAGTGATAGCAGATATACAATGTAGTAGAGTGAGGAAAGATTGCAGAAATTTAAATTATGAAAGGAATGTAATCATTTTAGCTCAGTTAACTTGATTTTTATATGTTTTAAGCAGAAATTGGAATTTATATAAGGAGGTGTCAGAAAGCTCTTTGCATTTATAAATGCTCACTCCTGCAAGTTAAAAACCCTGGTTCATAATTCCCACTTTGGGTCTTGGGAGCCACTTTTCAATCATTTCTCTCTGCTAATTTTGGTGTCACCCTCATTTCTTTTTAAACGATTCATTTTGAGCAAATTTGTAAATGGCCCTGATGTGTTCTACAATTTAGTCAATTACTGTTTCAGCCTGCAAGCCTCCTGGGGAACGGAACATACATGGCCTGAAGGTACGAATTTCAATAATTGTTTCAGTAAAGTTAGATGGATTTGTAATGCTGTGTTCCACTTATTGAAATGTCAAATAAAACTGCACTTTCTCAAGCTCTGACAAGCAATCTTTTTTTTTTTCTTTTTTAAAATGGGAGGTGGAGGGGGATTCATCCGTAGTATTTGCTTAATATGTGTATATATTTGGATACAAGGATTTTATTGCTATATATTTTATTATTTGGAATTGTTTTGTTGGTCTCTTTCTTCAGAATGAACCTGGGTATTGGTCTCCACAAAGATTTATTTGAGTGAAAATATAGACTTCATTTCAGTGATTAATAAAGCACATAAGCATAGTGCCCACAGAATACCCCCTCTTCTTTTGACATATTTATGCTAGAAACATATATCTATTTAATGTCTTTTCATTGTTCTGTACATTTCAAATTCTCGATTTCTGTTTTAAGGCTTTACATTTGAAGGAAAATTTAGCTTTTAGGTTTTAACATTTTATAATTCATTACTTGGACTTGATTTTTTGTGAATATGGAACATTCTACAGTGTTCTGCTTAGTTTTAGAGCTGGAAGAATATGACAGCTTGAGGTTCACCACTAACCCCTAACGTATTCTTAATGTACTTTTTTGAACATATGGGTCTTGGGTTTTTGTATATGAAACAGAACAAAACAGTAAATGGAATTTTTGCTCTAGAATTAAATTCAATTACAGACAATGAATTGAAAATTTTTTCCTATTTATCTCTTATTTTTCTCAGCACTGTTTAAGTATTTGAATAGTGATAGTAATAGAGTATTATGTAATATACAGTTTGTATAGTTCTGTAACCTATATACTAAATAGACTCCAACCATGGGTCTGTCTAGCATCAAACTAATTAACCTTCATAGTGAAATGAGAAATTTGTGGCAAATTATAGGTTAATTAGAACTGTATCCTCAGAATGTAAAACTGATCAAGATTCTTTCTTTACTTGTAGGTGAATACCCGGGCCGGACCCTCTCAACACAGCAGCCCAGCAGTCTCAGATGCACTTCCAAGCAATAGGTGAGAGCAAGCGAGTAAAGCATGTTCATAAGCATGATTATCTACAAAGTTGGGAGTGGGGAAGAGGTGCATGGGATATCACCTCTTTTCTATAAAACCAAAAAAAATTGTATTTTTTTGGTCTTATAGAAGAAATTTGACCAGTTAGGTTACCCTAGCTAGCCACATATCAACCAAAGAGAAAGGACCTCATAGGGAAAGATGAAATTCAATATGTTAAACTGTTAATTTTGGTCTATGGAATGGTTTTCCTTCAATTACCAAATTATGCAGAAAATTCAGTGTCTTTGACTATTTCATGCCTTGATGATCTGGTTTATAAATTGTTCAATGCTTCCATCTTTTAGTAGTATCATTATCTATTAACATCTTAACCAGAAAGAGACAAGGAAAGAGTAAAGTGGTAAAATTTAAATTGACCAGCCATGTTGTTCATTTTTGTATCTGGTTGCACAGGAGATTGAAGCTATTTTGGAAGGAAGATAATTTTCATCAACTCATGCTAACATTGCCCCACACTGTGATGGGTACTAGAGACTTGAGCCTTTCAAAGTGTTTTTCTGACAGGCTTGAGAACTTCCAGATTATCACAGTGCTCAAGTAGAAGGAGTGACCTGCTTAAGTTGGTAGAATTCTAGGTCATCTTTGTTATACTAGTACATTCAGTTATTTAGCTAGTAAACATATTGTTGTACATACATACCTCAGAGATATTATGGGTTCCATTCTAGACCACCACAATAAAGGAAATAATACAATGAAGCAACTCACACGAATATTTTGGTTTCCTGGTGCATATAAAAGTTATGTTTACACAATACTGTAGTCTATTAAGTGTGTAGTAGCATTATGGCTAAAAAATATACATACCTTAATTAAAAAATACATTATTGCTACAAAAAGGTAACATCATCTGAGCCTGCAGCAAGTCCTAATCTTTTTACTGCTGGTGGTTCTTATCTTGATGCTAACAGCTGTTGACTGATCAGAGTGGTGGTTGCTGAAGGTTGGGGTAGCTGTGGCAATTTCTTAAAATAAGACAGCCGTGAATTTTACCACATCTTCCTCTCAGGAATGATTTCTCTGTAGCATGTGATACTGTTTGATAGCATTTTACCGACAGTAGAACTTCTTTCAAAATTGGAGTCAGTTATCTCAAACTCTGCCAGCTGTTTTATCAACTAATATTATGTAATATTCTAAATCTTTTTTGTTATTTCAACAATCTTCACATCATCTTTACCAGGAGTAGATTCCATATCAAGAAACCACATCCATAAGGAACAACTCCGCATTTGTTTAAGTTTTATCATGAAATTGCAGCAATTCATTCACATCTTTAGGCTCCACTTTAAATTCTAGTTCTCTTGCTATTTCCACTATATCTGCAGTTACTTCCCCCAGTGAAGTCTTGAACCTCTAAAAGTCACCCATGAAGATTGGATTCAACTTATTCTAAACTCTTATTAAAATTGATATTTTGACCTCTTCCCGTGTATCATGAATGATATTAATGACATCTAGAATGGTGAGGGTTCAGATCCATCAGAAGAACCACTGTCTATGGCAGCCTTACAAAATGTATTTCTTGAATAAGAGTTAAAAGTCATGATTATTCTTTGGTCCATGGGCTGCAGAATGGATGTTGTGTTAGCAGGAATGAACACAACATTAATCTCGTACATCTTTATCAGAGCTCTTGGGTGATCGGGCACATTGTCAATGAGCAGTAATATAGGGAAGGAAATTTCTTTTTTTTGGTACAGTAGGTTTCAATTTTAGTAGGCTTAAAATATTCAGTAAACCATGTTGTAAACAGACATGCTGTTATCCAGGCTTTGGCTGTCCATTTATGGAGTACAGGCAGAGTAGATTTAGCATAATTCTTAAGGGCCCTAGGATTTTCAGAATGGTAAATGAGCACTGGCTTCAACTTAAACTCACCAGCTACATTATTTCCTAACAAGAGAGTCAGCCTGTCCTTTGAAGCTTTGAAGTTTCCATTGACTTCTATTTCCTGAACACGTAGAGGCCACTATAGGGTTATTAATTGGTCTAATTTCAATATTGTTGTATGTAAGAGAATTGGGAGGCTGGAGGAGAAAGAGACACACATAGGGAATGGCCAGTCAGTGGAGCAGTCAGAGCACACACATTTATTAAGTTTGCTATATTATATAGATGCAGTTTATGGCTCCCCAAAACAATTACAATAATGACATCAAAGATCGCTAATCACAGATCACCATAACAAATAATGAAAAAAATTGAAATGTTGCAAGAATTACTAAAATATTGCAAGAATTACTAAAATGTGACTCAGACACAAGGTGAGTAAATGCTATTAGAAAAATGGCACTATAGATTTGCTCGGTGCAGGGTTACTGCAAATCTTTACGTTGTAAAAAACGTAGTACCTGCAAAGTAAAATAAGGCAAAGTGCAATAAAATGAGGTATGCCTGTATTTGAAGATGATCCAGAGAAGGTGATTGCTCTGTGTGTATGTATTCACATCAGTGACTGACAAACCAACATCAAACCAAAAAAAACCCCTTCCATTCTGTGCCCAAGTTTTTCTGGGTTTAAGGCTGTAGCCAGTATTTGCACAGCCCTTTATCAGCGGAGATGTAGTTTAGGCTTCTGCTTTCCCTTCCATACCTCTTCTTCCCCTCTTAACCCTGAGTCTTAGTGTTTTGTTTTGTTTTTGCCAGGGGACTTTACTGTAGGTAATATAAAGTCTCTGCTCTGACTTTATCTTTACTCCTGTCCCCTCCCCAAAGTCACTTCCTTGATTGTAGTGTCATTATATCTACCCACCAACTTTCCTGCTACAAACATACTACTCTTAAAGTATGGTTCCTTCTTAAGCAATTCATTCTGTCTTAAAATACAGCCTGGTTATTCACCAGTGAGTCATCTGTCTTGTGATCATGGGGTAGATTTTTTAGTTCTCATCCAGGGGCTTGACCTTGCCAGGCAATGCTTTGTAGCTTCTCTCTTCCTACTTGTTGGACACGTGAACCATGGTCCAACAGAGTGGAGGCATGGGGACTGAGGGCCACTCATTACACTCAACTCATAAAGGTCAGGGCATTTAATTACTACCACTACTTGCAGAAAAGATATTTACACAGGCTGACCATGAGCCTTGAGGAAAAACCAAGATTTTCCTTGGTGTTTTAGGTCAAATTTTATCATTTTATAAAGAGAGGATAGAATTGAAAAAGATGGCAAGACAGAAGAAGAATAAATTTTCAGTTCTCTCAGGTTTGGTTTTAACATGAGTGAATTAGCTTGGTTTTTTAAGAAGTATCATTTATACTCAGAGTATTATAAAATCTTTGGGTTGGACAGAGAGTGTCTGATCTAGTGGTTCTCTGCCTTTTGTTGAAGCATCTTCCCTTAGGCTATGACAGCCTCTCAAATCATAACAGTTTGCTCCAGTAGTGATTTCTATTATGGGAGGAATGCAACTTGAACAAGTCCTGCATGTGATTTTAATATGCCACCTTGGCATGGCCTTGTTCTGTGCCTCATGTTGATAACTAAACAACTTTATTGAGTGTCTTCAATTCATTAGGTGCTGTCCTACGCATTAGGAATACAATGTGTTCCTTGTCCTTTAGAGCTTGCTATCTTGTAAGCACACAGACCCTCCCCCAAATCCAAAAATACAAATAGCTATCTATACTAATAAAAGGGTAACATGCTAATTAGACCAGGAGACCTTCCGGGAGACCTTCTTGATGTCCTTCTGGACAAAACCATTGTGGCGGGGCCGAGGCAGAGGTGGTTAGGGGTGATCAGGTCTGGAGGGGAGGGCAGTTGGGGGTGATCAGGCCAGTGGGAGGGGCAGTTGGGGATGAGCAGGCTGGCAGGGGTGACCAGTTGGGGGTGAGGGTGGCAGTTGGGGGTGAGCAGGCCTGCAGTGGGGGCCAGTTGGGGGCGAGCAGGCTGGCGGGGGGCGGGGCAGTTGGAGGCGATCAGGCCACTGGGGGAGTAGTTGGGGGCGATCAGGCCAGCAACAGGGGCAGTTGGGGGTGAAAAGGCCAGCGGGGGGGGGGGCAGTTGGGGGCAAGAAGGCAAGCAGCCAGAGTGGTTAGGGGTGATCAGGCAGGCAGGCAGGTGAGCAGTTAGGAGCCAGCGGTCCCGGATTGCGAGAGGGATGTCCCCCGAGGGGTCCCAGATTGGAGAGGGTGCAGGCCGGACTAAGGGACCCCCCCTCCCATGCACAAATTGTGTGCACCGGGCCACTAGTATTTTATAATTAGTTTGGAAACAAACAAGTTTTGAAGAGAGAACAGAGTAGGCAGGAATTTGTTTAGATTTAGATTGCATGCTCGGAGAAGACTCTCTGGGGAAGAGTGACATTTCCCAGAAGGATGAGAAGGACTAGCTGCATCAAGAGCCAGAGGAGGGCACTTCAGAGGCAGGGGAGAACATACGTGAAGGCCCGGGGTGAAAAGGAACTCAGCATATTTGTAAGTAGGCCAATTTGGCTGTGCACAGGGTGGGGTGCTGAGTTGAGGGGAAGTATGGAGAGAGAGAGGAGAAGAGTAATAGGGGTGATGGGCGGAAAGGAGATAGACAGGAGCCAGGTCATGCAAGGTCATGTGTTTGAATTTTCCTCTTAATGTATAAATGACTTTCAGTAGGAGAGTGCTTTGGCCAGCTCTGTGTTTATGAAAGACTCTGCCTGTGGTGTGGAGAATGAGAGGAGAAGCCCCAGTCTAAGCCTACTTTCCTTAGATGCTTGACTTCTGCTTTCCAGGTGATCATCCAGACTCTTCCTGAACATCTCTATGGCAGGAATGCTCTTTATTCGCCAAGGCAGCCTCTTCCGTTTTCATGTAGCTGAATCACAGAACACTCTTTTTCATGAACTGAGATTTGTCTCCCTTTACTACCCACTCAAAGATTTGGTTTAGCCATAGAACAAGGCTGTTCTCTCTTCTAGGTGATAACTCGCCAGTCGTCTTCCCTCTAAACATACTTCCCTGAGATTTCCGATCTCAGTGAATTCTCCCATATCTACCCAGCTGCTTACCCCAGATGACCTGCCAGTCATCCTGCACAGCCTCCTGGGGTTCCCTCAGCCCCACATGCAGTCATTCCCTACCTCTGAATCATTCTGGAGTCTTGTCTACTTGCCAGCACCCCTGTTGCTACAAAGTTTGTTCAGGGTCTAGATCATTGCTACATCCTCCCAATAGTTTTCTCCCTCCAGTCTTGCCCCATTGAAGTCCCTCCTGCACACTGCGGTCAGAATTGTCTTGCTGATGTGAGTTCTAAGCCTATCATTCCCTCTTTTACTGCTTCTCACAAACTGCAAGGAGAAGTGTACCCTCATGGCAGGTGAGCAGTGGCCTTTTACAAGTGGGTCCTCTGCCCATGCTGGCTCCCAGCCTGCCACTTTGCCCCCTCTTATCCGACATTCCAGGTCTGCTGGTAAATGCGTGGTGCCCTTAATGGATCACGTTTCCTATCACTACTGGGGGTTTTCACATCTGCTGCCTCTTTCCTGCTTTGCTCCTCTTTAAATCCCCTTCTTCACCTTCAGTCTGGCTAATTTTGGTCATCTTTGAGGAACAAAACTGTTATCTTTTAAAAAACCATCCCTGGTTATTACCCACTTCCTGGTCTATACCAGGTACCCCTTCATGAATTCGCATAATCCCCTGTGCTTGCCTTACTATAACAGTTAGCATGTTGTATTATAATCTCTGTCCCCTGTAAATTCTGTACTCTTTGAGGACAGTGACTATAACTTATTCATTGTCTAATACCCAATTCCTGGCATAATTCTTGGGATATAGGAGATAGTAATGCTTGAATGAATGAACAAACTAATTTAGATTCCCTTTAAGTCTTTTCTCTGGATTAAATTCTCCCAATTCATTCAGCTTTTCTTTAAAGCCTTTTTTTTTTTAAAAAACTGATTTTTCACAGAGAGAGAGAGAGGAAGGAGGAGGGAAAAAGATAGAAGCATGGATGAGAGAGAAACATCTATTGGCTGCCTCCTGCACGCCCCCTACTGGGGATGCAGTTCTGGGCATGTGCCCTGACCTGGAATCTAACCAGTGACTTCATGGTTCATGGATCAGTGCTCAACCACTGAGCAACACTGGCCAGGATTATTCAGGCTTTATGACATTATTTCTAGTCCTCTCACCCTTTTACTCTTCTTTGGATGCCTCAGTGTCCCTCTTAACGTGTCATAACCAGGTTATAATTGTATCACATTTAAATTTTAAAAAGACTTTAAAAGTGATTTTTAAAAGTCACTGTGACCATACAGATAAAATATAGAGTAAACTGGGCCACAAAGAAAATTTCAGAATACACAGATATAATTTTTTACCAGACAAAGCTGGTAGCCAGATATTGGCATAATGAATGAAATCAGCTTTTTCCTCTGTTACTCTCAGCGCATGAATCCGTCTTTGCTTTAGGTGGGTGGCTGTTTGTTAAATTGAGTTTACTAATCCACATGGTGTTCCTAGGCCATAATTACAGAATTTAAGTCCCATTGCCAAAGCAAAGCCTTTCTCCAACATATTGGTTTTTGCCTTCTATAAAATTAGAATGATTAGACTTTCTATCTACCTCTGGTGTTAGAAGATTGATGAAGTTGTATTAAGGAATCACGTTTTGTTTCTTAGATGAAAGGTATTTTGTAAATGCAGTGAATCAAAATGTTATTATTTCAAGTTGTATAATAAAATGGAATATCTGTGGAGAAACATTGCCTGAGCATTCTTTGGTTATTTCTGTTTTTACAAAAATTGCAGCTATTAAATTGGGAGTCATCTATGGGAATAGAATGATCTAAATGTTTTCCAGGGGAAAAAAAGTATGAGTATGTGTTAAGAGAGAGAGACTAACTTTGAGCAAGGTCTATACCTTAATTTTTTTAAATATAAATTAGGAGTAACTATACCCCGCAGGACAGTTTTCCTAAACTAATGCATAGGGATATAGTTATTGTAAGGATTAAATCAGGATAATAAGTAATAGCATTTAGCACAGTGCCTGGCATGTGGTCATCACTTAGTAAATGTTAGTTGCTATTTTTTAATTTTTTTAACTGGACTGACTTTAGGCAGTTATTTATTTTTTTATATATGTTTCAGCTTTGGTTCCATTCTACAAAATTCATAACTGCTGCTTCAGTGCGTGAATTCTTAGATTTGGGAGGACATTGTTAAAGTTTGGAACCCTTGGTTGAGGTCGTGTTTTATAAAATCAGGGGAAACTAGAGATTAAAGCTTCATAGTCTTCATTTGACCATAGCAAAAGTTTAAGAAGTATTTAGAAAGAAGGCTGATTATTACTTAGAATAGTGTGTGTGTGTGTGTGTGTCCAACATATAATAATAGCCAGAACAATTATCACTATTTATCAAACATATGCCAAGTCACTGGGCTAGGTTCAAGCGTGCAAAGGGAATGGAATATATAGATAGTTGAGTAAGATGTGGTCTGCGTTCTCAGGGATCTTTCAGTTTTGGGGGAGGTGTGGTAGGTTGAATGACATCTATCTACACAGATGACTAACACAGGGAGAAGAGTTACTTTGGAAGTCGAGGTTCAGAGAGAATAAATAAATAACCTGTCCCAGAGCACACAGCTAGTGAGTACCAGGATTTATTTCCACTACACATTTGCTTCCCAGGAAGTGAATTTTAACTCTAATGATAGTAAAAGATCAGGATTTAAATCATCTTATCTTTTGAAGTTCTGTAACCTTTGTTTGATGTGAACATTCTAAGAGTACATCATTAAGTACTTTGTATTTAGCAGATAAAGAGTCCACATAAAATAGCCACTGAAAGGCTACCCAAAGGCAGCAGAACTAAGCCAAAAAAAGTCACAGAAGTAGTCTACAATATTCTATCTTCATTTTGACTGTAGGCCTCTTTATTGCTTTAAATTACTAGTAGGGTTGCAGTCACTTTATTAATAGTTTTGCCATTTGGCCAGTTTCTTTTGAAAAAATATTATACAAGGAGAAGGATGTAAAGAGTATAGTCTCTGTTTATATGTTTTTACTCTGGAATTTTCAATGGTGTTCAAAGATGTCGATGATCTTGCCATTAAAAATTATGTTTTCCCTTTCCAGCTTAAAGAAGTCTTCTGCTGAACTGAAAAAAATATTAGCCAATGGTCAGGTAGGTGTCATTGTTAACGTTTTCAGATAGTAGTAACTTATTACTGTCTAGTTTTTGTATCCATAAACTTAACAAACAGATAAAGAATCCATGAATGTAATCTTGTCATAAATGAATTACATGGCTTAATTTGATTGGCAGAACAATTTGCAGCACGTTTTTCAAACTGTGCTAATGGGTTTCACTCCCGGCAGATTGAAGTACCATGCACACACCCTGCTGCCTTCTCAGTTTAAAAAAAGTTAATCAGTTCTGAACAAGTGTGTCAACCCATGGGTTGTCGAAATGGCCCTGTATCCTGAGGTGACTGTTTCTTTCATTATCTTTGGGGAGAAAAAATAAACCAAACTGTTACTTTCTCACAATAGCATACTTCTTTTGTACTGAAACTGGCTTTTCAGGGAAATAGAATAACAGCAGATCTTTGGCATTTAAAATTCCGAGGCTTTAGGAGCTCTGGTTTGCTAGTGGACTGGCCATCTTAAAGCCGCATGACCTAACCCACCCAGTGAGGGACAAACGGGCCTGCAGGCCACTTATTTCTCACTAATTTTGATTCAAGTAAATGGACACATCTGAAATAGTATAGTGCTTTTAAACATACATTGGTAAATTAAGCTACCTACAGGGTCCTCGATTCTTCAATAGCAACATAAATGTGTTTTAATGTTTGCTATAGAGGAAGCCCTTTGATAGCCTTGGAGGCAGGCGCCTGTCCATTGCGATTAAGCCTGCCTATTAGGCTCTATTGACTGAGACATCTGTGTCACTGCAAATAAAAGACTCTTATTGATTTTCTTAACTGCTGTTCACTTCCCGTCCATGTTTCAAAGGCTGAAATCTTAATTATCTCAGATGCTTATTCAGTGCCTTCACACACTGACCTCTCCAAGCCTCATTGGCATTTCATGAATCAAGTACTTGTAGTGGAGCATGTCAAGAAGACAAAGCTGGGTCCTCATGCTTGTCCTTTAATATCACCTGTAACTTTATGGCCTAATAGATGGGTGTGCCTTAAAACAGTGACTGTACAGTGGTGCTCCTGGAAGCCTGCCATATTTAGTGCACAATCCCTTGAATACAGTTGGAAAAAGTAAGCTGATCTGGTTTTAACATCTGATCATCATCCAGAATGTGTGGGTTCTAGTCCTTACACATTGTATATACAGCGAAGATGAATCTGGTATTGTAGGTGTAATCTTTATGAATTTCAGGTCATATTTATCTAATATTTTTAACTTTAAGCAGTCAGAGAATGGCTTAGATTGAGGTTCACATGTGTGTCCCTCTGGTGCCCTGTGTGTGTTCAGAATCAGTATGAAACAAACCGGACTAAAAGCACAGCCTAGGATATTTACTTTGTTTTTTCCCTGGGATATTTATGTATCTTCAACATCTTGTTACTAATTGTAATTTATGTATGAGTCGCTTGTGTTCTTCAGCTGGAAAATATATTTCAAAATTGACATAAATTAAGAAGCTTTAACTACATTTGTTCAACCCATGCAATGGAAAATAACCTGTCATAGATTCCCCTTTCAGAAATGAAAAACAGTTTATTTCCACTGCAAAAATAAACATCCAGAAATGTTGCTTGTGTTTTGACAACAAACCTAGTGCCATAAATATCATAGTGGTCTCAGTTATGAGGTTTCCTTCAGTGGAAGATTGTCACGACAGTGATTTTTGATGCTTAAAGATTGTATTGCTTTCCCTTGGGAATGTGATAACCCCACATTAAACAGTATGGTGTTTTCTTTCTCTTAAGGATAAGCCTTCTTTACATTTACTTTCATTCACAAAAACAAACACAATTGTAAGTCTTCAAAAATTCCTCCTTCTACCAATTCCTCAATTCCTTGATGCTATATGGTAACTAAAGAGTGAGTGAGATTGCATTGCAGCGAGGTAATGTGCACAGTTGTGGGCATCAATAAATTTCTGGGCTGAATACTGACACCCCTTGATATGGAAGATGTAAGTCACATTTAACGATACTTTAACACTTGAGCATAGTTTTTTATTTTAGTGGTTTATGCTCTCAAGCATTAATAATGATTTGCCTTTCCACTAGCCTCCACTTAGATTTAATAAGGAATTCATATTAATCATTAAAAGAAAGGGACATGATTCTTCAAGATAATCAAATATTGACAGGTTAGAAATAGCTTTCTGCCTGGGTTCATTGATATAGGTTATGTGATATAAATATTTATTTCTTTTCTGTCACTCAGAGTAAATGCCACCAATTGATTCAGCATTGATATAGTGTCAACAGTTCATAAGAAACATTTGACTGGCTTGTATTTTCCGATTAGTCTCTGCTCTATAAAGTGGGATTTACTAAATCTCTCCAATTGTCTGCTCATAGAGTGTGACTGCTTTCTGAAACCATTATTGCTTCGATTTGTGAAGCAAAGGTCTAGTGATAGGACTAGTTTCTGTCAGACCTTTACGTATAAAATAAGGATTAATTGAGCATTTTTATTTTAATGATTTATAAGCGATAGATACTGATTCTTCTTAACACAGACAATAAACAAAGAATATTTTCTTTGCTGATTCATAATTGAATTCCATTTCATTTTTCCCATTAATTTCATTAATATTATATTAAATCAAGCACTTTTTAAAAAGTTTAACATTTAGTCATTGGACTAGAGACACCATTTTTCTGTTATTGCTTAAGTAGAGGATTCCTTAAGGTATTTTTGGCATGTTTTATTTAGAACTATAAATCAGTACCAAATATGTGTTTTCTGGATGTGTTTTTCCCCACTTCAGTTTTAGTGTGCTATCATCTATTTAACATTGGCTCTTGATTTGAAACTGAAAAAAAAAAAAAAGGCCCAGTGGGTCAATTTAAAGGATTTAAAAAGTGCACAGTTACTCCAAGTATGTGTAACTTCGACCTTTGCATTTCTAAAGTTGTTTTTCCTCTTTTTAATTTTAGATTTTGTAGGAGACTTTATGACAATATTTTGTTATTCCCAATAAATCAAGCATAAAAGTACTGAGAGGTCACAGATCTAGAACTAATTCTGATCCTGCTGCATGTTTGGCTGGTATTTTGAGAACTTCAAAAGCCTTTAGAAAAACTTTTTGTTTTAAAAAAACAAAAGGAGGAGGAAGAAAAATAGGTATTGTACTATAAAATTAGCTTTAAAATCTATTTTCACCAGTATATAAAACTCTTAGATTCTTACAGTTCATCTTAGATCCCATATGAAAACTGAAACATAAATGAGACTGTGTATGTAAGTCCAGACTACAAGATACCCTCCTCTACACACACAACACACTCTTTCTGCCCTGGGTATCGTGCCTACATTTCTTTCACCGCACCTGCCTCTCTTTCAGCAGGAGCAGAGCCCAGTGCCAGTCATTTCTCCCAGGTCATTTTGGCAGCTGACAAGTAATCGTAACTCTCATGGCTTTTTCTTTCTCCACCCTCACATCTGTTATTCTGTCTTTTATTTGCCTTTTTTTTTTAGTCAAAACAAGGAAACTGAGTTATATTTAAAATTTATTTTGGTATCTTTGTTGAATAAAACTTTTATTTCACCTCTTTTCTATGTAAAATGGTATGTTATTTTTAAAAGTTTTCTTCTTAAAAACAAATACCATAACTAATGAAATTGCTTTTAACTTGTGAGTGCCCTTGAGTTGATTATTTTCCTTCCTCTGGGCAGTGACCATGGATGGCGAGGCTGTCCATCCATACTTACACAGATCAACTGCTAAGATCGAGCCTCTAGTGGAGCACATGAAAGACAGTTCTAGCCGTGACTAGTTGTTGACTAGTTATATGACCTATGTGAATTGGGCTAAATGCTTAAAATGCTATATAATTCTGTGGTTATGAGATCAGATCCTAACTATTATATTATTTGAATGTACTCAGTGGCTTTTAAACCCCACTTTTGCATCATAATGAGCTCTCTTCCTGTGCTTCATTTTGAAAAGTTGGATTAGTAGACTTATCTAAACTAAAAGGGCAGAAGTGTTAACTGTTTGTTGATCCCTTTAATGGTTTTCCATAATTGAGGTCAATTAAAGTAACACATTTTGACCAGAGCTATGAAAATCTGAAAATTTTATACTCAATTCATGAGGTCAGCTCTGATAGTTTTCCTTTGTGAAACTTTATTTACATCATAATATTTGTATACCATACAAAATTAGAAAATTTAAATAAGCAAAAAGAAAAATAATCTAATTTTTAAAATATAAAATCTATCAGTAAGTTCGTAGGTCAGGCAATGGTCTATAAAACTTTAAAACATCATAGAAACACTTTACACATTTTTTTATGGATACTGTCTTTTTAAGTGGTATTGTTCTTAGAACTTGTTCAAAACCATTTTTATATTTATGTGGCATTTACAATCTACCTCTTTATCCTAGGGATTCCAGACACCTATCTTTGAATTTGCTTATGTAACGCGTGCGCGAGCACACACATGCACACACACACACACACACACACACACACCATACAACATTCTCTATCTTCTGACTGTTCTGGATGCCTACCACTCCTGCTTAGGTTGGAGTGCTGGGAATGCTGAATGGGTGGCTGTTCCCCTTCTCTTTTCAACTTTAGAAAAACTTGAAGTTAATTTTTAATGGGTAGTAGAGGTAAAAAGACTATGAATTTGGGATTATAATGGTTGAAGCTGCTCAGCGACATGCCATACTTACTCCTTTGCCTTCTCTTCCTCCAACAAAATACCACAAAATCAAACCCCCTCCAAAGTCCTAGATCTATCCTCGTATATTATTGGAATATCAATATGTCTTGGTTTGGGTATTATTCTGAAAGGGAACTCCTGGTCCTTTTACCAGAAAGGCCCTGATGGAGTGATGGAGGCGGAGAGGATATGACCACAGAATGCAACTCACTGGAGCCCGGTTCCCATGTACTCCATAGCTCTAGCCTACTTACTCTTAAATCTCAGTGCCACTAATTCACAATTTGTGAACTTGAGTGAAATTTACTTCAAGCCATGATGAGGGTACAGCTTATTTGCCTGAGTCACTTCATTAAAGTTTGATGAAAGGTGTCAAGATGGGATGATATAACATAGCTCAAAAGGGTCAGAGGAGTTTTCAGGGGCTGATTTATTTACAGATCACTCCTAGAAATTTACTTCAAGCCATGATGAGGGTGCAGCTTGTTAGGCAAGTTAATGGTACAAATTAGGTTGTTAGAGTCATGTTTCAACTACATAGAGAAATACTTTAAAGGAATTAGCCTATTTGTACCCACCAATGGATACTGCTATTTACATATGTATCCTTTGTACACATCCATCAAAGTAAACCCAATAGCAACGCTGCTAGTTTAGCATCTCAAGTTACTTTATGTGCTCCTTTTTTTAATGCTGTCTTAAAATTTATCATTTGGTCCAGAATAATGAGGCTTTTTTCTTCATGCCACAACTTTCACGCAGGTTAAAATATGTTGTTGTTGTTTTTCTGTATTAGTAATATAAAGGTAGTGAGGAACAGCATTTCCCCAAAATGAGGAAATAGTTGTCAGTTTTTCCGACTTGTCTGTCATATATCCACTGACCCTAATTAGCTAATTGCAAATTGCATCAATCAGGTTGTACTTAATCGGGTAGGGAATTGGCCCTTCACACATTAATCTGTCAATATTCTTTTAGTGGGTGGCAAAGTGACTTGAAAAGGGTGCTGTTTCTGTTACCTGCACTGTACTCCTAATTATTACAGTTCTCTGAAGCTTCAGTTTCAGAAATGTATAGAAGAAAAATATTTCCCTTGATAAATGAAGCCTTGCTTTATTCAATTGGTGGAAGTTTAGAGTACAGCAAAATAGTTAAAGCTTTACTATAATAGTCTGAAAGCAAACTATTTTTTTCCAGGTGGTATTGAATTAAAAACTCCATCCATTTTCTGCCCATGCAAGGCAGTTCAATTCCCTGGAAATTGATTTTTTTTTTTCAGGGCTTAGTATGGCTTTTCCCAAGCTTTAGCTATATGGAAAATAACACCTTTATTGAAGCCACTTAGTGAACAAAGTTGGCAGTTAATTTTTAAGCAACCAGACCAGTGTGTAGAAAATTACTAAATGGATCAAATATAATCTGACTACTCTTAAAGTAATTTGATAAATAATTATTTAGGGAGTTATTTTGTGGGTACTAAAATAATTTACTATTATTTGTGATACAAATGATAGTAGTATTTGTGGCATAACAATTTTACAGAACCTGGGAAAATGTGTATGCTGTTTTATATATTAAATTATGGAAATGACTTTATAAGAATCACATGCTTATATGGCTTTCCTTTATGTATTATAATATTTGACTATATATGCATTTTAAAGTGCATTAATTTGGCACTTGTCTATCATCTAATATGATTTTACCCAGTTGCTGTATACTAATCTATCATTTTCAAAGAAAAGCTGTATCTACTCTAGAAAAATCATTAACATTATTCAGTTTGTTTAATGTTAATTATAGGGTCATCTGAGGAGTTTTCAGGGGCTGATTTATTTACAGATCGTGAATTAGATCACTGTGTATGTGTGTTATCCTCCCAAGTTTGACTTTGGTTATGTGCAGCGCTGTTGCATTGGTTATATGTAGTACTGGAGACTGTGTTCTTATCAGTATCTCTGACCTGACCCTTTTGAGCTATGTTATATCATCCCATTTTGACACCTTTTATCAAACTTTAATGAAATGACCCAGGCAAACAAATTGTCATTAAACTTTCCATCACTTTGTCCCTTGGTATCGTCTTTTATAAATTGGACAGCAAATGTTGTATTGATCTTCTCGTTCTTGCAGCTGAACTTGAAATGACCCAGACTGCTTGTTGTTTATGGCCCAGAGTTGCTTTTCCTTGACATTTCCATCCACAGCATGACACCCTTTTTGTTTTTCTTTCTTTCTTGTGGAGATGAATGAACAAGACATACGGTATCGAGACACTCTTGGTCATGGCAACGGAGGCACAGTCTACAAGTGAGTAGTCAATTTTGTTTAAACTTTCCACCCTCCACATGTGGGTATCCAAGTTCTCCTTGGCACAGATTTTCAAAAGACCACCAGCGCTTAGATCTTATTTCCAAATTTAACTCCAAAATTCTGCAAGGCATTTATTTTTCTCAGGAATTGTTTGGAAAAGTGCATTCATATAGCCTTTTTAATATTTCTGAGTCTGCATTTCTCCTGGGTGATCTGTTAATAGTCCACCATTAGCAAGTGTGCCTTTAATTAGCCTGAAGTGTAATGCATTTTTTCCTTCTCCTTTAACATGATTTTTTAAAACTTGCTAGCACCCTATGCTAGTCCCCTGCCTGTTTATAGCTATGCCCAGTGGAGGACAAACCTTATAAATACCACTACTTTGCCCTGTGTCGACATTGTAAGTTATTAACAAGACTTCTTCCTGTTGTATTTCCTTCTCTCCCCACCCCACTCACCTGAGTGAACTTCTACACATTGATAAATATGTTAAGTTGTAAAATTCTCCCAAATTCAGGTTGCAGTGACTTGTCCTAAAGGAGTGTTCATTTTCATATTAAAAAATGCTAACCGTAAAATGTAGTTCTCTCGATAGGGAAGTCTTTCTCATGTTGTAGTGCAAAGTTTAAACTACATAATGTAATATCTGGTACTTAATAGTCTGCAGTGGTGTATGAAAAATATTCCACCAGGAATTAAAAAATCCATACTCTGTAAGAAAGCCCTGAGGGAATAATAAAGCTTTCCTCCAGAGAGCTAACCCCGCATCACATTACGATTGTGTTTTTACCTTAGATATTTTAGCATTGATATTAATATATATTTTCAAAGTTATAAAATAATTTATTTTCTAACTGGTTACTAATGTTCCTAGAATTTTAACTAACCTCATGAATATATATAAAAATTGCCCTATGACCATGAAGGGTCGCATTCTAAAACCCCAGAACAATCTCCACACGTAGATGCAGTCTTGGCATAGAGTTAGATTCCTCAGGGTTAGAAGCTCCTTCAAAGTCATCTGCTTCAGTCCCCACCCAGGGCTTCAAGTCCTCCCTGTAGGTAGAGCCAGGATGTGAGTCCTTTCTCCTGAATACAGTCCTTTCAGAACTTGTGTTTACATTATCTGGATGATTTTTTCCTACAGATGACTGGATACTGTGAATAGTTGGTCTAAATGTTAAGTACTTCCATTATGATAATTCAGAAGATAAAGTAAGGGCATATTTCTTATACAGCACTTGGGTCTTGCTTTCAAATGTTTGATGACTAATGTGTCTAGTGAGTTTGAGGCTACTGTTGGCCTTCCTTGGATCATTCTAGGATTTCTTCCCATGAAGTCCCTAGTTCTGCACAAATAGCATCTCTTCATTTTAGTCCTCTCCTCACTTTTATCTGACTTGGATTTTCACTCTTTTCTGAAGGTTCATGGGCTCAGGTATTCTTAGAAAGGAAGGAAGGAATATGTATACTCCGATTTTCTTCTCCTGATTTCACTGAAGGGAGAAGTTTTCAAAGCTTCAACCTTCCTTCTTCATGCTTTCATGCTGATAGCTAGATATAATAATACAGTAAAGATTTCTAGCAGCTCTTTGGATTCCTTTTATTGGTTTCAAATGAAATCCAAAAACATTTTTTATTTGCGCTATTTCATCAAATGTTTAACTGTTAAGCATATTTGTATTTTTTAATCAAAGGCCTATTATGAATTTACTATCCTGGTTTGTTCCAGAAGGGAGAAAACATAAAGCCACCAAACCCCAGCAGATAATTTTTACTTGAAATAATATTCTAATGTTAAAATTATAATATTTTACCTTAAAATGCAGGCTTATATCTTTAAAAGGGAGAGGGATGGAAGTAACATGCCCACCTAGCAAGGAAAAATTATAGCAAAATTACATTAGTATTTTTCTAATATTATTTTTAATTGTGATAAAATACATATAACGTAAAATTTGCCATCTAAATAATTTTTAAGTTCAGTGGTATTAAATACATTCACATTATTGTGCAACCCCCAATACCACCCATCTGCAGAACTCTTTTCATCTTGCAAATATGATACCCTGTGCCCATCTTATATAATAAAAGGCCAGCAACCATAAGTGTAATGACCGGAACAACCACTCGATCAGTTGCTATGAGGTGGGGGGCCAGCGAGGGGAACCGGGTGGCTGGTGGGGTTGCAGGGCAGGACCGCGGACTGGTGAGCAGGCAGAAGATGGGCCTGATTGCAGGCTAGGCCTAGGGATCCTACCCGTGCACGATTTCGTGCACTGGGCCTCTAGTTAAATAATAACTTCCCATTTGCCAGGTTAATGTTGTTTTTAGCAAGAAGCATGGCTAGAACTTCTCCTTTTATTAGGGCCACAATATCCAAGGGAACATCCTCCCACATGTCCTTAGCCCTTTAATTTGCTGGCATGCTACAGAGAATTAGCAACTTATTCTAAGAGTTCATTTAGCTACCATTTCTTAGGCTTAATATGCATGTTGTAAGACTTAATGGTTTTGGCAGTGGTTGCTAATGGAGGTTGAGTACTAAAATATGATCATTTTAGTACTTTATTTTGTATAGTTGATCTCTTATAAAAAGAAGACATTTCAGTTATCTTATTGCCTAGGTGATTCTTAAGGAAAAGGACATGAAGATACCAAATTGCATAACTTCTTGTCATTGATCATTGGCCTTCACTTCTTCCTGGGCTTCAATGTATGCTGTTCTTATGTCCCTGGCTTTTAGTTCAGCACAAAGAAATGATATAATCATCAAGAAGTGAAAATCCACATTACTAAAGTCTCTATAAAACGAAATCTTTTATGTGTTATGATTGACTTTCTCCTACAATAAGTTTACCTTAATGGTGTTGACTATAAAAATTTTGATTTTTTTTCAAACAAAATGATTACATTACAGGCTATGCTACATAAACTAGATGAAGAAAATATTGGAAAATCCACTTATTGGTAACAAAACTGCTTACTGGGCCTATTTAATTTTTTTCTTATAAAGTATAATGAAGCTAATAAATACAAAGCAAAAGTTTAACACTCCAGTCTTATTTGCTCCACTTTATGGGCTATTGTGACTTGCAAGGAACAAACTGCAATTTATATTACTTAATAGTTGATGACATTTTCATCCCTTAGGTATAGATGTTCTCTCCAGTTATGCAACATGAAATTCTGGGCCCAGGCATTTAAACCAAATGTGGAGTTTGTGTCTAGTCCCTGCTGTTCTCTGATAGTGACCCAGGCAGATAATTTTAAGTTGGCATTTCTTGGATTACTGAGTTGGATGAAATGGACCATAAAGGAAACACCTTTCACTAAAATATAGCCCAAGCCTAGGAGGAAGAATAATTTAGGAAAAGGAAATGAATGCACCTTCATTATTGCTCCATTTACCAAAGTACTACAAGTTGTTCCAAAAAATTAATTCAGGAAAGACACATGTTCTATTCCCCTCTGAAAGGTTCACAGTGAATCTCAAAAACTTTGAGAAAGTAGAGAGCAGTATATGTTGTGATTACATGTGGGGGCTCTGAGTATGAATCCTGCATCTGCCACTAACTAGCTGTGTAACCTTGGAAATGTTATATAATGTCTTCTGCCTCAATTTTCCTATGTGTAAAATGGGGATATCTGTCTTACAAAGTTGTTGTGAGGTTAAATGAGATGTACTATAGAAAAAGCTTACCACTGTGACTGACACTAAATGTTAGCCACTGGTAATGTTAGCTACTGGTAATGGTAGTACTAATAACAGAAAAGTCATTAAGCCTTATGCTCCCTATGCTTACTTGGCTATGGGATTATTTTTCTGAGATACACCTATAAACATCTCACAGAATTACTGTTGTGTTGAATTAACTTTGAGAAATTCTGCATTATATTATGATATGTAGTATATTTCTGTGTTTTCTTCTATTTTCTAGTTGTCTCATGAATACGATTACATAAATCTTACAATGATTTTTTTTAAGTTTCTAAGTATTTTCTCTTTCATTGTGGTATTTTGTAATTGCTGTAGGACAGCTGGTATAATATTAAGCCCATTTTACCAGTGGGGAAAGCCAGGGCTTCCTGTGACATTCGGTAGCAGAGCCAGGAACTCTTTTAGAGCTCTTCTTTCTTTCACTGTCCCCGCCCCGCAGTGTTGTTTCTCAAGGTCAAGCAGAGTCCATTGTGTTTCCTTGTATTTTCTAGTGTACCCAGCATAGTCCTAAGGATAGATAGATTCTTTATACATGTTGGCTGAAATGGAATGAGGCAAGTGGAGGTTTTTTCAAGCTGGTTTTAATAAGGCTCTTTAATTGGGTCCTCCCCATATCTAGCTACTTATAGATTTTGCGGAATTCAGAGGCTGCATAATTGTTCTAGAATATTAATCAAGAAGAATAGAAATTTCTAAATTAAGGGCTATATTTGTTTTTTGGGTTTGATCAAAACTTTATTATTTTTGGTCAAAAGCTCTTCTAAAACTCACAGAACAAAAACAAATCAACAGTAACAAAAAGCAGGTGCATTGTGATATTCCGGGTAAGTTGTGGAAGTTCATGCCTGAACAGAGGTGGAGTAAATTCTAAGCATGCAAAAGTACTAGTTCAGAAATTAATTCTGCCACTGTAAACTTGAGGATTGTTCTCAATAAGTTACAAGTAAGTAACAGTATGCAAGCAATATATGTTACAGTAAAACCTCTTTTTTAAAAAACAAACAAACACTTTTGCTTCTTGTCTGTTTATACCACTTATCAAATCATGTTCTTTATATGCCACATGCACACTGTACATGTCAAGCCTCCCTTCGCTCGGTGGGAGGCTCTCTGGATTCAGTCTTCAGGTTGATTGAGGCCAGTCAGCTGACCCATGTCAGAGCTCTTGTCACTGTGTCGTCAGGCCTGCTTGCAGACAGGTTTCTTTGCTTTTACCCAGATTTGAGGTCTGCGCTTCATTCCAGTCTTCTTGGTACATATTTTATATATATGCAGTCATGTTTTCTTTGGTTGGAATTCTGATAACAATTCTATGTATTGATTTGAAATCATCATAAACTCAAAATGGAGTTGAAGTAATCTTTAGTTGATATAGGTAAGGGCTATATTTGAACGACTAATTTTCTTACAGATGTTAAAACTTTGAGAACGTAGCACCCATTAACCCAAGTACTAGTTACTGTTCTCTTTTCTTGGATAGTATGGCACATTGAAATGAAAGTAATTAACAGTCTCAATTGCTTTGGAAACATTCTATGATCATGAAGGCCAGTCACTCAGGTTCTTTGCTCTATCCTCACAATTTGATGGAGTCACTTAAGCTTTGGATCTAGAAATGAAGTAATATTTAACTCTTAGGACTTAAGTCATGCCAAGTCAGTTAGCTAACAAGCACTTAAGGAACATCTTTTATATTTTTTCCTTAATACAAATTAATCATGCTAAGACTCAAGTCGCCAGCTTTTTGGCCATGTATTCTATTCTATAGGTGTTTGAAAACAATAATAAATTTTCTGCCTCCATCTGCTTCCTAGAGTACAATTAAGGGTCACTCTAACCTGATTTGGGGTAGAATTTTCTCAGTGATATAAAAGGTAGCATATATGCTGTCCATATGGTGTTATGAAGATTGGCTATATGCCATTATTTACAAATTAATTTAACCATATTTAGAGACAAGAAGAAGAGGGAAGAGATAATACTCAAAGATGTTGGACTCTCCTCCTTTATGTTGTCTTATCTATTTTACGAGATGTTTGTTGGGCAGTAGGGTGAGGATGGCCCTTGGAGATGGTAACTGAGATCATGTGAATTAGTAAATTGTATTCTGCCCTCGTGATATGACTGGACAGGCCAATTAAAATATTATACTTGTGTTTTGGAGCTGGAATGATTTCTGTTACATGGCTTCTTTCATGAAAATTAAAAGCTCTGGTGGTCAGTTATATAAAATGAAAAATACATTGTTGCCTAATTAAACGCTGTTTAGGAAACAAAAAATTTTAAATCATGGGACTCCTAAGAGGAAACATAATAAAAAGAGTCCTGACGAAACCTATGTAGAACCACATAGTACCCAGAAACTCTCACTTCTTTCACCAGCTGACCTGAAAAGTGCCAAACCTAAATAGCAGGAGGTCTGACCCCAGCTTCTCTGCGGACTGCATCAGGAACCCCTCAGTCCTTTATATGCTTTCCTTGAAGTGCATCTTATAAATTAAGAGTAGTTTTTAAATGGTCTTGGTATTGACCCAGGAGTAAGGTGATAGTGTGATTTATTTTAACTTTAATTTCCAATCAAATGGCAAACATTTTCCTCGCAACCAAGGTCATATTTTTAACAAGCAAACAAGACATCATCTTAATGCAGAATTAAATACTTATATCTTGCTGGATTGCATTATAGTATCATGTGACAAGTAAGGATATTAATATTTCCAGAAAATCAATGAGTATTTGTCAAATAAAATTAATTATGTATGTTTCCCTCTCCCCCCCCCCCCAGCATTCATTGTTATAGGTTTGTTTCATACAATAATGTGTATTGTATTGATTAGAATTTAAAGAATGAACCTGAGCTCGTGATTTGCTATACCTTTCCCACCATTGCTCCTCCCTCCACGTTCCTATAGCTTCACACATGCTCATATCTATTATTGCAACGATGGATTATTGGCATCCAACCAACATGACAGAATGTCACAGGTTGCTGAGCGTAGATTTTCAGACTCTGTTTCCACCCAAATTAACTATTATTGAAATTGTTTATTGAGATTGAAGTATTGATCATTTTCTGCTAATCTTGGCTTAAAGGAAGAGGAGATGGTGGTGTTTTTGAAAGATACTAAATTTCATTTTTAAAAATCTCATTTATTTAGCCTTTTCTTCCTATTTTATAGCCTCTATTGTTTTATTGCTTGGAAAAGTGTAGCTTGGCTTTATTTTTATGACAGTATAATTATACTTCAGAAATGTACTTGATTACTATGGATAACAAAATTGTTCTAGTATATTGTTTTGGCCAATATTGCTATACAAACAACTTTTCAGTCAATTGAGTCTGGTAGAAATCAATACATTATGGTAATATTTCAAGTATGAATTTGCTGAATCTAAGTATTTCAACACCATCTCCTTTCAGGGAAAAATTATTTTGAAGTGGTAAGACTTCTAATATTTTATTTTATTAAAAATGCTTTCTTTATAAAGAAATTTAAAATCCCCAGCAGAAGTAGTTGTGAGCAGATAAAGGCACAAGACTACTTCTGTTTTAATAGGGTGGAAGAGATCTAATTTCCATTTGAAACCTATTCTCTGGCAGCATTAGGAGGGTATTACAACTGGATTTTACTTTTTATCACAGTATGCCACCTTTGGATTCAAAAGTGTCTGGTCCTGAGTACTAAGTTTACAGAGATTTGTGGATAGCTCAGAGACCACCTGGATGAGCATGGAGAGAATAATAAGGGGTCTGGGAATCCTGCCTGTCCAGTCCTCCTTCATTCATTTGTTATACAGTCATGGGCTGAGCATGTGCTGTGTGGAGGGCAGTGTACTGGCTGTCAAGGACAGCCCAGCTCTCATTGGACCTGTGTCTAGAAGGATGGAGAGTTAAGTATGGGTCGTGTCTGGGTCATCCGGGTAGGTATCCTCGCAGGGCCTAGCACTGCCTTACCTACTGTAGCCACTTAGCATTTCAGGAATTAACCTGCAGAAGCAGATTCTTCACAACCTAACTATGAACACAAGGTGTTGTCCATTGCTAGGCAGCTCTGGGAGGTATGAATTCGCTTACCTTAGGCTGAATGACATGGCTGTTGTTCAGAACTGCTGAGAAAATCATTCCCACTTTGACCCGGACTTGACATGACTGCAGAGGTTACTCCCAAATCAGAAGTTCCAGATCTAAATTCAGCATTCAGCTATCATGAAAATATTATGTCAGGTGATGCATGGTTTTTTTTTTCTTACTGTAGATTCATTTATTCGTTGAATAAATACTTACTGCGGGTTTCTCTATGCCAAGGACTGTCCTGAGCACATGCAATTCAGTAGTGAACAAGACAGACAAGTTTCCTGTGTTCCTGGACTCACACTAACTAGTAAGACAAACAGTAATGAAGGAAATGAACACCGGAATAAGATGATATCAGACCTTGCAAGTGCCATAAAGAATGTAAAGTAGGTGCTCAGCAAGGCTTATCTGAGGAGGTGATATTTGAGCCAAGACCTGAAGGACAGGAAGGAGCCAGTCTTGGGAAAATCTGGGAAAAGAACCTTCCAGGCAGAAGGAACCACTAGTGGCAAAACCCTAAGATGGGTGTGAACATGTTGTGTCTAGGCCAGCATTGTTGGAGTGGTGTGAGCTCGGGAGAGCAGAGAGTTGGCCAGGGCGTTATCATGCTGGATGTTTTAGAACTTGCCAAGTCTATGCTAAAGAAGGCATGGACAGTCTGGCTACCCCTTATATTACCAGTGAGAAAGACAAAAGCTTGGAAGGGTTAAGTGGCATGCCAAAGGTTAAATCAAGAGTAGAACTCAATAGAAAACATCGAGTTGTATACCTTAAATATATATAGTTTTTATTTGTCAATTTTACCTTAATATGAAAGCTGGACGAGGAAAAAAGACCAGAACTCTGGTCTTTTGACACCTACATCAGTACTTGGGACTACTCCTCAAGCCAGGGTTTTTCTCTTTGTCATCCACTCTCTTGAGTTTCCTAATTTTTAACCCAGATTGCTTTTGAGTGTAAGACATAAATTAATATATAATTCTGAAAGTCAGTGATGTGCCATCTCTAGGTGTTACTTTTGAGTAGATGTTAAAATAATCATTCCTTGGCTAATAGAATTATTGTAGCATAACTTGTAAGTTGGTTTACCCTTTGGGTCTCTTTACTTATTAAAACCTATAATTTAATAATAAAATACCTAGATTAATTGTATGGTTATGCTAGTGGAGGTGGTGCATTTCTTGATTTATAAGGCACATTATTTTTTTTTTTTTAGCAGTTTTACAGTATCTGATGTGTTAGAAAATTGTAGTATTATGGTTGGTATATAGCACAAGTAAATATTTGTATACCATACCATCTAGGGTATTTACTTAAATTGCTTTTTTTGAAAATAATTCACTGGAAAGTCCAAAAGGCATTTACTGTATATAACTTCCTGCCAGTTTTTCTCATTGCGCTGTTGTTGGTTACTTTGATATAAGAGACCATGTTTCCCTTAAATTGTTGTCTTACTGGAGTGACATGTTTAAGTTCTGATTTGTGCACTAACTAAACCAGGGGAGCAAATTACTAAATTAGAGGGGAAATAGCAGTCGAGACTTAAGCTGTGTATATTAATCATAAAGTTTTCTTTAAAACATTAATTTGGTTTTAAGTGTGACTTTGTATATGCTATCCTCTTGACTCTAAAATTTCTGTATTTTTCCATGTCAGTATTACAAAAGAAAGAAAAAGAATGTACAGTATTATTTCTAAAAGCAGAGTTTGTGGGTTTTGTTTTGTGAATTCAAATAATGAAGTGAATAATGTTCAGACAAAATTAGAACTTGCTTTAGGGCATAATCAATACAGTATAGCATTTTAACAAGCTTAGTGTATTTGGAAACTATGTATTGTATAAGGTTCTCAAACATACTGATTCTATTACAACTGCTAACTGTAGCAGCAAAATGTAACAATCTACTTAGTCAATAAACATAAAGCTCCTACTAAACCATAATTAAGTTTTCAGAAAAGTTGTTTAAAAACTATGGATAAAATATACTTTTACATTTCTCAGCAATAAAATGTATAGCTAATGAAACTTTACAGTGGTAGAAAAAATGATACTACATGGGATAAAATTCAGAATGAATTTTTACCATAGACACACGTACCAAATTAAGTTTCTGTACACCAATTATTTCTTTTCCTTTTTAACTTGTTTTGAAGGTAATTCTTAGTGTTGCAGAGTATAACAGCTGGGTAAGTGACCCAAAAGGACAAATGAGAAGTTTCCCTGCTTTCCTGGGAGTCCAAGTAAAATGTTACAAGGCCCTGCCTGCCTACATATACCCAGAACATAAAAGGTGCTCCACACAGTGGCTGCACTTCATTTCCAACCTGGACCACATGCCCAGGGTTCATCCCCAGCAGCATTAGAATGTAGCTAGGTAGAGAAAGCATCACCACTGAAACTCAGTATTCGTTATTTCTTTCCTTTTCTTTTGTCTTCTCTTCTTTTGTTAATCCTCACCTGAGGATATTTTCCCATTGATTTTTAGGGAAAATGGAAGAAAGAGGGAAAAAGAGAGAGAAACATCGATGTGAGAGAAACACATCGATTGGTTGCCTCCCACACAGGCCCTGACCAGGACCCAGGCAGGGAAGGAGCCTTATAACCGAGGTACATGCCCTTGACTGGAATCAAACTCAGGACCCTTTGGTCCACAGGCTGATGCTGCATGCACAGAGCCAACCCATCTAGGGCTTGTTATTTCTTGATCCCTTTCCCAGTGCTCTTCCTAGTAAATAATTACACTTTGGTTCTGTGAGGAGAGCTAAAGTAAGCAGACTATGTACAAGCTGAAGGATTTCTGCTGGCATTTACTCGCAAACATACTTTACAGTGTTGGGCACGTGTACCTTATAGATGACCCATATGAACAGACAGCTGTCTTCCTTCTTTCCTCTTCCCCTGGAACTTGTAATATTTAAGGTAACTGACTTAACCCTAGTCGATTTGGCTCAGTGGAAAGAGCGTTGGCCCGCAGACTGAAGGGCCCCAGGTTCGATTCCAGTCAAGGGCACATACCTTGGTTGCAGGCTCAATCTCTGGCCCTGGTCGGGGCACATGTGGGAGGCAACCAATCTATGTGTCTCTCTAAAATCAGTGGGAAAATATCCTTGGGTGAGGATTTTAAAAAAAACCAACTACATATATAAAAGCCTAAGCGACCAAATGACCAGTCAACCAGTCGCTATGACGCGCACTGACCACCAGGGGGCAGACGCTCAATGCAGGAGCTTCACCCTGGTGGTCAGTGTGCTTCCACAGCCAACCTCCCGCAGCCGGCAAACCTCCCACGACGGGCCTACTTCCCGCTGTCCCTCCCTTCGGCAGGCCAGCCAACCTCCTGTGGCCCCTCCCCCTGGCCAGCGGACCAACCTCCTGCGACCCTGATCAGCCCAATTATCGGCCAGGTCGAGGGACCCTACCTGTGCACGAATTCATGCACCAGGCCTCTAGTAATAATAATAAAGTAACTGATTTAGTACAATGTCAAAAATGTCACCCAGTTGGGTTTTTCATTGCCCGTGGTTTAGTGAGTGTATTTCTGTGTGTATTTAAATAATCTTTGAAATCTTGTTGTTTTGGCTGCTGGTCTTTATAAGGAAGTTAGTTTTCCTTCTCCCACACAGACCCCACTTCCTCTCTCCTTCCATTAATCTTACTTTAAAAACGTGTGACAACTTTAAGACTTCATTTCTTGAATGGATTAGAAAATACCACCTTTTCTTGACTACACTCAGAGGCTGTAAAACAAAATGTTGCTCAGTTTTTTAAGAGAATATTCTAATATAGTTTATATATTTTTGGAATTGAGTTTAGAATTCAAATACTTTATATCTGTATTCCAGAACATAGCTCTTCAACATAGAAGCACAGTGCCCTGTGCAGGGAAGTCACTCAAATTCCTCTGGTTTGGGGTTTAACTATGACTATTCCCAGATGGTGGAAGGTACAATGGTAGTTTGAGTGTTATTCAGTTTTTATGTTAAAATAAATAGTCCTAAAAAAATAATAATAAATAAATAAAATAAAATAAAATAAAATAAATAGTCCTTACTGGTTTGATTTGACCCCAGTCATGATAACGCCCATTTCAGGAAGTCTGTTCTGCACAAAAGTGCACAAAATGAAGACAGAGTGCCTCTCCTCAGCCTGACAAAAGCTATTCCTTTGCAGAATGGTAGCTGCAGCGAAAGTAAATAAATGAATGGACAGCAATCACAGCCTAGTTGATGAAACTGTTCAATTAAAGCACAGGCATTTACATGGTGTAATTTCCCTAAATTGCCAATGAGCCCCTTTAGACACAACCAGTGTTCAAATTGATTTCAGCATTGATTTTGGCTGAAGCTGATAAATTTCTGCTTGTTAGTTAAAGTAATTTTGCAGAAGACTTTGTACTGCAGTATTGAAGTGTTCATTTAGCTGATGGTTAAAAGAGGAGTTATTTACAGAGGCCTCTACTGTTGTTCTGAGATGGGACAATTCCCCAATCATCTTTTACTTTTAATTTTTTAGGCTTCAGTATACCAATCAATAGGTGATTGAAACTGATTAAAACTTATCCAACCAGCTGCCTATGGCAGTTTAATTAGAAGCTGGATGATTCTTAAATTAAAGTTGTCTTATTTTCATTGCATTGCCATCTTCCAGAAGAGTAAGGGACTAACAATGCTTAAAACTTGAAGTTTGGCTTTGTTAAGGTATTTCACAAATGTTAACTCGATAGCTATTTCTAAAGACAACTCAAAAATGTATTCAGGTTACTTTGCCTTTTTAGAGATTAGAAGTAATAATATACGTACTTAATAGACAAGGTATATTTTTTTCAG
Organism: Plecotus auritus; assembly: GCF_963455305.1. Lineage (NCBI taxonomy): Eukaryota > Metazoa > Chordata > Mammalia > Chiroptera > Vespertilionidae > Plecotus > Plecotus auritus. Next base: position 48,095,392 of record NC_137770.1, on the reverse strand, counting down.
ACAAAGGGATAACCTGTAGTATAATGAGATATATGAAAGAACAGCTGTTTGTGTTATATAACTTATTTCATAAACAAGATGAATGCCTAAGCTTTTTTTTTTTAATCTTCACCCAAGGACATGTCCATTCATTTTAGAGAGAGGGGGATGGGGAGAAGAGAGAGAGATGGAAGGAGGGAGGGAGGAAGGGAGGAGGGAGGGAGGAAAGAAAAGAAAAGAAAAGAAAAGAAAAAAGAAAAGAAAAGATGTTACTTCCTGCATGTGCCCTGACCAGGAATTGAACCTGCACTCTTTTGGTGCGTGAGATGATGCTCCAACCAACTGAGCCACACTGGCCAGGGATGAACTTATTTTGTAAATACTGCAGTACAGGATGAAACTAGCCATCACAACATTCTATGTATCTCCTCACTGAAAACCTCACTGAAAGCTTTGAATTTATATTTTTCTGTTTTGAGGTCTAGATTAAAATCAATCTCCAATGAATTAAAAAAACAAATATTTTCATATAATTACATCTTAACTTTTGAACAGTTTTGTGGGCAGGGTTATAGAAGAGAGATTGTTGCCTTTTTTCCCCCCAGGGACTCTTCCCCATACTAATTTTCTCTAGTGTGGGACAATTTCTTGAGTTTTTAATGGAAATGGGTTAATATTTCTGTCATAGGGGGCATATTACATCTGGTACTACAGGGAAGAAGAGAATAAATGGCTCACTTTCCAGAGGCGCATTTACTCTTTGACCCACTAGGGTCCTATTTAGTGTTCTAGGAGAGGTAATTTAGTAAATTGTACTCCAGTGGCCTGAAAAAGTTAATGCAACTCTGAAAAGTGAGTCATTCAATCGATTCTCCCTATTGCTTTTAAAAAATCAACACTGTCCATATCCAGAGAACCTTGAAGACAACTGGAGTTAGAGGTTCTAGAAGCAGCCAGTTTTATCGGGACAGGCATTGGATTTGGCTTCAGAGAACCTGAACCTACTTCCCACTCCAGTGCTTATCAGATAAGAATCTTGAAGCAGTTAACCTCACCAAGCCTTCTTTCCTTACCTACAAAGTGGGGATAATGAGAATATACACCTTACAAATGTGTATCAAATAAAGTAGCTTCTCTATATAAAACACTTTTTATAAACTATAAAGCACAATGGAATATTAGTTATCAATAGAAGGAAGTTTTCTCAAATAGCCATTTTTGTATCTGATTTTGGAAAGTGATTTATTAGCTTTCCACCAAGAAACTATGAGCAGAAGTCACATGCAGTGAAACCATTTCAGGAGAGAAGTTGCCTAGCTAGTTAATCCTGAAGGTATTCCTATTTTTCCCACATGTATTGCCTAACTACTCCATTTCTTTCTTTCATTCCTATCAGGCTTTATTTCTCATGCCTCTCTGTTTTGCCCATTACATTTTTTCAGAACCTTTGATAAGAGATCACTGTGATTCTAGCCTCCTTGATCTCAAAGGCATTTAGGCCATATATTAAAAGACATTACTCTCATTGATGTGGGGAGTGTTAAAGGCTTGAACCAGCCTGCACCAGTTTATGGAAGAAATATGGAAGCAGTGATGACCACATTAACTTTGAGGCAGGTGTGGGAGTAAAAAGAGGTATATAACCAGAGTAAATAGAAAGCAGATGACATGATAAAATGTAGGGTTATCGTAACTTTTCTCTGATTGGAAATCTTTCTAACCCAGCCCAGTTCCCCATGTTATATGTTAGGTTGGTTTGTGAGCCCTGTGTATGATCATCATCTTAAGAAAGTTGTTAATATCTGCAACCTAATAGCATGTTTAGTATGATACTTAAACTATCTAGGGGGTAGGGATGTTGTTTAACAACAGATTATTTTGCATCAGTAGTCAAGCATCTGTAATGGGTTTTTAGGCAGAAGGAGGGTTGGCATAGACTGTTTGAACTAGTACAGCCTAAAAGTTTTTTTTTTACAACTGCTGTTGACTTTGGATTTTCTGTTTTAACAGCTAGAGCCTGGCTAATGTGCTTATCTATTACAGAAGGCAACAACTGTCAGTGTTGCTTTCCCTGACACTATTTGAATTGTTTTTCTGTGGATGGCTATTTTATATATATATATATATATATATATATATATATATATATATATATATATATTTTATTGATTTCTTACAGAGAGAAAAGGGAGAGGATAGTTAGAAACATCAGTGAGATAGAAACATCGATCAGCTGCCTCCTGCACACCTCCCACTGGGGATGTGCCCACAACCCAGGTACATGCCCTTGACCGGAATCGAACCCGGGACCCTTCAGTCCACAGGCCGACGCTCTATCCACTGAGCCAAATCGGTCAGGGCAATTTTTATATATGACATATTAGTAAAGTCCTCCCAAAGAAAACTATAATAAGAACAAATCTCTAAAACAATCAAGCAGTAAAACACGTTTTTCATTAACTGACGCAGCTAGTTTACATTTGTTTATTGAAAACATGTTGCATTAAAAGATGACATGGGAGGTGTTAAACTAATCTCACAAGATAACAAAAGATTTTGTTTTGTTTATATGTGCATGTATATACTCATACATTTATGCACTTCACTTTTATAAGGCAAAGAAGGGTACTACTGGTTTGGTATAGGTTTCAGAATTGCCTTCTAATCTTTTGGCATAATGTAAGACAGCCAACTCTCAGGTTTCTTATTTTATTTTTTTTTAAATATATTTTATTGATTTTTTACAGAGAGGAAGGGAGAGGGATAGAGAGTTAGAAACATCAATGAGAGAGAAACATCGATCAGCTGCCTCTTGCACACCCCCTACTGGGGATGTGCCCGCAACCAAGGTACATGCCCTTGACTGGAATCGAACCTGGGACCTTTCAGTCCGCAGGCCTACGCTCTATCCACTGAGCCAAACCGGTCAGGGCAGGTTTCTTATTTTAAATAGGAAGTTCAACATGTATCACCTCATGCCAGGTATTTATCTCCTAGTGGTGCATTTAGCCCTTTAATTTCTATCATCCCCTTTCTTTTGGTTTTAAATTTCTTTTGTGCCGAGGCTATAAAGTCTGGAAATGGAAAAACTTCCAAGTTGGAGAAAGATTTCCATTGGTTATTCTAAATTTACCTAAAATCAGAGTTATCTTTCCCCCCCCCCCCCCTGGAAAATAAATGAACTGTGATCTTAAAAGCAAGAAAACAGCATCTGTAGGTATGGAAACCAATGATCTTACATCATATTGGCTTTAATGGATACCATATTTTTTATAAGGAAGTAGATTTAGTTAATAATTAAATCTCAGCCCTAACTAGTTTGGTTCAGTGGATAGAGCGTCGGCCTGCGGACTGAAGGGTCCCAGGTTCGATTCCGGTTAAGGGCATGTACCTTGGTTGCGGGCACATCCCCAGTAGGGGGTGTGCAGGAGGCAGCTGATTGATGTTTCTCTCTCATCGATGTTTCTAACTCACTATTCCTCTCCCTTCCTCTCTGAAAAAAATCAATAAAATATATTTAAAAAGTAAAAAATAAAAAAATAATGAAATCTCAGTATAGCCAGTCTTAACTTTCTATGCTAACAAGAATTGAGAGTTGCATAGATAATGAAAATGGGTGACCGATCAAAAATCTTACTTTAGACAATTAAACATCTATAATAATAAAAGTGTAATATGCTAATTAGACCGGACGTCCTTCCGAACGACCTTCTGGATGAAGCTGGGGCTGTGAGGGAAGCCTGGGTCCCGGGTGCCAGAGGGAAGCTGGTGCCAGCAGCCAGGGGAAGGAAGGCCTACACTTGCATGAATTTCGTGCATTGGGCCTCTAGTTTTGTTATAACAAACCAGATCTCAGAGAGGTTTCTCTTTCACCTTGTCTCCTTTCCTTTGTCCTGCCTCTGATGGACATCCTGGAATGGCATTCAAACAACAGAGATTTAGGGAATCCAGAATAATTCCACAAGTTGTGAAATATTTGCCTGAAAAACAGAGGACCAATTTTATCCTTTAGGGAGAACCATTACTATGTCTGAAGCAAGCTAATAACATAAAGGCATTTGTAACTTTTATTTTAAAACAGGCTTTGCTTACCTTCTTTCTTGCCTCCTACCTGTTCTCTAAGAGACCCAGGGAGCAAAATAAATAAACATCACATTCTTTCCTGTGTACCTAGAATAAGACCATTTCTTTCTTTCTTTTTATTATATATATATATATATATATATATATATATATATATATATATATATATTTTATTGATATTTTACAGAGAGGAAGGGAGAGGGATAGAGAGTTAGAAACATCGATGAGAGAGAAACATCTATCAGCGGCCTCCTGCACACCTCCCACTGGGGATGTGCCCGCAACCAAGGTACGTGCCTTTGACCGGAATCAAACCTGGGACCCTTCAGTCCGCAGGCTGACGCTCTATCCACTGAGCCAAACCGGTTTCGGCAAGACCATTTCTTTCTAATTATAGCTTATTTCTTAAGCCAACTCTTAACTATTATTGCTTTCACCATTTTAGTGACTGGATTATTTTCTTAGGTTTCCCATTCATTTAGAGAATTTTCCAACAATTGATAGCACTCTATAAATAATTCATAGAATAATTAGGACCCTCTTTTCACTAACCTTCTCCAAAGTATGTTATGTGAGAAGTAGAACTTAAGTCAGTGGCATTTATCTGACATGGTATCCTAATATATAAAAACCCTGGGTCCGTCATATCCGCAACGACTGGGAAGCTCGACAGTTTGCCAGGCTGTGCACGCAGCAGGCGACTGGGCTGAAATGCTGACCTCTTGGAGAGAGAGAGAGGCGGAGCTGATCAGCAGTGGCAGTGGCTGCTAGTGAGGCCGGGAGAGAGAAGCAAGGTGATCAGACTCTGCTTCTGTTTCTCTCGCCAGCAGCCAAGCCTCTTTCTCCCAGAGGTCAGCAGTTCAGCCGCTCACCAGCAGCCTGGAGTGGCTGCTGACCGGCCCGGCCTCTATGATCAGGCCTGGAGATAGGCCCGGAGATGCTGATTGGCATAGAAACCAACCAATCAGAACCAAAATCTGGGTGAATTGCAAGGAGCCAATGGCTGCCTAGGAGGCGGAGCTTTTGATACTGACTGGCATAGAAACCAACCAAATCTGGGTGAATTGAGAGGAGCCAATGGCTGCCTAGGAGGCGGGGCTTTTGATGCTGACTGGCATAGAAACCGACCAATCAGGACCAAATCTGGGTCAACTGTGACAAGCCAATGGCTGCCTAGGAGGCGGAGCTTTTGATGCTGACTGGCATAGAAACCGACCAGTCAGAACCAAATTTGGGTCAACTGTGAGGAGCCAATGGCTGCCTAGGAGGCAGAGCTTTTGATGCTGACTGGCATAGAAACCATCCAATCAGAACCAAATTGGCTGGCAGGGGAGGGCAGTTAGGGGTGATCAGGCAGGCAGAGGCAGTTAGGGGTGATCAGGCCAGCAAGGAAGGGCAGTTGGGGGCGAGATCAGGCTGGCAGAGGAGGCCAGTTGGGGGCAAGATCAGGCCGGCCGGGGAGGGCAGTTGGGGGCGAGATCAGGCCAGCAGGGGAGGGCAGTTGGGGGCAGCCAGGTCAGCAGGGGAGGGCAGTTGGTGGGGACCAGGCCTGCAGGGGAGGGCAGTTGGGGGCCATCAGGCTGGCAGGGGAGGGCAGTTGGGGGCTATCAGGCCAGCAAGGGAGAGCATTCAGGGGTGAGATCAGGCTGGCAGGGTAGGGCTGTTGGGGGTGAGATCAACCTGGCAGGGGAGGGCAGTTGGAGGCAACCAGGCCAGCAGGGGAGGGCAGTTGGGGGTGACCAGGCCAGCAGGGGAGGGCAGTTGGGGGTGACCCGGTCGGCAGGGGAGGGCAGTTGGGGGCAACCAGGCCAGCAGGGGAGGGCAGTCGGGGGCCATCAGGCCAGCAGGGGAGGGTAGTTGGGGCGACCGGGTTGGCAGGGGAGCAGTTAGGTGTTAATCAGGCTGACAGGGGAGCGGTTAGGGGGTGATCAGGCTGGCAGGCAGAAGCAGTTAGGGGCAATCAGGCAGGCAGGTGAGCAGTTAGGAGCCAGCAGTCGCGGATTGTGAGAGGGTGCAGGCTGGGCTGAGGGACACCACCCCCCATGCACAAATTTCGTGCACCTGGTCTTTAGTATGAAAGAATTGCCCTCCTCCCTTCACAGGACAGGGGCAATACTGTCCTGTTAGTGTTCTTGATTAAAAGTCGTCATACATGCAATTACTCTTCAGACTCTTGCTCCAAGAAGCAAAAAAGGGGGAAAGGTGTTTCCTTACTCATTTTGATGACCATTTTGCTAACAAATTGACATTTATAACATATAAGTTATGCCAAAATAAGAAATAATTACATTTGGATCATAGGTCAGCTCCTCCTCACAATCACTAGAGAAGCATAGATACTCCCTATTAGAAATAATTATTTCTGCTTATAATTTAATTTGATTAGAATGTATTCAGAAATTAACATGCAGAAAAGCACCATAGAAATTAGATGCCTACTTTAATTGTATGAGATTTTACAAGCTTTATCAGAAAATATATGATGAGCTCTAGGTTATTTATTTTGTGAACAGGAGTCAGCTGGGACAATTCATATTCTTTTTAGGTTCTCCTAGAATTTTAAATTCTAAGCATAAATACTTTCAGTAAACATTGTGAAGTACAGTTGCGATTGATTTACACATGACATAAACTTGTGTGGGAGTCCAGATGTTGGAATGTGAACACAGGTTGTTTCTCCCTTATGTCCTATGTGAATATAGGACTTTTTAACATTTTGTTTTAAATTTTTTCTTTTTCCAACTACAACTAAAAGACAAAATGTCTATCACCCAGAACCACGTGAAAGCTGACTGAGTGTAAGTTCTACAACTAGAAGGAAAGAGCAAACAGCATTGAGAGGTGCACAAGCGCTGAAAAGCTGAGGTACAGAGGCGCGCGAATCGGGCTGGCGACGGGCGACTGGGAGCGCTGCTTTTTCAGCCCAAAGGGAGACAAGCTCCCGATTACTCCAAACTCCAGTTTCTGGGGAGACGTGGGGGACCCAAACTCCTACAGGGAGAAGCTGGACTGTCTGCCGTGGGGTCGGAAAGTGAGGGTGGCTAGCTTGCAGGGCTGCCCAGGAATAACTGTTTACTGCGCAGGGGCCCGGGACGCGGGGACGCGGTTGGAGACACAGAGCTGGCTTACTGGCAGCCATCGCTGTTTGCCATGCCCTAGCCTTGTGACGCCCTGAGACCCCGCACCCCACAATCTACAAACCCACCCAAGCTCCAAGCAGCGGCTTTAGCATATGAATGACCTTCCCTATTGCAGCTTAACCTAGCAAACTTGCAGCCCAGGTCAGACAGCTCCAAAACCTCCAAACCCCAAGCAAAGAGGAGAAAACTGTAGTTCTCGCTGTAGCGCCTGCTGGGTAGCCTCAGACAGTAGCTGACCTGCACCCCATTGGAGATCCAGAAGCCAGTGTACCTAGTGGTCAGTGTGAGACACCAGATTTCAACTCCTCACATCCATAAGTGACACATTCAAGAGGCAGACTCAGTGAGCACCAAAGCCCCACTGAAACAAGTCCTGCACCATAAGCGTGTCTCCAGTGCAGCAGCTCTTCCATTATAGACAGCGGGTCCTCACAGCCAATTGGTCTGGAGGTCAATTCCTCCCAGTGTACCGACAGCAATCAAGGCTTAACTACACCAAGACTTTGCAGTCAGCCCACAAATGGGTGTACCAAGAGCGTCCACCTCAGGTGATTGGGGAGGCTGAGCTACTGGCCCCTATAGGTCACCTACCACACAAAGCCACTCCATCAACACAAGGAATCAGCAAAATGCGGAGACAAAGAAACATGTCACGAATGAAAGAAATGGAGGAAAGCAAACTACTGGACGACATAGAGTTCAGAACCACATTTATAAGGTTACTCAAGAATCTTCTAAAAACCGCTGAGGAACTTAGTGAGACCTTTAAGGATCTTAATGAGAATGCCAAAAAAATGGAAAAGGACCAGTCAGAAATTAAGCATACACTGTCTGAAATAAAGAATATACAGACACTCAACTGTAGATCAACATACCCCAAGAATCAAACCAAACATCTGAAATATGAGGAAACAAAAAACACCCAACCAGAAAAACAAAAAGAAAAAGAATCCAAAAATATGAAGATAGTGTAAGGAGCCTCTGGGACAACTTTAAGCGTACCAACATCCGAATTTTTGGGGTGCCAGAAGAAGAGAGAGAGCAAAATATTGAAAACCTATTAGAAGAAATAATGACAGAAAACTTTCCCTACCTGGTGAAAGAAATAGACTTATAAGTTCAGGAAGCACACAGAACCCCATACAAGAGGAATCCAAAGAGGACCACACCAAGACATCATAAGTAAAATGCCAAGGGCAAAAGACAAAGAGAGAATCTTTAAAGCAGCAAGAGAAAAACAGTTAGTTACCTACAAGGGAGTACCCATACGACTGTCAGCTGATTTCTCAACAGAAACTATGCAGGCCAGAAGGGAGTGGCAAGAAATATTGAAACTGATGAACAGCAAGAACCTACAACCAAGATTACTCTACCCAGCAAAGCTATCATTCAGAGTTGAAGGTCAGATAAAGAGCTTCACAGACAAGAAAAAGCTAAAGGAGTTCATCACCACCAAACCAGGATTACATGAAATGCTGAAGGGTATTCTTTAAGAAGAGGAAGAAGAAGAAAAAGGTAAAGATAAAAATTATGAACAACAAAATGACATCAAATACATACCTACCAACAAGTGAATCTAAAAATCAAGTGAATAAAAAATCTGAAGAACAGAATGGACTGGTGAATATAATAGAATCAGGGACATAGAAAGGGAGTGGACTGACAATTCTCAGGGGGAAGGGGGTGTGAGGGGTGTGGGAAGAGATTGGACAAAACTCTTACACCTATGGATGAAGACAGTGGCAGGGGGTAAGGGCATGGGGTGGGGTGGGGAATCAGGTGGAGTGGAGCTATGGGGGACAAAAGAGGAACACCTGTAATAATCTGAACAATAAAGATTTATTTAAAATAAAATAAAATAAAATAACTTTTTTCTTTTTCCTCCTTTCTCATTTTTAAAGTTTCTTGGAGAAATTCAGTTTATTATTTGGAGTGATGTATCTTTTTTAAAAATCTCATTAGTATTTAGATGAAGTTAAGCACAACCTCTAGCCTTGTGTGTATTATACTAGTCCCACCTTTGAAATTTCAAAGAGCAGTTATTAAGCTTAATTGCTTTTGTCCCCAGGTATTACTTTTTAAACCAGTCACATGTTTACTTGAATACCTACTCTAAGGTACTGCACTTGGCAGTATGGGAGATATAACACCAACATTCAGGGCTTCAGGGACACCATTCTCAGCATCTATTGCTGGCTTACTGCCTGTACCTTCTCATCTCCTCTTCTGGTTCTTTCTCATCGTTCTGACTTCTAAATTTGGAATTCCTCTGGTCCAGTCCTCAGGCCTTGTCTCTAATGTAGCTCCTAAGAAAGCTTTTATAGTTCATGCCTTCTAGGATCTTAGGTTAATGAAGCCCTGTCCTTGGTCCTGAACTGCAAGCTTATATCTAATTACTAGTTGGATGTCAGATGTCTTTTAGGCATTTCAGAACCACCTAAAACTGAACTCTTGATTTCCTCTGAAACCTCCTTCTAGAGATCATCCAGTCTTAGTATATGGAAACTCTATTCTACAAGTTGCTCATGGAAGAAACTTTGCAGTCATTCTATTTTTTTTTTTTTTACATTTTTCTTCTTTTTTTAAAAATAAATCTTTATTGTTCAGATTATTACAGATGTTCCTCTTTTTTCCCCCCATAGCTCCCCTACACCTGATTTCCCCCCACAACCCATTCCCTTACCCCCCGCCACTATCCTCATCCATAGGTGTAAGATATTTGTCCAATCTCTTCCTGCACCCCTCACACCCATTTCCCCCTGAGAATTGTCAGTCCACTCCCTTTCTATGCCCCTTATTCTATTATATTCACCAGTTTATTCTGTTCATCATATTTTTTTATTCACTTGATTTTTAGATTCACTTGTTGATAGATATGTATTTGTCACTTCGTTGTTCATAATTTTTATCTTTACCTTTTTCTTCTTCTTCCTCTTCTTAAAGAATACCCTTCAGCATTTCATATAATCCTGGTTGGGCGGTGATGAACTCCTTTAGCTTTTTCTTGTCTGTGAAGCTCTTTATCTGACCTTCAATTCTAAATGATAGCTTTGCTGGGTAGAGTACTCTTGGTTGTAGGTTCTTGCTATTCATCACTTTGAAAATTTCTTGCCACTCCCGTCTGGCCTGCATAGTTTCTGTTGAAAAATCAGCTGACAATCGTATGGGTGCTCCCTTGTAGGTAACTAACTGTTTTTCTCTTGCTGCTTTTAATATTCTCTCTTTGTCTTTTGCTCTTGGCATTTTAATTATGATGTGTCTTGGTGTGGTCCTCTTTGGATTCCTTTTGTTTGGGGGTTCTGTGCACTTCCTGGACTTGTAAGTCTATTTCTTTCACCAGGTAGGGAAAGTTTTCTGTCATTACTTCTTCAAATAGGTCTTCAATATTTTGCTCTCTTCTTCTGGCACCCCTGTAATTCGGATGTTGGTACGCTTGAAGTTGTCCCAGAGGCTCCTTACACTATCTTCATATTTTTGGATTATTTTTTCTTTTTGTTTTTCTGGTTGGGTGTTTTTTGCTTCCTCATATTTCAAATCTTTGGTTTGATTCTTGGGGTCCTTTGGTCTGCTGTTGAATTTCTGTATATTATTCTTTATTTCAGACAGTGTATGCTTAATATCTGACTGGTCCTTTTCTATTTTTTTTTTTTTTTTTTTTTTTTGGCATTCTCATTAAGATCCTTAAAGGTCTCACTAAGTTCCTCGGAGGTTTCTAGAAGATTCTTGAGTAACCATATAACTGTGGTTTTGAACTCTATATCCAGTAGTTTGCTTTCCTCCATTTCTTTCATTCGTGACATGTTTCTTTGTCTCCACATTTTTGCTGCTTCCCTGTGTTGATGGAGTGGCTTTGTGTGGTAGGTGACCTATAGGGCCCAGTGGTTCAGCCTTCCCAGTCACCTGAGGTGAACAATCTTGGTGTACCCCTTTGTGGGCTGAGTGCATAGTCTTGTTTGTAGTTAAGCCTTGATTGATGTTGGTACACTGGGAGGAATTTACCTCCAGGCCAATTGGCTGTGAGGACCCGCTCTGTCTATAATGGAAGAACTGCTGTGCTGGAGACACCCTTATGGGGCAGGACTTGCTTCAGTGGGGCTTTGGTGCTCACTGAGTTTGCCTCTTGAATGTATCACTTATGGATGTGAGGAGTTGAAATCTGGTGTCATCTCACACTGACCACTAGGTACACTGGCTTCTGGATCTCCTAGGAGGTGCAGGTCAGCTACTGTCTGAGGCCACCCAGCAGGAGCTACAGCAAGATCTACAGATTTCTCCTCATTGCTTGGGGTTTGGAAGTTTTGGAGCTAACCCAGCTGCAAGTTTGTTATGTTAAGCTGCGATAGGGCAGGCCATTCATATGCAGAAGCCTCTGCGCACAGTTTGGGTGGGTTTGTAAATTGGGCAGGGCGGGATCTCAGGGAATCATTAGGGCGTGGCCAACAGCCATGGCTGCCAGTCAGCCCTCTCTGTGTCTCCGCGTCCCGCGTCCCGCGCCCCAGCACAGTAAACAATGATTCCTACATGCACCTCTGCAAGAGAGCCACCCTCACTTTCCGACCCGATGGCAGACAGTCCCGCTTCTCCCCGTAGGAGTCTGGGTCCCCAGAGTCTCGCCAGAAACTGGAGTTCAGAGCAGTCGGGAGCTTGTGTCTCCCTTCAGATTGAAAAAAACAGTGCACCCAGTCGCCAGCCCAATTTGCGTGCCTCCGTACCTCTGCTTTTCCGTGCCTGTGCAAGTCCTGCCCAGTCTCAGTGCTCTTTTCTCTTTCCTTCTAGTTGTAGAACTTCTACTCAGCCAGATTTCCCGTGGTTCTGGGTGATAGATGTTTTGTCTTTTAGTCGTAGTTTTGGTGTGGTTGTGAGAGGCAGCATGTACAGGTGTATACCTTATGCTGCCATCTTGGTTTTTTCCTGCAGTCATTCTTAATTTTTTTTCTCCAGATCACCAAATTTACCCACAAATCTTGTTGGCTCTTCCTCACAATTATTTTAAGAAGCCACCACTCTTTTCCTACCACCCTATTCCAAGCCACTATTATCTCTTGCTAGGATTATTACAGTAGCCTCCCAACTAGTCTCCCATTTTCTATCCTTACTTTCCTATAGTGTTCTCTCTACCCAGCAGCCAAAATGATCTTTTTAAAATATGTATATGCTCTCCTTCCTCTCACAAGGGCTTCTCATATCACTCAGAATAATAGTTTAATTCTTCACCATGGCCTAAATGGTACTACACATTCTGTCTTCCCATTACCTTCCTCACCTCATCTCTCACACTAGTCCCCTTGCCTATTCCACTTCCACACACATCAGCACACAGTTCCACTTTAGGGTGTTTGAACTAACTTACCATTTCTTCTGTCTGGAGTCCTCTTCTTCCAGATATTTAAATGTTGTGCTGCCTTACTGCTCACATATAACCTGATAGAAGAGGCATCCCCTGACCTCCTCCACACCTCTAATATAAACAAAAATACCCCTAATCTTGGTCACTCTCTATATGCTTACCTTTATTCCTTTTCACTGCTTACATTACCTGACATATTATAATCAGAAAAAGTGACCTATATGTTACAGACTTTGTTGAGACCTGCTTTGTGCCCTAGTACATAAACAGTTTTTAAAAAATAAATTTCTGTACCTGAAAATAATGGATATTCTCAGTTTGATTGCTGAAGAGTTCCATGTATGATCAGTGACCAGCCTGTTAATTGTGATGTTAAGATCTTCTGTACTTTATTAATTTTGATCTGATTGATCTGTTGATTACTGGGAGACATTCTGCCACTAAGTCTGTGGATTTGTCAAATTTTCCTTGTAATTCCGTCTGTAACATGTAGCTCACTTTTTCTGACTGCAATACAATTAGTGTAGAAACCAATAATAAGTTAACCTCATATATTTGGAAATTAAAATGCACACATCTAAATAACATATGGGTTATATAATACAGCATAGTGGAAATAAAAATATTTACAACTGAATAATAAAGAAATACCATATATGAAAACTCATGGATGCAATCAAAGTCATACTTAAAGGATAATTTTTTTGTGTGTGTATTAGAAAAGAATAACTGGATATTAATAGGCTCAGCAGCTACCTGAAGAATTATTTTTTTAAATAAATCTTTATTGTTCAGATTATTACAGGTGTTCCTCTTTTTTTTTCCCACATAGCTCCCCTCCACCTGATTCCCCACCCCACCCCATGCCCTTATCCCCCACCTGCATAGTTTCATAGGTGTAAGAGTTTTGTCCAATCTCTTCCCACACCCCTCACACCCCCTTCCCCCTGAGAATTGTCAGTCCACTCCCTTTCTATGTCCCTGATTCTATTATATTCACCAGTCCATTCTGTTCTTCAGATTTTTTATTCACTTGATTTTTAGATTCACTTGTTGGTAGGTATGTATTTGATGTCATTTTGTTGTTCATAATTTTTATCTTTACCTTTTCTTCTTCTTCCTCTTCTTAAAGAATACCCTTCAGCATTTCATGTAATCCTGGTTTGGTGGTGATGAACTTCTTTAGCTTTTCCTTGTCTGTGAAGCTCTTTATCTGACCTTCAACTCTGAATGATAGCTTTGCTGGGTAGAGTAATCTTGGTTGTAGGTTCTTGCTGTTCATCAGTTTCAGTATTTCTTGCCACTCCCTTCTGGCCTGCATAGTTTCTGTTGAGAAATCAGCTGACAGTCGTATGGGTACTCCCTTGTAGGTAACTAACTGTTTTTCTCTTGCTGCTTTAAAGATTCTCTCTTTGTCTTTTGCCCTTGGCATTTTAATTATGATGTGTCTTGGTGTGGTCCTCTTTGGATTCCTCTTGTATGGGGTTCTGTGCGCTTCCTGAACTTATAAGTCTATTTCTTTCACCAGGTAGGGAAAGTTTTCTGTCATTATTTCTTCAAATAGGTTTTCAATATTTTGCTCTCTCTCTCTTCTTCTGGCACCCCAAATATTCGGATGTTGGTACGCTTAAAGTTGTCCCAGAGGCTCCTTACACTATCTTCATATTTTTGGATTCTTTTTCTTTTTGTTTTTCTGGTTGGGTTTTTTTGTTTCCTCATATTTCAGATGTTTGGTTTGATTCTTGGGGTATGTTGATCTACAGTTGAGTGTCGGTATATTCGTTATTTTAGACAGTGTATGCTTAATTTCTGACTGGTCCTTTTCCATTTTTTTGGCATTCTCAAGATCCTTAAAGGTCTTACTAAGTTCTTCAGCAGTTTTTAGAAGATTCTTGAGTAACCTTATAAATGTGGTTCTGAACTCTGAGACGTCCAGTAGTTTGCTTTCCTCCATTTCTTTCATTCGTGACATGTTTCTTTGTCTCTGCATTTTGCTGCTTTCCTGTGTTGATGGAGTGGCTTTGTGTGGTAGGTGACCTACAGTGGCCGGTAGCTCAGCCTCCCCAATCACCTGAGGTGGACGCTCTTGGTACACCCATTTGTGGGCTGACTGCAAAGTCTTGGTGTAGTTAAGCCTTGATTGCTGTTGGTACACTTGGAGGAATTGACCTCCAGGCCAATTGGCTGTGAGGACCCGCTGTCTATAATGGAAGAACTGCTGCACTGGAGACACACTTATGGTGTAGGACTTGTTTCAGTGGGGCTTTGGTGCTCACTGAGTCTGCCTCTTGAATGTGTCACTTATGGATGTGAGGAGTTGAAATCTGGTGTCTCACACTGACCACTAGGTACACTGGCTTCTGGATCTCCAATGGGGTGCAGGTCAGCTACTGTCTGAGGCCATCCAGCAGGAGCTACAGCGAGAACTACAGTTTTCTCCTCTTTGCTTGGGGTTTGGAGGTTTTGGAGCTGTCTGACCCAGGCTGCAAGTTTGCTAGGTTAAGCTGCGATAGGGCAGGCCATTCATATGCTAAAGCCACTACTTGGAGCTTGGGTGGGTTTGTAGATTGTGCGGGGCGGAGTCTCAGGGCGTCACTAGGCTAGGGCGTGGCAAACAGCGATGGCTGCCAGTAAGCCGGCTCTGCATCTCCGACCACGTCCCCGCGTCCCGCACTCCAGCGCAGTAAACAATTATTCCTGCACGCAGCCCTGCAAGTAAGCTACTCTCACTTTCCGACCTGTTGGCAGACAGTCCAGCTTCTCCCCGTAGGAGTTTGGGTCCCCTGCGTCTCCCCAGAAACTGGAGTTCAGAGTAATTGAGAGGTTGTCTCCCTTCGGGTTGAAAAAAGCAGCGCTCCCAGTCGCCTGCCACCAGCCCGATTCACGCGCCTCTGTACCTCAGCTTTTCAGCGCTTGTGCACGTCTCAATGCTCTTTCCTCTTTCCTTCTAGTTGTAGAACTTCCACTCAGCCAGCTTTCCCGTGGCTCTGGGTGATAGATGTTTTGTTTTTTAGTTGTAGTTTTGAAATTGTTGTGCGAGGCAGAAGTTTAGGTGTTTACCTACGCTGCCATCTTGGATCCTTCTCCTGAAGAATTATTTTTAAAAGGGAAAGTGTTAAACCCAAAGGAAGTGGAAGGAAAGAAACACTAAAGAAAAAAAATTAATGAAATTAAAATTTAAGAAACAATTCAAGAAAACCAAAAACTGGTTTTTAGGAAAAACTGATCAAATATAACAGAGATAAGATACAAAATTAGGATTAAAAAAGGCTAATGGGAGGGTAGGGGGAATAGGAGAAAGGTAGTCAAAAAGTACAAATTTTCAGCTATAAGAGAAGTAAATACAGGAGATGCAATGTATAGCACGGTGACCATAGTTAATACTGCTATATGATAAATAGGATGTTGTTTTGCTTTCTCTTTTTATTGTATCTATAGGAGGTGATAGGTGTTAACTAAACTTATAGCAGGAACCATTTTACACTATGTATAATTAAAACCATTATGCTGTACACGTTAAACTTATACAATGATGTGTGTCAATTACATCTCAATAAAACTGGTGTCGGGGGACATATTTCTAGACAGAGCAGAAAATTTTAAAATATGAGGATACAGTGAATACGTTTATAAAAATAAACTTGAAAACTGAAAATGGACACTTTTTTAGAAAATCTTAAAACTGTCTTAAGAAAAATTTACAAAACAAACAAAAATAAACCTATAGCAATTAAGAAAATTTATTCATTCAGTCAATAAATATTTATAAAATGTGCCCAGCACAGTTTTAGATGCAGGAGATACAAACAAAAAAATAAATAAATAAAAAATAAAAGATAATAGTCCATGTTTTCATGGAGCCTGCTTTCTAGTGGTGGGAGACAGGTAATTAATAAATTATGTATTGATGAGTTCTGTAAAGAATAAAGAAAGGGTGACTAAGCTTTTTTATATGAGACTGAAAGATACACATTGGACATGAAGGAAGATGGAGGACTCCTCCAAGTGGATATTGAAGGAAGCGTGGTTCTGGCTTGAGGAGTAGGTGCAAAGGGCCTGAGGGAGGATCATGTTTGGTGGAGCAGAGTAAGTATTGGGCATAAAGGAGATTGGCAGAAGCAGGGATTGGTGAGGTGACCATGAAATCCTTTTAAGGACTCTTGAGTCAGCAATTAGAAATATACCCAAATGGAAATGATAATAACTTCTACTTATGTTATATATCAATTATCTACACTAATAAAAGAGAAACATGCAAATTGACCGTATCTCCACTACGCCCACAAGCCACTCCCACCAGCCAGTCAGGAGCGAGTATGCAAATTAAGTCAACCAAGATGGCTGCGGCCAAGGAGCGAACAGGAGGCTTGGATTTCCCCGGCAATGGAGGAAGCCAAGCTTCCCGCCCGCTCTGGCTGGCCCTGGCCTCCACTCAAGGCTACAAAGTTTCAATTATAGAAGATAAATAAATCCCAACAAAAATGGTGGCAGCCATGGAACTGGAGAGAGCAGGAGGCTTGGGTTTCCCCCAGCGATGGAGGAAGTCAAGCTTCCTGCCTGCTCTGGTCGGCCCTGGCCTCTGCTAGGCTACAAAGTTTCAATTATAGAAGATAAATCCCAGATGCCAGGGTCACCGGGGGGGCGTGGCTGGCCTGCAAACCACCACAGGCCCCTCGCCCAGGCCGCCCCATGCCCAAGGGACCCCCCACCCTTATCCGGGACACCCTTCAGGGCAAACTAGCTGGCCCCCACCCGTGCACCAGGCCTTCTATCCTATCTAATCCTATCTAATAAAAGAGTAATATGCAAATTGACCATCACTCCAACACACAAGATGGCTGCCCCCATGTGGTCAAAGATGACTGCCCCCATGTGGACACAAGATGGCTGCCACAATATGGCCAGCAGGGAAGGCCAGTTGGCAGGGACCAGGCCTGCAAGGGAGGGCAGTTGAGGGCGATCAGGCCAGCAGGGGAGGGCAGTTGAGAGGGACCAGGCCTGCAAGGGAAGGCAGTTGGGGGCGATCAGGCCAGCAGGGGAGGGCAGTTGGGAGGGACCAGGCCTGCAAGGGAGGTAAGTTGGGGGCGACCGGGCCTGCAGGGAAGGGCAGTTGGGGGGGACTCAGGCCTGCAGGGGAGGGCAGTTAGGGGCAATCAGGCTGGCAGGGGAGCAGTTAGGCATCAATCAGGCTGTCAGGGGAGTGGTTAGGGGATGATCAGGCTGGCAGGCAGAAGCAGTTAGGGGCAATGAGGCAGGCAGGCAGGCAAGCATTTGGGAGCCAGCAGTCCTGGATTGTGAGAGGGATGTCCCAGATTGGAAAGGGTGCAGGCTAGGCTGAGGGACACACACCTCCGTGCACTAAATTCATGCACCGGGCCTCTAGTAACTGAGTAAAACTGGTGGGAGGTGGATAATCCATGTTCATAAGATTATGTAATTAATTAAATGTATGTAGAATTATTTTGTAAAATACCATTCAAGTGAGAGATTTCTGTTTCATCCAGAAGTAATAAACATATGTTGAATATTTATTAAATAGAGAACACCTGTCAAGGGCCAGGACTTGGACAAAGCGGAAAGAATACAAAGATGATTAAGACATGGCAGTGCTCATTGCCCAGTATGGGAGACAGACTCAAACAATATTTCTGCATTGTGCTCTAGGAGCTATAACAGATCTACTAAAGCCTGAAGACTAGGAGAGGCCTCAAAATTTTACAACACAAGTTTGAATTGTGTGAATCCACTTATATGTAGATTGTTTTTCCAATAAATACCTGTACTATATTTGATCCACAGTTGGGAGTCCAAAGATGTGGAGGGTCAACTGTATGCATTGTTCTATGCCATCTATACTAATAAAAGGGTAATATCTCCTTCCAGGAGACCTTCCAAACATCCTTCTGGACAAAGCCATGCTGGCGGGGCCAAAGCATAAGCGGTTAGGGGCGATCAGGCCAGGAGGGGAGGGCAGTTGGGGGTGATCATTCCGGCGGGGCGGGGGACAGTCGGGGGTGAGCAGGCCAGCAGGGGGGGCCAGTTGGGGGCAAGCAGAGTGGTGGGGGGGCAGTTGGGGCGAGCAGGCCAGCAGGGAGGGCAGTTGGGGGCGAACAGGCTGGCAGGGGGGGCAGATGGGGGTGAGCAGGTTGGCAGGGGAGGGAAGTTGGGGGTGAGCAGGCTGGCAGGGGCAGTTGGGGGCGATCAGGCCGGCAGGGGGGGCAGTTGGCGGCAAGAAGGCCGGTGCGGTGGCAGTTGAGGGCGAGCAGGCCAGCAGGCAGAGTGGTTAGGGGCGATCAGGCAGGCAGGCAGGTGAGCAGTTAGGAGCCAGTGGTCCTGGATTGTGAGAGGGATGTCCAACTGCTGGTTTAGGCCCGATTCCACAGGGGTTGGGCCTAAACCGGCAGTCAGACATCCCCGAGGGGTCCCAGATTGGAGAGGGTGCTGGTCGGGCTGAGGGACACCTCCCCCCCTGCCCCGTGCACAAATTTTGTGCACGCGGCCACTAGTTTTATATAAGGGACTTGAGCATCCATGGATTTTGGTATCCATGGGGGTCCTGGAGCCAATCTCCCTGTGATACTGAGGTTAGTTAAGTTTTTGGGAAGTCAAAAGTTATACATGGATTTTCGAATGTGTAGTAGGTAGGCACCCCCAACCCCCCATGTTATTCAAGAGTCAACTGTGTATTAAATAAAGGTATGTAGATTCTTTTTAGGGTAGCTTATATATTTTTATTTAACCTAAGGAGAAGGATAAATGTAGGTTCTCATTTAGCCATTGTGATAGTGAGATGGCATTTCTGCTGAGATGAACACCTGAATGTGACACTGACCACACCTCTCTGTACTATAGATAACTTATAGTAGTGGACAAGAGGTAAACATGGTAAGAAATCTAGAATTTGAAACATGGTATAACCATAGCATGTCAGATGGCTATTTTAATTCTTTGTCTTCAAAGTTGGTTCAACATGAAGTAATTCTACCAGTTATTCTCAATAAATGATATATTGCAGCCATTTGCCAGTCTTCATCATTAAAGCTAACTTGCTGCTTTAGTCTATTTTAACAGGTTCTACTCTCAAGACACCTGTCTACCTTGTAAACTTCATAGTTTCTTAAAATATAATGCATGCCAGCGCTGTCTTCAATACTTTACCTGTTATCTCATTGAATCCTCACAACTCTATAACGTAGGGACCGATTTCCCCATTCCAGACTTGAGACAGCTGAGACGCAGTGAGGTTTACTAACAGTCCAGGTTCACACTGTTAAGAAGTGCAGAGCTGGGATCAGAACCCCAGGAGTGACTCCAGAGCCTACACCCTTCACTCCTTGCCTGTCAAGCTAGGTTGGCAGTGATTGCAGAATGCTTCATTGCCTGCAGAGATTCAGATGTCATGGTCCTTAGTCCGATTGAAATAGGTCAGCACCTTTATAAATTTTGAATTATGAGTTTCCCTGTTTCAGAACACAATGAAGAAAACATAAACATCACTGCATATTTCCTTTAGGTGCTAAAATATGTGTATTCTGCCACAGTCCCATTCGTGGCTTTGTCATTTACTGCGTGAGTTTGGACAAGTTTTTTAACCTGGGTTTTGGGTGTTTCCACTGTAAGAGGAAAGGATTAAACTAGACAATTCTCTATATTTCCTCCTGACTCAGTAAATTTTCTATTCTGTACTCTACCAGAATTAAAGGTTGATATCAACTTTTTTGTCAGTCATCTAGATCCTATTGCTCCAAATGAAAAGAAAAAGGATGGATAGTAAGTGTTCTTCTCTTTTGTTGGGTTCTTTGTTATTTCAAATACTCAAAAAGTTTATACCAAGGTACTAGCTTTTGCCATCCTAAAGTGTATATGTTGTGTGCTCAGTTTTAAGGGCAGAGAATATTCCCTGAAGGTCTGTGCTTGTTTGAAAACAAAATGGAACACTCAAGTCTGAGCACTAAAAATATCTCATAAAATGCTTCCTCCATGCACTCATTGGAACAGGTAATTACTGTGGCAACAACAAACTAATTTGAAGTGTTAGCTGTTAATTAAAAGAATGCAGAGGTGTATAGTTGTCTTTTGGTGTAACCAGAGCCTCCATTCAAACTTCATTAATCACTTTACAGTTAATGTGTTGAGGAAGGTCAAGACAATTGGGATGCAGTATCCGTTGAGAGTAAACAAATTCCTTTTCTCCAGGTGGAATGCCATTTGCAAAGTTAAGGTGCATATTCCACTTATACCTGGCAATGCCTTTGTCATCCACTTCTCCTTGATGATTAAATGTTAAGTTGGTACTGTCATTACACTGTAAACCAAACCACACAGCATCTTTATTGCTCGAAATTGAACCCAAACTTCCATGGATGAATTAGCGTGCATCATAATTAAATCATCAAGCTTCTCCTTTTATTTCACTTGGAAATAGGAGACCTTTCTTTTAGAAAAGAGATCATCTTTCTTGACAAGCTCATTAAGTTGCCAAACTGTTCAGTATGGTATATATTAGACTATCTGCTAACCACTTACTTATCGCTGCTGTTGGTCTCAAAAACCCTGGTGTTGCTTGTTGTCCTAAGTAGCAACACTGTTCTTGTTACGACTTTTGAATCCTTGTGTATGCATTCAACTATTAGTCTTCACATTTGAGTCTTTGGTTAGTGATTCTAATATAGAGTATTTTTTACTCTGTGGTATGTAAGAGGAAAAATAATATATCATTATTAAATTTTACATATTATATTACCTACTAGAGGCCCAGTGCACAAAATTCTTGCACTTGAGGAGGGGGGTCCCTCAGCCCGGCCTGCGCCCTCTCACAGTCTGGGAGCCCTTGGGGGATGTCCCCCTGTGGGAGTGCACTGACCACCAGGGGGCAGCTCCTGTGTTGAGCATCTGCCCCCTAGTGGTCAGTGTGCGTTATAGTGACCAGTCGCTCTGCCATTGGGTCGATTTGCATATTAGCCTTTTATTATATAGGATATTTACATGGAATAAATTCCTTCAAATCACATTTTAAATTAGCTTAGTCCAGCAACATCTCTGTCAGGCACTGAGGAAAATACAGTGTATGTCTTTATACATCAATTTATTACCTGAATTCAGATATATAATGAATTAAATCATAGTCTGAAATGTAGTTTCATGTTGTAAAAGTCTGACATTAACATCAATAGGAAAGTAAGTGGTTATTTGTGCTAAACCTTTGTGGTATAGGAGTTCTTATACAACATTTCTTTATATAAAGTGTAAAAAATTTTAAATCATTCAAGTTTTATAAACTTGATAGTATTTATGTATACTAGGGAGGTTGATATTTAGACAAAGTCTGTAGATACTTTTTTCACATTAAAGTGAACAATGCCAATTTTTGTAATCTTGCTTTTCATTTAAATAAGATACAATTTCTCTATAATTAATTGATAAAATAAAACCTAAGTTTACCTTCCAAAATTGGTTCAACCTTTGTCCACTCAAGTAGGAAAAACAGAATGAATTTCTTATAACACTCATATATGGATATGTAGATACAGTTACATGTTTTGTACTATTTTACCTGAATTTATAACATTTTATATATGAAAAGTTATAAATACTTGTGGGTTCTTAGTAACTAAATTATCTCTATAAGTCTTTAAAAATACTTATCAGTGATTGCACAGCTATGTAAATTTTCTAAAAATCATTGAATTGTACACTTGAGAATAAACAAATGATGAATGAATTAGTGTGCATCTAATTATGCCTCAATATATAATTATGCCTCAGTAAAACTGCTTAAAATTTTGTCAGAACAACCACATAAGTATTTCTGTCAAAACAACAGAAAATAATATTTTCATTTGATAATAGTGAAATGCATATTTTGTTTTTGTTTTAAGAAATGAGCAATTTTTTGCAGCCGTTTATGATCATGGATGTTAAGTAGACTTATCAGGGTGATTTTTTTACAATATGCATAAGCAAATATCACATCATTATGTTATATACCTGAAATTAATGTAATGTTACATGTTGGTGATATCTCAAAAGAAATAAAATAATACGTATGTTTTACTATTAGGTTATTATCAAGTAAAAATTGGGAGCCTGGTAAATTTTGCAACTTGGCAGCTGAGGATAGGGAATTCCTGGCAAGGGAAATTACATTCCTCCACAAGTTTTCTACCCCACTCACATGTTAGCACTAGCCAGGTGAGAGGAAGAACAATCCAATCTTAGCTAATGTGCAGAATCCTCTATGGAGCAAGACCTTAATTCTTCCAAAATTATGTGTTTCTTTATACTTTTATGGACTTGCAGTAACAGTGTTTGTTCATGTTGTGTGGTTCATTGTGAAGTTTTTATATAAGGCAGGCTGTTTCTAGATAATGGTCAGAATGTACAGTCCTTACAGTACACATATGAAAGGCCACATTTCATTTAAACATAAAAAGGTCTTGATGAGATCATGGTTTTTATTTCTGCAAACCTTATTCTCTTTTTCATAAATGAATATATTCATATT
Source organism: Plecotus auritus (assembly GCF_963455305.1). NCBI lineage: Eukaryota > Metazoa > Chordata > Mammalia > Chiroptera > Vespertilionidae > Plecotus > Plecotus auritus. The sequence goes on along the minus strand of NC_137770.1, from coordinate 48,072,339 downwards.
CCTTGACTTGTAGTTATTTCACTGTTATCATATGAGTTTGTCTCTCTTCTGAAGCTTTTTCAATATTGAGAGGTGCTGGCTTTAGGAAAAGACGAAAACCACATACTTGAGTCTTATAACCCTGTGACTTCTTATATGAATTTATATCTATCTTAAGCCATAGCTAATTCCATGTAGTTTTGAGAATATTTTGATTAAATGTGGGAATATAGTTGATTTGTATATATAATTGAAATAAAAAGAAGGAAAACCTTCCATTTTTTATGGCTCTGTATAATGCTTAGCAGAGCTGTAGGACCTCTCTCGCCTTCTCTCTCAGTCTCTCACTCTGACAGTACGCTGTAAAGCAAGCATGTCAAACTCACAGCCCACAGGCTGGGCATGCCTCGTTTATTTGGCCTGTATTAGCCTTTGAGTTTGACATGCTTGCCATAAGGGATCTAGGGCCAGAATACTTGGATTTGAGGTCTAGTTCTGCCACTTTCTGACTTTGTGCCATTAGATAAACTACTTCTCTGTGCTTCAAAGTTCTTATCTTTAAGGAGGTAATAATGACAGCATTACCTCAGAGGGTTATTTTAAGGTAAGGTATAACTAATCATTTTGTAAACCATTAAGCTCAATAGAAATGTAAGTTACTAATGTTATTAGTATTCTTTGAAAGTATCATATATCCTATTGCTGCAGGTGTGTCCAGATTTACATTTATGTCCTTAACTATTTTCTAGGTTGTTTAGTGAACCCAAGTAATTTTGTTTGTTTTTCTTCCCATAGAGCATATCATGTCCCAAGTGGGAAAATACTAGCTGTAAAGGTAAGTACTGGATACATTTCATAAAATTCATGATATTCTTGATGCTCACCACTTTTTCTCCACTCACACCCCCCATGTTTAGCTTGAGTTACAGGTAGGGATAAGGAAATGAAATGGTTTTAGGTTTGGAGTCGGAGGTGGAAGCTGCAGCAGTGTTGTGACATTCAAGCTCCTAACGGTTGTGCTGCTTTTAAGTTGAACTCGTTGCCTTATCTGAACCCAGGTACTTTCACTTCAACACTTTGATACATGTATTTCTCGCTAATAAGAATTCCTTCCCTGTGTCTCCAGCTATCAAAATCCTTAACACCCTTCAAGGATCAGCTCCAAAGCCACTCTTTTGGACTTAGGTAGATAAATAGTCACTTCTGATATATCTATCACTTTCTCACTTTCTACTTTGACTCTCTAGAATTCTCTGTGTTTCTTATGGGTGTTATCACATGCTGCCTTGTTGTTTGCTATTAGTATACATGTATGTTTCCCCTATCATATTGAAATCTCCTTGTAAATAGAGAACAGCTCTCATCTTGTTTTACTCACTGATTCATGCGGAGCATTGCACAAAGGGCCTGGTGCAGAGTGCTGTATGTAATGACTAGATGTTCAACACATAATTTGTTGAATGACTGACTAAATAAATACATTTTGTTCTTTTGTTTTGGGGTGTGTGTGGTTTTTTTTTCCCGTTTACTCATTCATCTTTTGAAGTAACATCTTGAAAGTAGGTTCAACTCGCATACAATATATCCCATAGTGTTCTTTGTATGGACCATTACTCTCAGCCAGAGTATTTCTTAGCTTTATATATATATATATATTAAAGGGTGAAATGAAAGGTTAGCACGTCTGATCTTTTCCTGACCCTATCCTGACTTTTGTGTGACTTCAAGCATGTCACTTGAACCTCTCAGTGACCTCAGCTGTGACACGGGGCTGCCTGGTATCACAGAGGGATTGTGAAGAGCAGCAAATCACAGGCCTTGTCTGAACAGAATCACCTGCAGGGTTCTGATGCCGGCATAGAATGATGAGGGAAATTTAATTTCCCAAGCCAAGTAGTCAGTTGGACCCACACTTCGAATATCTGTGGGAGCAATTAGATAAAAATCTTGAAAATCTATTACTGTTCCTACTCAAAATATTTTTAATTTTTATACTTCTAAATGTTTTCATTTTTTAGACAAAATGAAACAACTATATTGTAATATTTCCCTTTTCAGACATTAAAGGTGGGAAACTATCACTTCAGATATTTTTTAAAGCAAGTTGAATTTTGGGAAGAATAGAAGTACCTTGAATTTTTTATTTTATAGTACTGAATTTAGAAAAATTTCTGCCTCAGAGCATTTTGAAAATGATACTAATCATTTTTTAAAGATAAGTATTTGATATGACTGTAGTATGTAACTCATGAAATGTGTTTCTAATTAGCTTTTTTGGGCAGGGAGTGGTGTAGGTAAGCAAAACAATTGCAAACAAGTAGAGCAGAAAACAAATAAAAATAGTGTTAGCCATCTTCAAATAGAACCTTTTTATAAAACCTTTCAGTGTATTCTATAAAACCTTTCAAAGAGTAGAGCTTAATAGATTTCCCAGTATTATTTATTTTCTAATTGGGAAAAAACATCCATTTAACAGGAAATTTCTTAGCATTGTATGTAGCATGGGCTGATTATCATTCTTTGACTGTTTTGGGTTTCTGCTGCTTTTAAACTAGCATTTAAATGGACCATTTGATTAATCATTTGTATACTGACTGTAATCCTCCCAAATTTCCTTTCTGAATTGTACATACTGTAAAAGACAATTATGTTGCCACAGATTAAATAAGCGAATTAAAATAGAATAGCGGCTTAATTTGACCTGTGATTTTGCTCTCCTTCCCTTTAGTGGAGCATGTGCCACTCCAGCAAATAAATGAAGTCATCCACGACAGGTTGTGATGAATTGCCGTATTTATACTGTATATTTTAATAGCCTCACACTAATTTAAATTGAGCACAGAGTAAATTATAATTCAGTCACTTGACTGCTTATATTTAACTTGACAACTCATCCTTATTTGTCCTGGAGGTGTAGCGAAGAGCAGGGAAATGCACTCAGGTATTTCAGTTTCTCACTTAACCCTTTCTCCATGAAATGCTTCATATTCGGAGTCTCTCCAGTTTGAGAAATTTAGCTCTTCCTATGGAGAAAAATAGTAATAATAATAATAATAATGAAAACTCAGGGAGTCTATCCTTTGCTTATACTTCAAACAGAAAATTAGTATTTCCATGATTTTTCCCATTACCTTCAAATAAGGAATTGGACTTGTTTATTTTTCAGTTTTAAAGCTCACTCACAGGAATGCCCAAGGGAAGGAGAATTAACCTTCCACCTAGAGTGTCAAGTCTCCCAGAAAATAGAAGAGCATTTCAGAAATTATTTTAAGGTGAATTTTAATCTCCCTCTCAAGTTCCCAGAAATTACTTTATTCACTTTTCTACCATTATAGAATCTCTACTGTTCTGCACTATAGCAAATACCAAGGATGATCAAGACCTATGAGAGTACAGTATTACTTGCTACATTTTAGGTCAGAGTGGCACTTTTATTTACTTTGGTATTTATATGTTTGGTTTTATTTATTTATTTTTAAATATATATCAATTTTTTTTATTGATTTCAGAGAGGAAGGGAGAAGGAGAGAGAGAGAGAAACATCAGTGGTGAGAGAGAATCGTTAATTGGCTGCCTCCTGCATGCTCCTCATTGGGATCGAGCCCGCAACCCAGGCATGTGCCCTGACTGGGAATCGAACCGTGACGTCCTGGTTCATAGGTCGATGCTCAACCACTGAGCCACTCCAGTTGGGCTATTCCCTATTGACATGGTGGTTTTAAATTCAGCTGTAGAAATCAAGCAATCCATCCCTTCCTCTCTAGAAACAGCACCTTACTTAGAGCATTATGGTTGTAAGGCACACTTTAATTAAATCCCACATCACTTAATGGCCACTACTCTAAGATCCTATACAGCAAGCATGTCAAACTCAAAGGCTAACATGGGCCAAATAAACGAAGCATGCAGCCTACAAGTTTGACATGCTTGCTATACAGGGTGCTGGGTGTGAGGGAGGGAGCTAGAGAAACATGTACAAGACTCACCCTTTGCCCTTGAGGAGCTCACAACCACTCTTTATTCTTTAGACTTCTGTTTTTAGAAGATGAGGTATGAATGCTAAAGATAAATGTGGTAAAGGAAAAAATAAAGGGCCAAAGCTAGAGATAAATTCTGAGGGAGGGCTTTGGGGCTGGCTTCCTGAGATGGTGGCAGCATTCCAGCTGGGCCTAAAAGATAGAAAAGATTTTATAATCAATGACTGTGGAGTAGAGAGAGGAAGCTCACCTCAAGTGGAAGGAACAGCAGAGCAAAGACTGGAAGTGGAGAAAGCACAGGACATGTGTGGATCAGTAAAAATCATCTGGTTTCAAATAAGGATTGAATTTGTGATGGGGAGTAGTGGGAGGAGCTAGAATAACAAGTTGGAGCTAGACTGTAGAAGAAGTCCTTGAATGTCATGCTAGAATTGTAACTTTATGCTAGGCCAGTGGTCGGCCAACTGCGGCTCTGTTGACTAATGAGTTTGCCGACCACTGTACTAGGCCATGGGAGCCCAATTAAGATTTTTGATCAAGTGGACAATACGTTTACAGCCAGTAGTGTGAGTTTAATTCCAATGTGTTGGCTAGCCCTGTGGAATTATGTCATTTATAGAGTGTGTGCTTGGAGATGCAATATAGCTTGGTAGTCATACTAAGTACTGTGTACAGTCAGACCTCCGTACTCCAACATCACCCATCTCAAACAGTTTACTTCTCAACCCAATAATACTTTCATGCTGATACCTGTATGATCAGTGATGAGTCTCTCAGGTGACAAAAAAGAGAATGCTTGAGTATGGGTCAGTTTACCACTAAATCTTACATTGTTAACATCTCAGGAAATTGTGCTGTGAATATTTTCATATTTTTTGCTTTGGTTGCTGTTTATTTTTATTAAATTTTCAATTTTTACTCTATATTTCATTTCCTTTTTGTTAAATTTTCATTTACATTTCATGTCCTTTTTGTTTTTAAAGTATGTATTTATAGATTAAACAGTATATTAGACATGTATGTAAGAATGGTTAAAACAGGGAATCACTTGGGGGTCTGGAATGGATTAATTCAATTTACATTATTTCTAATGGGAAAAAATGATTCTGTTTCGAACAGCCTTCCGGAATGAATTGAACCAAGGTTCCACTGTAAATGTATTTTTGAAACCTTAAATAAGTGGTTCTCAACCTTATTGTGGGTTAGAATTCACCTGACAAGTTGTTGTTGTTTTTAAATACTAAGAGGTGGGTCTGCCCTCAGAGATTTTGATTACATTATGCCTATGTATCATCAGGATTTATTTAAAGTGCCCTGAGATATTTATGAAAATAACTTTAAATTAAGGTAATTATAATATGAGGCCAGGTTTGAGATCCGCTGCTTTAAAGTAAATAATAACTTCATTCCATTTACTAGTTTTTTAGGATGAAAGATTCCCTGTACTTGACATGGTGGTGTGAATAGATCTAATAGTTTAAGGCATAGACTTGAAACACTAGGTGAATTTATTTTGTTGCTAAGTTTTATACAGGAACAAAAATGTAAGTGAATATTGTTGGCAAAATGACTATTGATCTGGAGAAGTGTTTCTTGGCAGTTTTCTATTACACTTACAGGCTGGTTTAGTGAGAGCTTTTATAAATAACCCTAAAGCAAACTCTTGATAGAAACTGGCTATGCCTTTTTTATTTTTTCCCCTCCCCCAATGGATGTCATTACTATAAAATGTGTTTTAGAATTAGCCTTTCTTTCCTTGCTCTATCAGCAGTTTGCAATTTATAATTTATGGATTTTTTTCCCTCTAGTATGATTATATATATATTCTGCAGTTGTAATACAAAATGTAGTTCAATGTTGGATGGTGTATAACTACTGCTGTCATGGTAATCCTGGGTGTTCAGTTTTTATCTAGAAATGTCTAGAGTCAGAAACTCTGCCACAGACCTTAAAATTGTCTTTCAACTATTTCATTCTCATCACTCTCTTTTTTTAAGTAAAAAAATCCTCAGAGTCAGGAAGGGGCCAGATGTTGCCAGGCCACGTGGCTCCTCAGAACCTTGGGTTCCTCCTATAAACGAAGGGGGTTAGATGAAATAATTTCTGAGGTTCCTTCAAGCTCTAACATTTTATAACATTATTAGCAAAGAAACATTATGCAACTGGGAGAATAAAAAAAGATGTTTTAAAAACCTAATAACCCTACTTTAAATGTCATTTTTACTCATCAACCTCTTCTGCTTATCGCCTAGTGTCTGAATTACAAGGCAATATTTTTTTTAATGGTTTCAGAGTCACTCCTATCTTTCTCTTCTGAAAATAACCAATGTGGCCAAAATAGGGTATATAAATTAAGGGTGTTATAACTTAACTGACTTTTAAAGCTATTAATACTGACCTTTGAGACCTGGCTTTTTCCTTGGTCCCATCAATCACTTCTATACCACCTCCCCAATACAAAGGATTAGACAGATATGGATACAGTTTGTATTACTGGGGGGTTACAATAGTGGGGAGGAGGAAGGTGAAATGAAGAGTTTAGTTTTTATGTTTCATAGCGAGTATAGCTATACTTAATTTAAAGGTAAATAAATGTATCAATGTATTCCTTTCCATATTTAGGTTATACTACTAGATATTACACTGGAACTTCAAAAGCAAATTATGTCTGAATTGGAAATTCTTTATAAGGTAATTTTTTCTTGGTCATTTTTTTTTCTTATAAAGCATGCCTGTGCTCTTGGCTTGTAAGGTTTTTAATTAATTTTGTCTTATTTTTGTTACAGTGTGATTCGTCATATATCATAGGATTTTATGGTGCATTTTTTGTAGAAAACAGGATTTCAATATGTACAGAATTTATGGATGGTGAGTTTTTCCTTTTATAGTATTTTAAAAATTATTTTTGTGAGGTAGTGCTTTATAACCTGGTTTTGATATAAATGTCAAGTAGAATGAAAAATAATTAGAATATACTAATAATTAACTTTATACTCTAAAGCAAGCATGTCAACTTGCAGCCCGCGGGCTGCATGCCTCATTTATTTGGCCCGTGTTAGCCTTTGAGTTTGACATGCTTGCTTTAAAGCATCTTAGTGTTAAGTGTTTCTGGTGTTAAATATTTAGAGCTGACCTATAATTTCAAGAATGTGATTTCATTTACTTTTATTAAAAATTTAGATAGAACAAATTAAATGCTAGTCCAATCGGTGGTTTGATATTTGATTCTTCCATACAATCTGTCTTTACTTGCAAAACAGATGTTCTTTTCTTTTAATGTTTCAATAGCCAAAACATATTTACTTTTTAAAAAAATCAATTAACCCAGTGTCCTATATTTTTAGAAAGAAAAAGGTTAGTTGCAAGATAAGAAATTATTTTTTAACACAGCTGTTGAGCCAAGATGTGTTAGTTTTCTTTGGACTCTAGCCCTTTCTCTCTTTATTTTTTTATTCATTTCCAGTTTGGTAACTCTTTCTTGACCTGAATATTAAGGCAGATTTCTTGGTATCCTATCAGTGAAATAGTCGTCATTGTTATTATTGACCCACTTAAGTCTTTAAGTTTTGCATATTCATTGTTGCAGTATCTGACCCATTCAAATTCAACAAGTTAAAATATACTTAGTTCATTTTGGGAAATCTCAGTACATTACTGAAGCAATTAGTTTATGCCCTATAAGACTTTTTAATGAGCCAGCATTGATGCCTTGATACTATAGTAAGGTATATAATATGCTCTAAATTAGTTATAATAGATGCTAAGAATTACAGTTCCTTCAAGGAGACTGACTAGAAAAAGTGGATTCATAGAGCTAGTAGATGTTATTATTTTATGACTATTCATCATTCTTTTTAAAAATATATATATTTTATTGATTTTTTACAGAGAGGAAGGGAGAGGGATAGAGAGTTAGAAACATCGATGAGAGAGAAACATTGATCAGCTGCCTCCTGCACACTCCCTACTGGGAATGTGCCCGCAACCAAGGTACATGCCCTTGACCGGAATCGAACCTGGGGCCCTTGAGTCCGCAGGCCGATGCTCTATCCACTGAGCTAAACTGGTTAGGGCTCATCATACATTAAAAAATTTCTTTATTGAGATGGTATGTTCAAATGCCATCAAATTCACCCTTCTAATTTGTACAAAACCCATGGTTTTTAGTATATTCACAAGGTCATGTAACCATTCTTGTCATTAATCCCAAAACGTTTTTATCATGCCCAGAAACATACTCCATACCAATCAGCAGTCACTTCTTACTCCCTCTTTTCTCTAGTCCTTGGCAAACACTAATCTATTTTTTGTCTCTATGGATTTTCCTATTTTGGACATTTCATACAAATGGAATTTATATAATATGTAGCCTTTGTGTCTGACTTCTTTCACTTAGCACAGCGATTTTCAGCCAACGTGCCATAAGAATTTTTAAAACATGAAGTACCTGACTAGTTAGTCAGGGGCATTAACCTCTTTTCCCTTAGATTGTCAAATAAAAAATGACAACAGCCAACACAATAATAGCCATCTAGTGTGAATGCCCGGTCTTGAACCATAAATATATAGGTCTTATAATAGAGTTGTATCTTATTGGTCAATTCACATAATAAGGTTGTATCTGATTGGTTAATTTTTGGTACCAGAAATCCTTATATACAAGTATAGGCACCTGATTTTTTTAAAAGTCACTTTGGAGCAAAAAGGGTAGGTAATTACTATTAATCAAAATTATACCCCCCTTTTTTTTGTCAGGTAGGCAAAAAATATATTTTTGGTGTGTCATAGAATTTTACTAATTTATGTGCACCATGAGATGAAAAAGGTTGAAAATTGCTGACTTACATAATGTTCTCAAGATTCATTCATGTTGTATCACATGTTAGTACAGTCACGTGCCACATAACAACATTTTAGTCACTGCAAAAACTGAATGCTCCCATCCTATATAATAAAAGCCTAACATGCAAATCGAATAGCAGAAGGACCCATGGAACAGATCGGTCACTATGATGCCCACTGACCACCAGGGGGCAGACGCTCAACTCAGGAGCTGCCCCCAGCCCGCAGGCCCCAGGCCAGCCAAGGCAGGCGCCAGCGGGGGCCTCCTGATAGCCCGCAGAGGGAGGTGACCGGTGGTGGCAGGGTCAGGGCCATTGAGCAGGTGGTGCTAGGCTGGCCAAGGTGGGTGCCAGCAGGGGCCCCCTCCCCTGATCGCCCCGCCGGTCACCCCACAGATCGGCCGTGATTGCAAGCCAGGCCTAGGGACCCTACCCATGTACGCATTTCGTGCATTGGGCCTCTAGTAAGATTATAATGGAGCTGAATTTCCAGGAAGAAATGGAAATATATGTGGTTCAGAAGGAATTATTTTTCCTCTGACAGAAGCAATATCTGTAAGGCTTGGCAATAGATTCCATCTCACAGCACCTCAGTTTTGAGTGCACAGATTACATCCCAGTCAGTCAGCCACTGACCTGTTTCCCCACAGAGGAGACTGTCCCCCAGCCCTACATATTCAGAGCGTTCTTGCAGCCCTCCCAGATCACACTTGATGGTCTTCAGAATTATTTGCTGTAAATTCTTTGTTGAGAACCTAAGATCCTATAAGGACCCAGGTCCACAAGAACCACTTTAACAAGTTTTAAGGGCCATTGCACTTTTAGTGTGGAGCCAGCGTATTCCTGTACTTTTGACATATTTTCAGGTTGTAATGATATAACACACACATAAATTTTGTTTCTTCCATCAATTGCTAAAGAGAGCCCTTTGTGCCAGAAAGGATCAATGGAACCAAAATCAAATTTCCAAAGTAAAAAATATTGAATCCTCAGTTTTACACCCTCTCCATGTTAAACACCCTCTATTTTAATGTGTACCACAAGTTCCTTAATCTCACCACTGCTCCAACATGCAATAGCCAAAACCACATTGCCATAACAACCCCTTGTATTACTTTTTCTCTCTATCTTGATTTCTTATTCCTACTCTTCCTCAGGAAGAATCACTTTCACTTCCTCCCTACATATCACTATTGCAGTGATCTGCTCCTTACTCAGTTTCTCTTTGGTATTTTTTTTAATATGTTTTTTCGAGAGAGAGGAAGGAAAAGGAAGAAGGGAGAGAGAAATTCGATGAGTGAGAAACTTAAATCGGCTGCCTCCTGCATGTCCCCTACTGGGGATAAAGTCGCAAGCCAGGCATGTGTCCTGACCTGGAATTGACCAGTGACCTCTTGGTGCATGGGACGACATTCAGTCACTAAGCCACAAAGGCCTAGCCTCAGTATTTCTAACCAATCTAGTCCACATCTCTGTACATGGAGCAGCATTAACAGATTTGATGTTCTATTTTTGGCGCTGTTGGAACAGTATTTATAAATTCTACAGTAGTGTACAGTAATATCCTAGGCCTTCACATTCACTCACCACTTACTGACTCACCCAAAGAACTTCCAGTTCTGCAAACTCCATCCTATCTAATAAAAGAGTAATATGCAAATTGACCATCACACCAAGACACAAGATGACCACCGCCCCCATGTGGTCAAAGATGGCTTCCCCCATGTGGACACAAGATGGCCGCCACAAGATGTCCTGCAGGGCAGGGCAGTTGTGGGAAGTTAGGGGTGACCAGACCAGCAGAGGAGGGCAGTTGGGGGTGACCAGGCCAGCAGAGGAGGGCAGTTGGGGGTGACCAGGCCAGCAGAGGAGGGCAGTTGGGGGTGACCAGGCCAGCAGAGGAGGGCAGTTGGGGGTGACCAGGCCAGCAAGGGAGGGCAGTTAGGGGGGACGAGGCCAGCAGGGGAGGGCAGTTGTGGGCAATCAGGCAAGCAGGGAGGGCAGTTAGGGGTGACCGGGCCAGCAGAGGAGGGCAGTTGGGGGAGACCAAGTCAGCAGGGGAGGGCAGTTGGTGGGGACCAGGCCTGCAGGGGAGGGCAGTTAGGGGGGACCAGGCCTGCAGGGGAGGGCAGTTGTGGGCGATCAGGCCAGCAGGGAGGCAGTTAGGGGTGACCAGGCCAGCAGAGGAGGGCAGTTGGGGGGGACCAGGTCAGCAGGGGAGGGCAGTTGGGGGGGACCAGGACTGCAGGGGAGGGTAATTGGGGAGGGGGGCAGGCCTGCAGGGGAGAGCAGTTGGGGGGGACCAGGACTGCAGGGCAGGGCAGTTGGGGGAGGGGGGGACCAGGCCTATAGTGGAGGACAGTTCGGGGGGACCCAGGCCTGCAGGGGAGGGCAGCTGGGGGAGACCAGGCCTGCAGGGGAGGGCAGTTAGGAGTGACTAGGCCAACAGAGGAGGGCAGTTGGGAGAGACCAGGCCAGCAGGGGAGGGCAGTTGGGGGGACCAGGCCAGCAGGGGAGGGCAGTTGGGGGGGACCAGGCCTGCAAGGGAGGACAGTTGGGGGGGACCAGGCCAGCAGGGGAGGGAGCTGGGGGGGGACCAGGCCTGCAGGAGAGGGCAGTTGGGGGGGGGGACCAGGCCAGCAGGGGAGGGCAGTTGGAAGCCAGCAGTCCTGTATTGTGAGAGGGATGTCCGACCACCCGTTTAGGCTTGATTCCAGTGGGATCTGGCCTAAACGGGTGGTCGGACATCCCTCAAGGGGTCCCAGATTGGAGAGGGTTCAGGCTGGGCTGAGGGACACCCCCCACCTGTGCACGAATTTCGTGCACCGGGCCTCTAGTTTATAAGTACGCTGTATAATAAGTCTGCCATTTTTTATCTTTTCTACCTTATTGTACCATTTATATGCTTAGATACTCAATTACTTTTCATTGTCTAACAGTTGCCTACAGTATTCAACACAGTAACATGCTGTATAGGTTTGTTGCCTAGGAGCAATAGCCCATACCATATAGCCTAAGTGTGTAGCGGGCTGTAATATCTAAGTTTGTGTCAGTGTACTCTGATGTTCACACAAGGATGAAATCGCCTAACCATGCATTTCTCAGAATGTGCCCCATCATTAAGCGATGCATGACTGTATTCATTCCTTTTTTTAAAAAAATATTTTATTGATTTTTTACAGAAAGGAAGGGAGAGGGATAGAGAGTTAGAAACATTGATGAGAGAGAAACATCGATCAGCTGCCTCCTGCACACCCCCTACTGGGGATGTGCCCGCAACCAAGGTACATGCCCTTGACTGGAATCGAACCTGGGACCCTTCAGTCCACAGGCCGATGCTCTATCCACTGAGCCAAACCAGCTAGGGCTCATTCCTTTTTATGACTGAAATTTTTTTTACTCATTCATTTGTTGATGGGCATTTGAATGTTTGTACTTTTGGATCATAGTATATTTTTTGCCCATCTGACCAAAAAATGGGTATAATTTTGATTCATTCTCAAGGCACAGCTATCGTTAAAATTTTTATTTTAAAATCTAGGGGGGAAAGGTTGTTGTCATTTTTTGACTGTCTAAGGGAAAAGAGGTTAGTGCCCCTGACTAACTAATCAGGTATTGCATGTTTTAAAAATTCTTGCGGCACACCGGTTGGAAATTGCTGCTCTAGATTATTGTAACTTTGTAGTAAATTTTGAAATTGAGTATTCAAGTTTTGCAATTCTTTTGTTAAATTTATTTATAAATATTTTATTCTTTGATGCTATTATAAGTTGAATTCTTTTAATTTTGTTTTTGGATGGTTTATTGCTAGCATATAGAAGTAGAAATGATTTTTGTATATTGATCTAGTATCCTCTTACCTTGCTAAACTTGTTTTTAACTTCTAATAGCTTTTTGACGATTCCTTAGAGTTTTCTATGTAGAAGATCATGTAAATAGAGGTAGTTCCACTTCTCCCTTTCCAATCTGGATGCCTTTTTCTTTTTTTAATTACCTTGGTTAGAATCTTCAGTCCAATGTTGAATAATAAAAGTAGTAAGAACAGACATCCTTCTTTTGCTTCTTATCTTAGAGGGAAAACTTTCACGCTTTCATTTAAGCCATTAAGTATGATGTGGGTTTTCGGTAGATGTTCTTTATCAGGCTGTGGAAGTCCACTATCTTCCAACTTTGTTGAGTATTTTTTTATCATGAAAGGATGTTAGATTTTGTCAAATGACTTTTTGTGTCTATTGAAATGAACGTGTTTTTGGTCCTCTAATCCATAATTATAGTATATTATATTAATTGATTTTTGCCTGTTGAACCAATCTTGCATTCCTCGGATAATTTTATAGTTATGCTGTATAATCCTTTTTTATATGCTGCTAGATTCAGTTTGCTAGTATATTGTTGAGGATTTTTACATCTGTGTTATTAAGAGATATTGGTCTGTGGGTTTTTTTTGTTTGTTTTTTTGTGGGGTTTTTTTTTGGTTTTACTTTTAATAGACATAAGTATTGTATATTGAGGGTTTACTGTGTGCAAGGTGCTGTTTGCAGCACAATACATTTCTTTTTTTTATTTCTTTATTGATTAAGGTATCATATTTGTGCTCATCCCCCCATTCCCCTCCCGAACCCTTCCCCATGCATGCCCCCAACCCCCTGTTGTCCCTGACCACTGGTTAGGCTTATATGCATGCATACAAGTCCTTTGGTTGATCTCTCCCCTTTACCCCCACCCTCCCCTACCTTCCCTGAGGTTTGACAGTCTGATCGATGCTTTCCTGTCTCCGGGTCTGTTTTTGTTCATCAGTTTATGTTGTTCATTATTTCCCCTAGATGAGTGAGATCATATGATACTAGAAATACACTTATAAGAACCGAAAATGGGACAAGCAATAATGGTTATGCTGAGAGGCAAATGAATCAGTCTGTAGTGAGTTTCTTTCTGGGCCAACAGTTCTTTTGAGTCCCAATTTCAATGTCAAACAGTTCCTTATGTGTACATGTCAGCAATGATATTTCAGTTCTGGATGGTGGCCAAATGGTGGTAATGCAGGTCCGACCCTCTCTGGTTTGGTCCTAGGCAACCTGCAGCAACGCACAGCTGCTGACTGCTAGTATGGCAAGGCGTCATCAGCGTCTTCCATCTCTGGACTGTTTCTCTTCTGTCTTCATGGCTGGAGCAATTCCTCTCTGTTGCAGGAATCCACATGGTCTTGGAGTTGTTTTCTGAAAATATACAAACATATTCTCGACCAAAAGTTAATAAAGGAATCTTTTCTATAAATTTGACTTGGGATCCTTTTTCATTTTTTTGCCCAAAAGATTTTCCTTTTGCTTGTTTTGATACCATGTGTGTTTTTCATGGGTGTCTTGCTGTTAGCATCACAAATGAAAGTTAATTTTCTAAAGTAAAAATTTTCTAGATGTAATTTACTTACAGGATATTTTTCCTTACATGATATTCTTCTACTGTCCCCCCTTTTTTGATTTAAATATTAGGAGTCTTTTGGAAATTTTATAATGTAGTCTTGATAGCTTTTATTTTTATTTATTTATTTTTTTATTTTTTTACCACTTGATAGCTTTTAAATTTTAATTTTTTGCACTAAAATGTAACTGCTTTAGGTTCATTACATGTTACGCAATTTTACCATGAGATGAACTACCAATAAAAATTTTAGTTAACACTTTAGGAACAGCTTTTTGTCCAGTACCATTAATTTTTCTAGAATATTTGCTTATTTCACTTAGCCAATTTAAATTAGACTGAGAACTTGACTACTATTTTACTGTCAAATTTAATACTCTATCAACAATCTTATTTTACCCTGTAAATATTAGTGGGAAGGATTATTTGCCTTCTTGCGTAGGCCCTGAGCATTCCTGGTGCTAGGCTAGATTTAGATATCAAAAACCCACTTTCCCACACCCTGGGTACAAGACAACTCAAACAAGTCTTGTTGCAGTGAGAGGGCAGCTGCTGTCGGCCAAGTCTCTGTCTGTTACCTGGGTCCCGATTTGAGGTGGGCGTGGGAAGCGAAGCAGCCATGGGGGTAGGAGACCTCCCTCAGAAGGGGTGAGGGTTCAGGCCCCTGCAAAGTTGGGGTGGTGAGGGTCTGTGCCCCACCTCTGTTGACTCCCAAGTTCTCTCCTGATGGACCCTCTTCGACTGTGCCTGTCTTAGGTTGTTTCTTCCCTGAGGAATCTTACCTGTCTCTGGCTAATCAGCCATCCTCCGGGGCCAAGCAGGGTGATGTGAGGTTCAGTTCTGTCTCCTTGGTGGCCTATGCCCCCGTGGCCTCCACGCCAAGCACCTGCCTTGGGATCCCCTCGCCTGCTAGTGGGGCCCCCGGCACTGATCACATATCTTGGGGAACCCAGGTTTCTTCTCCGGGGAGGGCCCAGCTCACCCCACTGGGCGAGAGACAGATCCATGGTACCAGCCACCACGAGGCTTCAACCTCAGGATGAACAGAAAGCTCAGGCAACAGCTGTGGGCAATTGGACTGTGAAAAGAGGGTCCCTCTTGGCCAAAGGGGCAAGAGGATCCAATATAGAATGCTCTGGTGCCTTCCCAGGGGGCCCTCTATACAGTGGAAGGGATTAAATCCCTTCTTGTCCTTTTTAAATTGCTGCCAGACATTCAAAGAATTAGTTTGTAAGTTTGTTTGGGATAATTGAACATTATGCTGTTGTAATTCTAAAATTTCAAGAGATGTGTTACCTTTGTCTCCAAGCACCAAAAAGATGGTTTTTTATTGATTCCCAAGGGTGCGAGGTACTATTATAGGTACTGGGGGTGGTCTGTGGTTTTTTTGGGTATTTTTGTAATGTCTTTGTCTGGTTTTGGTATCAAGATAATACTGTCTTCAAAGAATGAGTTTGAAAGTGTTCCCTCATCTTCTACTTTTTGAAAGACTTTGTGAAGGATTGATGTTAATTCTTTGTTAAACATTTGGTAGAATTCACCAGTGAAACCATCTGGTCCTGGAGTTTCTTTTGTGAGTAGTTTTTGTGGTTAAGTGGCATGTGTTGCCTATTTCCAGGAGAAGTCCCAACACTGGATTGAACAATGCTTTGCTCACATTAGAGAGAGATCAGCTTCAGTAGTGGGTATCAGTTCATGGCCAGCAACAGGTCCCCCCAATAGCCTGTGCAGAGCAATGGGCCAGTATATACTCCTCTTGTGCTGCAGCAAAAAGACAACCCCAACCTCTTCCCACCACACTCCTGCGGAGTCAGAAATGCTGAAAGTTGGGGATGTGCCTGAAGGTCATTGATGTGCCCTGAGGGTCATTGTCCTACACACTTAAGCAGGACAAAGGAGTACATACTGAGCCTGATACAGGGCCTAGTGAGGTTTCAAAAACTGCACATAGGAGTCTGCGCTGGAAGTGGTGGGCGGAGGCAGCTGGTGGTGGGCAGCAGGGTGGTGACTGAGCTGGTGCCTGGAGGGTGGGCGCTGATTCCCAGCCTGGCCTCCATGTGCCCCCCAGGCTCTGCATCCCTGATGCTGCAAGGGTGCTGATCCCACCCTGGCCGGGACAATGGTGAAGTATTTCCTGGGCCAGAGTGTGCTCCAGACTTCATGGGACCAAGTGTTTGCTGCCTTCTGTGCTTGAATCCTTATAGCAAACATGTCTTGACGGAAGACATAGTGCGCTGAGAGGTGACCCCTGATCAGAAGCTCCTCTCCTTGAGACTCCTGACCAAGACCAACAGGATCCTCTGCTGAGCTGAGTGACTGTTTCCTGCCAATGTTGCTCACTCAGTGTACATCCTGGAGGGTTCTATTGTGGGCCCACAGAACCTGATGGCGACCACCTTCACCGGGAACATCAACCACGCCTGGCTGATGGTGGTGGAGGAACGATGTGTTTACTGTGTGAACTCTAATAAGAGCGGCTGGACTGAAACCCATCAGGAAGCTTGGGTCTCCTCTAGCTTATTTGGAGTCTCCAGAGCTGTCCAGGAATTTGGTCTCGCCCTGTTCAAAAGCAATGTAACCAAGTCAATGAAGGGTTTTGAATACATCTTGGCCTTTTCAATATTGTACAAAAATGTTACAATTGTATAGCTCCATTTCTTCCACATCTTTGAACAGTCATGCATGTGCATGGCCTAGATTCCCAAGAATATGTAGAGCTTTTCAAAGCCTCTATGGACATCTTTCCCCAGCTTTTCCTTTTAATATTTTTGGTTAGCTTGTTGTTTACCTCAACTATTATCCACCACCTTAGTCAGTTACAAAGGTAATCAATTTATTCTTATTGTTTTCAACAAATGCCCCTAAGGAAAAGACTTTTTGTACTAGGCAAGTTCCAGGTCAGGTGGAAAAAGGACAGTCACAAGTGGTGTCTTCCAAGGGAGTGATGTGACCTGCCTTCTCATTGAGTCAAAACTAAATCCACTAAGAAACACCCAAATGCATCTCAGAATATCTGCACATGTATTTGGATTACCATCCTGGGAATAAATTGTTTTCCGAGAAACATGTTGCAAAGAAAAAAGGGGCTTTTTACTTTCTCAATTAGCAGACACTAAGAGAGCATCTTCTGAAATGCTTGCTTAATGGTCTATATTTCAGTTTTGTTCATATTAATAATAATTATGGTCTTTTTAGGGAAAATGTTGGGGTGGGTATGATAGTAAGGTTGCTTCTTGTTCATTTACTACATTTTGTGTTTATCTTATATGCAAGACACTACTTTCTATTTTAGACCCTGTATTAGAATCAGCACAGACCTTATCCCAGGAGTTTTTTGGCCTAGTTACAGGAAGACAATAGCCCTAATTCATCAAAAGAAACATGTAGTTGTTTGGCAACTGAGATCAGTTTTTTGCTAATCTGTTAGCACCCTTTCTCCTGGTTCCTGTGGCATTCAATGAAATGATAGGTAGGGATGATCTGAGGTCAAGGAACACTGGGAAATGACAGGTCGCAGGTAACAAACCAGTGACCTTGGAATCATGAGCAAATAGTTCAAACCAACTGTTCCAGAGATAAGTGAGTTTCTGAATGTCAAGAATACCAACATCTCAGCTATGATTAAACTCTAAGTATATGTCGTAATCATATCACATTGTAGTGAGATTTTTTTAGACTGTAAAAAATGAACATGTGACCCTCAAGCTATGTGATTTTACAGGGAAACATTTTAGACCTTTGCCGTTCTGGGAGTTCAAAGACTCAGAGCTTTCCTGAGCTTTGCCTTCAACTGATTCATGACCGTGAATAGAATGCTCACTTCTCTGGAACTCGGTTTCCCCCACCTGTCAAATAAAGTCATTGCACTGATCTTTAATGTCCCACCAACACTAATGTCTGATGACTTGATGAATATAAAAATTGCCTTTTGGGGATAGGCCTGTAAGATACAAATTACAGTAAAACTGAGTAAAAATTAAAGGGAAAATCATCTGCTATTTTTAGCCTAATAAGAATTACTTAACTGCACAAAGAGAACTCATCAGTCTTAATAGGAACTCTTGATTCTGAGTGGATCTACCACATCTTTTTTTTTTTTTTTTTTTTTTGCCTCTGACAGTTATCTCTAATGAGTATGTCAAGGACAAGATGAATCTGTGATGACACAAAGCCAGCTATGGAAATATTTACCCACATGATGGCTAAGGAGAAGGAGATATAACCAAGATTAAATGGATATTTACAAAACCCAGTGAACTACCTCAAAATAGGGTTCTCTTTTGGCTTGTTCTACTGATAATAGTAGTAACATAATCTTTAACTTTTTGATTCAGCTTATTAAATATTGTCCACTTAGCTAATTAAGCCCTGATTTATGTCCTACATAAAAATAAATCTCCTCTTAAGACTTCTTACTAGCATATGGGAGTGATTTGCACCTCCTAGTTTTGAGCCACTCAAGCTCTTCACTTCATAAGGGATTGGCGCAATAAGCTGCATTTATCAGTATTCCAAATACCAGCATGTGAAGCTTGATCTTCTTGATACTGTTCATCCTTGCAGCTGCATTCATCTGAAAGATCAATGAGAACATAAAATATTTTTTCTAGAATACTTTCACTTTTATTGAATCTATAATATAAATGCTATTTTAATAAATAAAGATGGTTCAGCTCATTGCAGAAGTGTGTTTTCTCATTATCTTCCCAGTAGTACCCAGAACAAAAATAAAGTTTAGTCACTCCGGGGTTTTCCAGCTTCATGTCCGAATCTGGAAACTACAAGGCAAAGTTATCTAAAGAAGTGATCATTTTCCTGCTTTAAACAGGATAAATATAAAACCAATAGCTTTATTTATAAACTAGTAGCCCATCGCGTGCAGTAGGCCGCCCACTGCTTCTGCGGGAGCCGGCAGGAACCGCAGCATGCTGCCGGGAGCCGTGTGGCTTCCGTGGGAGGTGGAAGCGAGCCGCTGGCGCCCATGGGAGCCAGGAGGGAGCTGCTCTGTTTCTGCAAGAGGTGGGCCTGCTGTCTCCTATCCGGGCCTGCGCTCAGCCGTGGAGGCTGGGGGCCGGCCCCCCGTCCCTGTCCATGTCTGCTCCGGCTCCAGGGGGCCAGCCCGAGCTGGGGCGCAGCGGCTCACCGGCCCCCCTGTCTCTGTCACCATTTCCGCTCCGGGTCTCACCTGTGCGCGCAACCTCCTCCTGTCCAGTTGTGACCCGTTATGGAGTCCCAGCCTAATTTGCATAATATATATATATTTGCAATATGTATATATATATATATATATATATATATATATATATATATATATATATAACAAAAACAAATTTTACCCCAGACATTTAATGCATGATATGAGCAAAAAATCTCTCACAATAAATGCACAGAGGAGAGACCCAGTGCTCTGTTCTAGTAGTTTTATTGGTAGTAACACATGTTTTTCTCTACAGGGGGATCTTTGGATGTATATAGAAAAATTCCAGAGCATGTCCTTGGGAGGATTGCTGTGGCAGTGAGTATATGGCTTCAACCTTATGAAATCAGGGTGATTTAATCTCTAGTCGAGCCTTACTCTCCTTATATCCTCTTCTCAATCCCTATTGACAGCCAGGTCCATCTTAACTTTTTATTGTCATTTGTGTGCTTTCTTCTTTCCATAGACCAACCTACAGTAACTATATAGTCACATGACACCTTTCAGGCTTGTAGGCACTCTGACCTGTTCTGGTGTCATGCGTTGCAGGGACCTTAGTGCTCTTATTGACCATGTTCTTAAAATAAGAAAGCTGGTTGTTAGGCATTTTATAATTATAAGCATATTAGAAAATACTTTTAAGTCTAAATTATTAAAACAGTCTATAAGAAAATACTACTTTGTTCTTAAAGATTTTTGTTCTTGGGTTTTAATTTTTATTCCCTTTGTGATTAAAAGTAGTTTTTCTATTTTCTATATTCACTTATTAACTGATGAAATATATCAGTTAAATTGCTATATAAGCCACATATTTCAAATTTGGAATAATGTAGGTTAAACAGTGTCTAAGAGAAGTCATGGGGTAGTGTAATAGTGAACAATTGCTAAACTAAAGGCACTCTGATAACCTAAGCAGTTTAATGCAGGACAAAGCGATTATACCATGTACCATTTAATTAAATGGCCGATTTTCACATTCATTATACATCAGAGTGACAACGCAAATCCTTTAATCCAGCACGGACACTTACTTAGTTTTAGTTTATTGTAATTCACAGCTTTCCTTTTTTCATTCTAATTATTAGTGTGAACTGCCCAGGATGATGAGAACTTTCTTTTCTGATGCTATTGCTGTTAAGTAGCTTCTAATCTACATGTTTAGGTAAATTAGTTCAGTATAAAATTTGAGTACTTAAATCACTATTTTAGATGAAAATAAAAATGTTTCATTTCCTTTTTTAATCTCAGGGGGGAATGAATTCTTTGTGGCTTTTGGCAGTTCTTGGCTCTAAAGTTTAATAACACGTATAATAAAGGGTGAAAAAAGGCAAGGATACCAATAGAAAATGAAAAAAAGTATATGAGTTCTATGTACTCAATTATCTATTGAACTTGGATAAAATAGAAATCTGCCTCCTTCAGTAGATAAGCATGTTCTTCCTGGACTTCATAAATCTTACCTCTTGTGTAGGGCAGCCACACAAGGCTACAGTCTTTTCAGTTCTACTGGAGTGGGAAACCTGTGAAGGGAATAGAGTCAGAAAAAAATAATAATAATCCAGTTTCCAATACAGGGCTTACCTATTGAATAATGGAAATATGACAAAAATTATTTTAGAGAAAGGCATTTAAAATGAGTGCTAGCCCAAAGCATTGATTACATTTGCCCTTATAGTTTTAAAAATTAGAGGTTTGTTTTTTTCTAGAATGTTTCCAATTTCTCCAACTTTTATGGCTCATCAGGTCATAGTAATGAAAATAGCTGTGGCCAGAGTAGAAAAATGCTTTTGATAGTTTTGCTCTCCATCTGCCACTTTTTATAGACTCTTCTGGGACCTAAACTTGTGTAATGCCTCCAAAGTATATCCTATATAATAAAGAGCTAATATGCAAAAGGTCATCACGCTGTCACGCTCAGACATTCAACACTGGGGAGAGAGGAATGGGGACCAGCCAAGCACAAATGAGCTCGCAAGAGAGGAATGGGGACCAGCCAGGCTGCAGCCCGGGCGAGGGACAAGCCACCCACCCCACAGTCCCAAGCGCCAATGGCTGGGGCTGCGGCCCTGGAGAGGGACAAGCCGCCTGTCCCGCGGTCCTGGGCACCAGCGCCTGTGGCCCAGGCAAATCCACCCACCCATAGTCCCCTGCAGCTGCAGCTGGCCCAAGCGAAGCCAGCCCAGGTCCTGGGTGCCTGAGGCCGGCCAGAGGGAGGGAAGCCTGTGTCCCGGGTGTGGGGCGAGACAGAGGGGGTTAGGGGCGATCAGGCAGGCAGGCAGAGGGGTTAGGGGCCAGCAGTCCGGGATTGCAAGAGGCAGTCGTACATCCCCTGAGGGGTCCCGGATTGGAGAAGGTGCAGGCCGGACTGAGGGACCCTCCCCCCACCAATGTATGAATTTCGTGCACCAGGCCTCTAGTTTTTTAATGTAATGAGTAGGCTACAAACTAGGATAATCCTTTGTTGCCACTGACAAACACCAGTGGAAGGATTCTACCAGTCAAAATAAGACTAGCAAATCGATGGGCTGTAGGCCATGGTTTGTAAAGTAGATGTTCTCATGGCCTGACTGGGTTCCTGGTATCCTTGATTCTCCTCTAGTGATCTGAAGACAGCTTCAGCATCATTCCCTTTAGTCCTCTCTGTGAGGCCAAGAGAGCACATGGGTGCTCTTTTGAGGTCAGAATCAACAGAATCAGGAGAGAGGAGGAAAATGGGTGTATAGTGAATACTTCATCATGGGTAAATGTTTTATATACAACTATTATCATTCAGTCTTTATAGCAACTCTATAAAGTGTGGATTATTGTACATATTTTATGCATGTACTAGTATAAGATGAGGTTTAGAAAAGTTAAATAACATGCCCAGAGTTATCATATAACTAGTCAGTAATAATTTGCACCGAGGGCTTTTGACTCCAGGCCCCATGTTCTTTCACTCTACTTTCGTAAGAGAATGAGAAAAAAGAAGAGGAAGGAGTAAAAGAGAGAACAAGGTTTAAAAGAAAAAGAGAAGTATGAATGAGAGAATAATGAATAACACATACAGATTCATATTCTCTTCATGCCTTAGAACCATATCTAGGCATCTCTCCCTCCACAAATTAACTTTATTTCCCAAAGATCCAAGGTTCGTTACAGGATGGACCCCTGTCAGCCTTTATGATATGTTGTTCAAATTTTCTCTTATAGGGTGTATAGCAAGAGAATATTTTTCTCAAATAAAGAAATCCACATAAACTGACTGAATCCAGCCTTCCAGCTTGTTCCGTAATTTTTATCTACTTTCCATTTGAATCTGGTCTCCTATAAACAGGAATGCCTTTCTGTCTTTTCCTTCCATCTACCACATTTTATTTTCCTCTCATTTCTGAAGCAGTGACACTGTGTACTCTATTCTGAGTGCTAATGTTGATTGAAGTTGTCCCTGAAAGGATGTGCACTTGACATGTCAAGGAGTGAGTGATTGACAGCAGATATAAGTACTTTCAGTGTCAAGGTTTTGTCAAGTCATTGTTATGAAAGCCTGCCTACTGAATACCAATAATACCCTTTAGGTTTTCAGTCAACAGATTTCCAGCTCCCTACCTTGATTCTTATATGCTTGTAAAGGAAAATGTAGCCTATTTTGACGAAGTTGGTAAAATAACAGGGTTTTTTTTATCTCTAACAAAATTTATAATTTTAACAATATCATAAAATCAGGATTTGTTTTACTTTTTTCTGCCTGATAGTCTGAATATGATGGATTGCCTTCGCCTTGTGTGTTTTCTGATTATTCTTTTTCTGTGAGACCAATTTTTATTGCTGGCTTTAATGGAAAGATTTTATAATATGTAACTAAGCTTGGAATTGAGACATTTATCCGTACTTCCAGAACTCAGAAGATGAGTACGTCCTTGCTAAATAAGATGATCTTGTCCTACTGCTCAAAAGGAAAATTGTTTTTATTATTGATGTTACTTTTTATAAACATTGTCCTGTTTCCTCCCTTTGTGTTAAACTTATCGTTATTACTATTTTGATATTTTCTTTTTTTACTATTTTACTGTCCAGAAAATGTGTGTTCTATTGAAATACCACTTATTCCATACCCCAAAAGAAATAATTTTCTATAAAAATGTATTCATTCTATTCTCTTAAAGTAGACAGACATTGTGGGATTGATTATAGTGTTAGCAAATCTTTCAGGAGTACATTCTACTCCATGAGAACAATTAAAATATGTTAACCTCTGCTC
Organism: Plecotus auritus; assembly: GCF_963455305.1. Taxonomy (NCBI): domain Eukaryota; kingdom Metazoa; phylum Chordata; class Mammalia; order Chiroptera; family Vespertilionidae; genus Plecotus; species Plecotus auritus. Next base: position 48,048,687 of record NC_137770.1, on the reverse strand, counting down.
AGCATTAATTGATATAGATTTTATGTTCTTCCAGATCTTTACTATTTGGAAATTGGGTTTTTCCCTTTGCATTTCTGTTTTTAATATTACTCTTAGTCTTTCTTAATCAACTAAAACCCTTGCATATTTAGCCCCCAGTCCTCTTGTCACCATTTTCAAGAAATGTAACTCACTCAGTTACTTCTCATAATGGTAGCTTTTTTTGTTCTTACAGTCCTGACCCACCTAAAATTTCCTGTAATGACAGGTACTTTCAAATTCTTGTAGTCAGTTTGATAGGTGTTCATTTATTATATCTGATACCTAATTATGAATAGTTAATCTTGAAATTGGCAAGTCCACACTCATATGCATATAGAGCAATGGGTAGAAATAAAAAATTTTGCATCTCCTTTTACAACAATGTCTATATAAAGATTTCTAAAGCTTTTAATGATTTAATTTCCCACTAGAAGGTAGCACTTGTAATCCATGTACATAGGGTCTTAGAAATATCTTTTTTCCCGTATCTTATTTGACTAATTATTCTTAACTCAGGCTGTTAAATTCTGAAATCCAAATCTAATTCAGATGTTTGTATCTTCTCACTTTATTTCCTTGACTTGCCTTTTTGGTATTGTCTACATGATTCCACACTTATGCTTGCATTAGCCAGATGGGCTACTTTATTCTTTCTTACCCCAATATCAGTTAAAACATTTTTGGGAAACTTATTATTTTGAAATTATTTTAAATTTACAGAAAAGAATTCCCACAGATGCTTCACTCAGATTCCACAGTTGTTAACAATTAACCACCTTTGGTTTATATATGTATGTGTGTGTGTATGTATGTATGTATGTATACACACACACAGACAGTTTACCCTTAAACATCATGTCTGTACAGTGGTTTAGGGATACTAACCACAGTGCAGATGAAAATCTGTGTATAGCTTCAGTTGGCCCTTCACATATGTGGATTCCCAACTACAGATCTGGAATACTACATATTTTTTCCTAAAACATTTGAGAACAAGTTGTGGACATCATGGCCCTTTACTCCTAACTACTTCAGGTGTATATTTCCTAAGAACAAGGACATTATCTTAGATTATCACTGTAGACTGATCAAAATCAGGCAATTAGCATTGATACATTATTATTATCTAATGAACATTCCTTGTTCACATTTTGCCAGTTGTCCAATAATGCCCTTATAGACCAAAAGAAAATAATTTCTGGTTCAGCATCCAGGCTAGAGTTATGCATTGCACTTAGTTGTCATGGCTCTCTTAATCTAGAACAGTGTCTCAGTGTTTGTCTTTCCTGACCTTGATATTTTTGAAGAGTACACTGACCCAATACTTAGATTATATAGTCTTACCTTGGCCTGAATGCTTTCTTCTCTCTTTTAAAAAATATTTTATTGTTGTTCTTAATCCTCACCCAAGGATATTTTTTCCATAGCTCTTTAGAGAGAGAGTGGAAGGGAGAGAGGTGGATGGAAAGGGGGGGGAGGACAGAGAGAGAAAGAGAGGAAGTGAGAGAGAGAGAGAGAGAGAGAGAGAGAGAGAGAGAGAGAGAGAGAGAAGGAACATCTATGTGAGAGAGACACATCCACTGGTTGCCTCCCGCACACACCCCTACTGGGGCCAGGGATTGAACCTGCAACTGAGGTACGTGACCTTGACCAGGAATCAAACCTGTGACCCTTCAGTCCTGGGGCTAATGCTCTAACCACTGAGAAAACTGGCCAGGGCTTTCTTTTCTTTTTTCCTATTACTCAAGGCCTAGTACCTTGGTAAAGCCTTCCTGACTACTAGCAGGGAAAGTGATCACTTTTTTACCCATTGCCTTCAATAGCTAATTTTTAAAATTGTCCCTTTTTTGGTCATAAATGTTATGATTTTTTTTTTTAATTTTTACATCCTGAAGTATAGAAAAATAAAAAATGAAGGTCTTTGTCCCTTTTTCCTATCCCTCTCCAGTAAGAACTTAGTAAATGTACTTCCAGGTCATTTTATGCACATACACTTCATTCTTTCATTTCTCATACCTTATCTTCAGAACATTGAAAGTTCATGAAAAGTGCCGAAACCGGTTTGGCTCAATGGATAGAGCGTCGGCCTGCGGACTGAAGGGTCCCGGGTTCGATTCCGGTCAAGGGCATGTACCTTGGTTGCGGGCACATCCCCAGTGGGAGGTGTGCAGGAGGCAGCTGATCGATGTTTCTCTCTCATCGATGTTTCTAGCTCTCTATCCCTCTCCCTTCCTCTCTGTAAAAAATCAATAAAATATATTAAAAAAAAAAAAAAGAAAGTTCATGAAAAGAAAGAACGTGAACACTTATACATTTGGCATCCTCAGCCTGGCACACAAATGGGAGATGCTTATTGGTTGACAGAGTTTTAAATGAAGAATTATGGTTGATATTATTATATGTTTAAATGTGGAAAGGTCCTTATAAAAATCATCATTGTACTGTTTTCTCTTTCTTAAATCTAGGTTGTTAAAGGCCTTACCTATTTGTGGAGTTTAAAGATTTTACACAGAGGTATGTACTGAGCTTACAAGTTTTGACAATTTGAGGTGGGGTGGGGAGCTCTTCATATCCCTTGATTTTTAAAGTGAATAAGTGATGTAATATTTAAGCTGATATATTTGATGGTCAAAAAAATGTTATTTTTTTTTCTTGCTCAACTGCTCTGATTTAGATCATAAACTTGGTATTGTATTTTTGTGAATAATATTTACCAAACGTGTAAAAAGGTATTTTATAGTATTTGAAAATGACAAGATCTTATTTTTCTTTCTTAACTCTAGTTCATGTAAACCTTCATTTCTGTACGATTGCATCTCTTTTTTAAAAATTAGCATTTAGATATCATCATACACAGTTCCTTAGGAGATTACTTCACATACCTTGAAAGTGAAACTTTAATGAATTGGTAAAAGCATCAGAAATTAGTTTCCTAGTTTATTAACATAACACATGAGAAGAATAATCAGATAACTCTTCAGTGTTGCAAAAGGAACCTCCCTTTGCATTTTTTAATGTTCCCAAAATGTCTGAATTCATTTGGAACAAATTAGTAAGTGAGAAACAGACTATAACAAAGCAACTTCAGGGCCTAATGTTACTAACAGTATTGTTTAATTTTCCACATCTGCTCAGCATAGTTTAATGCACATTTGGGGAATGCAACAGCATACACATTAGATGTGATTAAAGGAAAGTTTTTTTAAGAAAAAGTATAAACTATGAGAGAGACAAAACAACTGATGTCTTCAATTGTAGTACCACATCTGTTACTAAGGGTTCTGTTATGGTGGTTTTCATATCCTGGTAATTCCTCTTTTAAAGAGGATATGTAGATTTTGACAAATAAAATATCAATTCAGTTCTTTAAGGTATTTATGCTGATTAATGGAATCATAACCCAAATTTTTCTTTAAAGCCAGTCCACTGTATTTATAAAGGATAGTTGGTGCAAAATGTAAATGTAGGGAGAATTATGAATAAGCATGTAAACACATCTGTGGGTGGGAAAAAAATGGAGCATTTTTCACCACCAAGATGAAAAGAAATGGTATGACTTATATTGCTTCTATTCCCAGTATTTCCACTTCCACACACTCATCAACCCATGTAGCCATTTTAATAGGAATTAATATAGTGGTCAGTTCTTGTCATTTTATTGATTTTTATGGACATCTGCTCTTCATTTGACAAAGGAACTCAAGGAAGTCATCAACTCTCAATAGCAAAGCTTTCATTAAAAGGACCTTGCCCTGGAAATGCAAATGTGATTATTAAAGTGATCCTTAGGAGCATCCCATACTCTGGACATACAGCACAATTTGGCTTACAATGAATTCTCACTAGCCATAACTTTCTGTGAGAAAGTTTAGTGGATAGGGAAATACTCTTTAGCTATTCTGCAATTCTTTTTCTTTTAAAAATCAGAAATAGATAGATATTGATAAATTGGTATACCTCTAGTATTTTCTGTATCTAAATTATTTTGGTTTTAGTTTTACTCTTTGTTTTAAAGAAATAATTGAATTTTTTCAAATTGAATAATTTGAAATGGGATCTTGATAGATATGTTTTAAATGGTTTATATCTGGATCTAAAAATCAAGTTTGTGTTAGTCAGATTTCCAATACAACTATCCTATTATCACTGTGGGCAAGTGTTGTTGACCAGAGAGAGCGTCTTCGAGACAGGTAGGACCTTATTCCCAGTTCTGGAGGCAGTGTGGGCGAAGACAGGGTTCTTTGATCAGTGGCATATGAGGGCCTTAATGGTTTGACTGAGAACACAGAGGTTTCACTAAGGAATCCTGAGCCTATACTTCTCTTTTCAGTCTATCCTGGCCTACCCAGTTCCTACAGAGAGTCACCCACTGGAAAATGCTACTAGGTCCGGGAAGAGGATATCTACAAGGGGCTGAGTTGGGGAACTGGTAGTGGGCCAACAAATCCTCTCAAGTGATTTTAGTTTTAAATAAATACCAGTGAGTGAATGTACATCTGCATTGTCTAGATGGACAGACTAAAGAACTTTAGTGCAAATGAACGGTTATTCCCCAATAATTATGGGTACTCAATTATAGAAATAATATGCTATGGTAATATACCTCATTAAATATATTTATATATTTAGCTTTTCAGTTTCCTAGATATTCATGTAAACTATTTCCTTCTGGATTTAAAAGCATGTGTTTTTATAGAAGAGTGGAATAAGTCAGATATCCTTGAAGATTTTTGTAAAGCATTGTAATGAGAAATTCACTCTAGATTGAGTAGTTGTTAATATTTTAGAGGTTTTGTCCATATTTAATAACTTGAATTCCATAAAAATAAGATTAAAGATGCCTTTTTATTTACCAAAAAGCTATTTAATTTTCTTCTTGATTAAAAAATTGTAGCTTTTTAGATCAGTTCAATCAGGCAATTAAAGATCAGAGCTTTTAAGTTCAGTTAAGGCAATTAAATAGGTAATTTACTTGTTTATACACTTTTGCTGTATAAGCCCATTGCTGTACCTTCTAAAAAGCACATATACTCATTTTTGCTTTCTCTAAATGAAAGGTGAGGGGAAGTATAGCTGGAATGTGTCACATTGCCAAATCAAAGACAGGTGTCCTTCTGCAGAAGGGGAGCCTGGTATAGGCGCTGTGAGAATATAGTGAGCGGAAGATGATGAAAGATTATTTCTAATGAGTATTCTAAGTCTCTTTGTCCTTTGTCTTGGGCTAAGTACCTGTGTTCTTCTCTGATCACCATTTTCTTCCCTATCTAATGCTTCTCCTAGAAACCAGGATCTTGTATTTATGAACACAATTTTTAAAAGATTAAGTAATGGAGATATATTGAGTTACCTAATGAGAAAAGAGAACAACCTACTTCTCACATTTAAATGGCTTCCTTGGAATACAGTGTTCCTGTGATTTTAGCTGTTAAATATATGTATATATATTTACATATTGTGTACTGTGGGATTTATAAAACATAATTAGTGACTTCCAAACATGCTGTTAAAATCAAATTTTTTCTTATAGTGAATATCCAATGAGGATTATAGAATAGGATGAAATATGAGCACCAAGCAGTGACAAACCACCCATTCCATGAGGCTTATTAATCTGGTACACGTTAGTTTATTTGACATATCAACTGGAAGCTTTTTAGAAATTGAGGTAGAATAGTTGCATTCATAATGGATCGTCAAATATTATATTCAGTCAGGTTAATATTATATTCAGTCAGGTTTTACTATTGTTTATTTTGTTCTTGTTAAGAATTGGTTGAGATGATTTATATGAAAGTACTTTATAAACCATCAAATAATCAGGTATGGTTTTTATTATATAGTAACTATGAATTAATTACTTTATCCAGTTAATAAGCATCCCCACTCCCAAAACAAGCCAGGGAGACAGTTTATTATACTTTATTACTGGTCAAAAATTATGAAAATCTTTTCTCTAAGATAAACAGATATATATATCACATGAGTACATAATTACTAAAAATGTTTGAAACTTCCACCAAGATTAAGTACTGTGAGAAAATTGTCTCTATTAAAAAAAAGCATACGTGTGAGTCTTGTAAACATAGCATGTACTGACTGGATAAAAACAAAGGAAATGAACAGTGAGAAAGTCTGTTAGGCCAGATCTGACATTACAGCAAACATTGCAGCTTAACTTCAAAACATACATTGCCACTAATGAGGTGAGAGCCCTGCATATTAATAAACCTACAGTTCCAGTCATAGCCATCATTACCCACATCAAACATAAACACAAGATTAACACCTATGCCATTTCTTTGGAAGATGTGAGAATGCCCTGGCAGTAACTGCTCTGTCTTTCCCTGAGGATAAAAAATAGAAATGGAAGGGTAATGAGAATAGAACTTAGATTAAGAAGATAAAATTGGCAATCAAGCTGAGGCAATCTTACACAGATGGAGAAGTTTATAGAAAGAAACAACCTAGATAGTTGGTGTCCTGGGACTTTCTTTGTATTTATGAACCTAGTTAATTTCATTTATAATTTTTTAATTCTTATTTATTTGTTTGAGAGTCAGATTTGTTGTTCCACTTATGTATGCATTCGTTGGTTGCTTCTTGTATGTTCCCTGACTAGGAGTTGAACCCGCTATCTTGGCATATCAGGGCAACACTCTTAACCAACTGGGCTACCCAGCCAGGTAATATTATTTATACATTAAGAAGTTTTTATATTATTCTGAAGGCAAATGCTGCCAAATATATTTGTGTTTAGAGAAACTGAGTATTATAGTTTCGACATGAATGTTTGAAATTTTATTTTCTACTCCTGGCTTTACTTTTTATAAACCTGGACTCACACAGATCTCCCAGTTGGTGCTACATTAAATGCCAAGGCCAGTATTGTTAGTTCATTCAGCAACTATTTATTGTATACTTAGGATGTGCCAAGCACTGGTCTGAGTACTTGGAAAACATCAATATATAAAACAAACGATTCCTACAGTCATGGAAGTTGTCTTCTGGGAGGGGTGGGCCAGGGTTGGGAAACAGTGCATAATAACAGACATAATGGAAAAGTATGTACAATGTGGTTAGTAATGTGGAGGAAAGAAAAAGTGGATCAAGCTTAGAGGAGACCAAGTATAGGTTGCAGTGTTCATCAGATAGGCTCAGAGAGAAGATGAGATTGGAGCAAAGGTTTGCAGGAGCAGAGTTGTTCTTCAAGTAGGTATATGGGGGATGGAGAGCAAAAGACACCAGGTGAGATGAGCCTGGAACATTCATGGAACAGCAATGAGGTCAGGGGGCCTGCAGCCAGGAACAGGGGTGAGGGTAGAATCAGCTGTTAGGAGCTGTGGCAGTCAGTAATCCAGGTGAATTACAGAGGCCAGATCAGGGAGACAGTCGTGAAGATGGGAGAAGTGGTCAGATTCTTGGTTTTTTTTTAATTGCAGAGTCAATAGAATGTTCTGATGGATTGTGTGCAGATTTTAAGAGAAAGAGAGGACTCAGGGTTGCTTAAACTTTGAGCAGTAGTTCAGTGTACTAAAAAAAGGTTAAAATGTTTCCTGCTAGTTTTTTTTCTGTTAAAAGAGACTCACTAAAAATAAGGAGCGGGAGGATAATATCAAGTACCGACAAGAATACAGAGCAACTGAAACCCTCATACATTGCTGATGGGAATATAAATTGGTACTGCCAGTTTAAAAAATAGTTAGGCACTTTTCCTGCAACGTTATCCACCAAACCTACTTCTAGTGGCTTTATTCATAATACCCCAAACTGGAAACAACCCAGCTGTGATAGATTGATACAACAGAATACACTCAGCAATAATAGGTACCAACTGCTGATAAACACAACATGGAGGAACATGGAATACTGTGTGCTGAGTGGAAGAAGCCAGATGCAGAGGGCTGCCTAGTGTGTCATTCCACCTAACTGACAGTCTAGAAAAGGCAAAACTATAAGGATGGAATACATCAGTGGTTGCTGAAGGGTAAAGAACAGTTGGCAATAAGCTATGACAGAATTTTTTGGGGGGCGGTGGTTGTTGGAAATGTTTCGTATCTTGATTTTGGTAATGGTCACACAACTGTACACATTTGTCTGTACATCTTGAAAGGGTGAATTTTACTGCCCAGTCTACTTCAGTAAATCACATTTTTTTTTAAAAAAGAGAGAGAGAGAAAGAAGGCATTCTTATTAGTGCAGTAGAAACTCTACTTTAGAAATCCCCCCTGCCAGAAAGACAAACGGTTCTCTCGAGGGTCTCAGAAATTCTGTTGTTATCACCCTCATGGCTCCTGAAATATCCTACCTAAGTTTGGTCTAACAACTCAGCAGTTTGGGGGGAAAAAATCCCTCATGATTTAAAGGACATTTACAATGTCAGAAAAAGAGAGAGAGAGAGAGTAGGAAGGAGAGAAACTTAAAAGTTGCTGTTATCATTGGCCAGCAATTTGGAGCATCCAGAAATTGCACCACATTTTTTTCCTTAGTTAAGCTATTTTCCCCCTCAGATATTACTAAAGAACTGCAGAGGCACATCCCTAACTTGGCCTGAGTTGAACATTAAAAGCTGAGTTTCTAGCCCGGCCGACATGGCTTGTTGGTTGAGCGTCAACCTATGAACCGGGAGGTCACAGTTTGATTCGTTGTCAGGGTACATGCCCGGGTTGCGGACTCAATCCCAGTGTGGGGCGTGCAGGAGGCAGCCAATCAATGATGTTTCTCTCTCTCCCTCCCTCTCTAAAATCAATAAAATATTTCTTAAAAAGCGGAGTTTCTAGAAGGAATAAAGCTTTATTTGAATTTCCAATTCAGTCCCACTGACCGACTGCTTCGTTGTATGACCCTGGAAAAGTAGGTGATTCCTGCTCTCGGCCTCAGTTTCCTCATATACAAAAAAGGGATAGCTAGATGGTCACTCAGATTCCTTTAAGCACCGGGATTCTTAATATCATGATTTGTGGAGTAGGACATGTTGGCAGGGTGAGGGAACCAAGCAAATCAGAGAGGCATATGAGAGAAGAAAGAAAAAGATTGAGAATAATAATGAAAGTAATATTTATTAAACACTTATTTTCTACTAGGCACTGTTCTAAGTACCTGACATGTATAAACTGTTTTGTGTCCCTTCAATGTGGGGAATTCTAGGAAATAGGAGATATTTTACCACTGCACATAAGAGACTGAAATGCAAACAAATTGAGAATTAAAGCTCACAAGTATGACTTTGCTAAGAAAATGGTTGCTTTCTAAACCAGACTCATGTAATCAAATCAAAAAATATATTTAAGAGGAAAGGGTTTTAAACTATAAAGCATACTAAAAATGAAAGTAAAGTTTTATCATTAGCAAAGAATTATAAAAGAACTTGTAGAATCACAACTTAGATGGAAAGCAAAGGCATTTTTTTTTTTATTTTGAAATTATTGTAGGAGGAATTTGCCCAAAAAAGGTACAAGAAGGTCTCCATGCAAGGGCATCCTTTTTAATGAAGGAATTTGGAAGAAAATTGGAGGCCGATAATCCAAAAGACTGTAGGTAGATAAATGTTATATACACTGAGTGGCCATATTATTATGATCTCTGAACGCATAATAATCTGGCCACTCATTGTATATACTATATAATAAAAGGCTAATATGCAAATTGTCCCCTTGACCAGGAGTTCGACCAGCAGGCAGGCTGGCCAACTGCCCATGTCCCATCCCCCTGGCCAGGCTGGCTGGACCCCACCCATGCACAAATTCATGCACCGGGCCTCTAAAATATATACACACACACACACACACACACACACACACATACACACACACACACACACACACACACACACACACACACTGAGTGGCCAGATTATTATGCATTCAGAGATCATAATAATCTGGCCACTCAGTGTATATTTGCTAATACCTTTTAAATGGGGTCAGTGGGAATTTAAAAATTTTTTAAATATTAAGAATATTTGTATTACATCCCAAGTAATATTATTATATTTGTTAAATGAGAGAGCGGGAATGATATGGTAGAGGTAAAACCTTTGAAATAGGAAAGAAATTTCGATGTCAAGGTGGTAGTGTTAAAAAAAATACTTAATGTATGTAAAAGTTAGAATTTGTGGCAAAAATAAATCAGGGAATGATTATTTGCTGGATAAAGTGATTCTTTAGGGAGAGCATTGTTGGAAAGCATTGCTCTCAGTAGAAAAGTAACCTGATTGATTTTAAATAACTTGTGAATAAATGTAATGTGCACAAAACTTTCATCACAGGCTCTGCAGAGACTGACACAGTTTGTGCTGACTCATAGGTTACAGTGAGTTTTGAAGTAACCTAAGCCATATTTTTGCTGTCTGGAGCACCAGACTTTTTTTTTTCAAAGAACAGGTTCGTGTTTGAGCAACCAAGTCATTTTGAAAGGAGTTATCCCCAGTTGTCTTTATGTTGCAGTACAAGAGAGCTGGTGTGTGGGGGCTCCTCTCCTGAGCTTTGTCAGTGCTTAGTAAACGTGACTGAAAGGGGGCATTTATGTTCAGCAAGTGCTAGTGGTCGGAACATAGTTACACCTTGGCTCCTGTTTTTACATCCTTTAAATATTGTCCTTTAAATGTAAATATTAATCACATGCCAATGCTGTAGGAGATCATCACTTATATGAACATTTCTGTTTTTGAAAAAAAAATAGACTTAGCCCATTAACTGAGATAAACAAACTAGTTTAATGACTCTGGATTGTTGGTGTTTTTTTCCCCAGCTCTGACAATCCACACAAATGAATAATTCTAGAAATTAAACCTCCTTCCCCACATTGGCCATTCATTCTCTTTGCCTCAGGTAATCCCTGGAGATTTCTGTATTTGTTGTAATGATTTTCAAAAGATAAGAAGCCCCATATAGCATTACTTAAAAGTGTTCTAGAATCTTACCTAATAATAGACAAACATGTAAATTGACCGTACCTCTGCTACACCCACAGCCAATCAGGAATGAGTATGCAAATTAACCCAACAAAGATGGAAGGTTAATTTGAATATTCAGGCACGGCTGGGAGGGGCAGGACACCTGCTATGAGGGGGGGCGGGCGGCAGAGGGAGCTACAGGAGCAATGCTCCAGCCGGGAGCGAGGACTTGCAGGCTCCCTGGCAGCCGGGAGCGAAGCCAGGGAAAGGAAGGCCTATTCTTGCACGATTATTGTGCAATGGGCCTCTAGTATATAAAGAACTCTCAAAACTTAACAGTAAAAAAAATAAATCCAGTTATCAAGTGAGCAAAAGACATGAAGACACATTCCACTGAGAAGAACATACAAATGGCAGATAAGCAAGCACACAAAAGCATTTTCAGCATCATTAACCATTAAGGAAATGCAAATTGAAATCACAAGGAGATATTACTACACACCTACCAGAATGGCTGAAATAAAATAGTGACAACATCAAATGCTGGCAAGGATGGAGAGAATTTAGGTTACTGGTACGTTATTGATAGGAATGTAAAATGATACAGCCCCACTAGAAAACAATTTGGAATTTTTTAAATATCTAAACATGCAACTACTATACGACTCAGCATTTGCATCCCTGGGCATTTATTTCAGAGAAATAATGATTTGGGTTCACACAAAAACTACACAAATGTTTGTGGCAACTTTATTCATAATAGTCCAAAACCCAGATGTCCTTTAATGAGTATGTGGTTAAATAAGCTGTGGTACATTCATACCATATAATACTACTCAACAATAAAGAGGAATGAACTTGCCCAGCCAGTGTTGCTCAATGGTTGAGCATTGACCCAGGAACCAAGAGGTCAGTGGTTCGATTTCCAGGCAGGGCACAAGCCCAGATTTCAAGCTCAATCCCCAGTGGAGGATGTGCAGGAGGCAGCGGATTAATATTTCTATCTCTCTCCCTTCCTCTCTCTCTAAAAATCAATAAAAACATTTTTTTAAAGGATGAACTTTTGCCCTGGCCAGTGTTTCTCAGTTGTTTGGGCATCAGGTTCCTCATCAAGGGCACTTACCTGGGTTTCAGGTTTGATCCCTACCCCTGGTGGGGTGCTTGTGGAAGACAACCAGTCGATATGTCTCACATCAATGTTTCTCTCTCTCTCTTTCTGTCTCCTTTCTCCCTTCCACTCTCTCTGAAAAGCAATGGAAAAAATATCTTCAGGTGATGATTAACAACATAGAAAGTGGGGGATGAACTTTTGATATACATATAACCTGAACAAATAAATCTTCAGAGAATTATGCTGAGTGAAGAAAGCCTATCACAAAAGGTTACATACCATATGATTCCATTTTTATAATCTTGAAATAATAAAGTTATAGAAATGGAAAGCAGATTAGTCATTTCCAGGGGCTAATGGAGAGGTTGAGGGGGTAGGAAGGAAGTGGGTGTAGCTATAAAAAGGTATGATAATATACAAAAATTTTATTTTAAAATAAAATTTTTGTTTATTTTAGAGGAAGGGGGAGATAGAGAAACATCAATTTTTTGTTCCACTCATTTATGCATTCATTGGTTGCTTCTTGAATGTGCCTTGATCTGGAGATTAAACTGCAACCTTGGTCTATCAGGACAACACTCTAACCAACTGAGCTACCCAACCAGGGCCCACAATCTCTTTCTTGACTGTATGAGTGTAAATACGCTACTTGTGATACTGTACTGTGTATAGTTTTACAAGATGTTACCATTGAGAGGGAATGGATACAGGGTATACAGGATATCTGTATTATTTCTTACAACTGTGTGTATCTCAAAATAGTTTAATTGAAAAAAGAATATCTGACCTTTCTATAGTTGTCTATATTTGGGTCTGCTTAATCAGCAAGGGTTTCTCCCAAGCATCTGTGATGGGATTTGTTATAAATAGTCATCCCTTTTAGGAAATCTCTAAGATGAGGAACCCAAGAGAACTGCCATGCAGGCCACCTCTTCCAATTCAATATTGAGTATCAGTGAAAGCCCTAGAGGAGAGAGAACAACAGGTCATGTGCTATACAGGGAAGGAATACAAATGGGAAAGGGTTGTTAGTACCCCTCTAACTTCCCCTAAGATCCTCTGCCTTGCTGGGATTTAAAGCAGATCATGTGATCATTGTGTGTTTGACTCACAAGTCTTTATGTTACCCTACAGTGATCGCCTCATCTTCTTGCACTCTGTGTGTGGTCTGATGAATGTTTGATTCACCAAACCCCACAGACAGGTCTGATTATAGCTTTGTCTCTTGAGCAAACCTTGAGGTTTAGGAACTCATCAGAGGGAGAGGGAGAACAGCTATGTGATGGTCATTTCTGTTGGTAGAGTTTGGAGGCCACAGTTAATTTACGACACTGATTATATGTCAAATGCATATTTTTTTATAAAGTAGCTAAATCAAAAGTCATCCTTTGTTCTCCTTTCTAGTAATAAAGTAAGATATTTATCCTCAGAACACTCTGCCAGGAATGTTTAGTAGTTAGAGGACCTCTCTGTGTCTGTCCCTTTCTCCAAAGGCAAGGTTTAAGGTGGGCAGCACCAAGGAAATCAAATCCATTCTTTTGCTGTTGGAAGGTTAAGTTCCTTCTGGATGGGGTACAGTAATAATTATTGTTATTATAATTCATTGAATGCCTTCTATGTACTACTGCATTAGCTCTTTTGTATAAATTATTTTATTTAAGCTTCATGATAACCTTGCAAGGAAGGTATCACTGTATTCCCATTTTTAGATGAGAAAACTAAGGCTCAAAAAGTTTTAAAAAAACGAGTCAAATAAAGGCAATAGTGGTTGGTAGCCTAATGGAAGAGCTCTAGTTTTAGGGTCAGCAGTCCCAGGTTTAAGTGCTGCTTCTGCCTCTTAATTGAACTCAGCTATATAATCTTGGGTCAGTTTCTTAACCTCTTTGAGGTTATAGTACTGTATAGTATTGTTACAGTTCAAATAACTGCTTCTCAAAAGAAAACAGCAAGAGATTGAGAGAATAGTTAGAACCTTCCCCAAACTTTCCTTCTACATCTACTTTTCTGTGGGAAATAGAAAAATCTAAAATAAAACATGTAAAGATCAGCCAGCTCTTCAATGCCAAAGCAAGAGTAATAATCCTACTCATAAATTCAGATGAGATTGATCTCATAAATATAATGTAATTTGTTAAAGCTTAAGAGTGAGAATTGGAGACTTTAGTTGTGTGGCCTTGGGCAACTAATTTCATTAATTTGATCCTCAATGTATTCATCTATAAAATGGGTTTAATAGTATCTATCAAGGATTATAATGAGGATTAATGAGAGAATACATGTGGTAATAATGCATTTAGCCCAGTGCTTGGCATATAGCAAGTGTCAAAGAAGTCTTATCTGCTATAATTTTTAATATTTCTTTAGAACATTTTTCCAAAGTTAGTCTTATGAACATGCTGTTCCAAGCCAAGTCTACAATCAAAATGTATCTTAAATTTATTTATGCATTTAATGTAGTATTCCATTGTTTGGGGGGGGTGTTTTTCCTTTTTCACTGAAAAGCTTTTGTAGTCAGTAGGAGTCTTAAATTGGTGATATCTTAGACTCGGAGAAGTAGGTTGTTCCAGAGCTGGGCAGAGTATAGAGTCCTTTTGACTGCTACGAACTTATTCCTTTACACCTATGTTTCTATACACAGACCAGAACATGTACATGTTGCCGAGTAGGGAATCTAAGATCCCCTACGTTAGAAGGGAACCTCTTTTACTTACAATGAAAGGATTGAGAGAAGGCAGACTTGAGAAAGCAAGGCTTTTTTGCCCTTCGTATTAGCTTTGAAAATGCTGCATGTCTCCTGCCTTTATCATACATGAAGGAGGAAAGCCATGTTTTTTGCCTCCATTTTTAAATGAATCATGGGACTCTAGATAATAACAGCTATTTAGGATGGCTAATTATGCTACTTAATTTTATTTAAGGCTTTTGCAAGAATATTTGGATGACCTACTCTTTATTATGTAATGGAATGATTAGAATAACTTTTATATTGCATTGTGGTTTTCTCTTAAGTGTGTTCCTGTTGTGCACAGATGAATTTGTAATGCAGACTGTCAGCATAGTCTGCATTTAATTGTACCTGCTGTTCTAATTCATTAAAATGCAGTCCCCAAGAAATAACTAGATAGATATATTAGTTGTTGTCTTTTCATAAGACAATTAAGCACCCTGGCACAGTGCTAGGAGAGATTGCTATGAATGGAGATCTGCTAATGTGTCCTCTGGCTCCTGGTAAACTGAGATTGGTTTTCTGGCATTCAAGCAAAATAGTGTAATTGTTGTATAGAAGGAAAAAGTTGAAGAGAAGTTTGCTTCTGCTTCCTAAGAATTGCACCATACCTATTTCTAAAGAAATTCAGTGTGGCTTACACATGAAAGCACAGAGCAAATTAAATATTTTAAGTATAATACAAGCGGAGAACAAAAGGGAGCGTATTAACAGCACCTGATATGAATAGATCACAGCAAAAAGGGAAGCCTCAATTTGCCTGATTTTCCTTTCCTAACAAGAAAAAGCATATAGTAGCATGAACAAGTCACAATTTTCTTTGGAACTAATCTTACCAGGAATTGACATATAGGTCCCTATGCAAAGCACACTGGGTAACTCCAACTGTAGTTTTGTGAAAGCTTTTATTTATGTTTAGAACAGCCCCCTGGGCATCCAGCCACATTCTGACCCAGGATAGCCTCCCAGTCTGACCCCAGATTGTGTTCGGGTGGGGGCTGGGCAGTGGGCGGAGAAGCCTTTTGTGAAGAGCTGCAGAAAGCACATGCTCTTGTGGGCTTGGCCTTTATTAGCATGCTTCAGCTCGATGCTGTTTATGTGGATTGTTTAATGGCTAATTGATGCAGCATGTGTGAAGATACAGTTTCCTGCATGAGGCAGTTATGGGTGGCAATATGGGTTGTCTCAACATGATACCAATTTCCACAGTCAATTTGGTCAATTCAGTGGGGGGAAAAAAAAAGAAGAGGAAGAATCAGTCCAGCCTGAAAATCAGTCAGAGCAGTTACCAGAGGTTATTGAGACATCTAAGTTGCTTGACAAGATTTTTCATGTTTGAACCAGTTGTTTTCGCACTTTGCATACATAGCCTTATTCATTTGGGGAAATAATCTTAAAACACAGAAGTGACATTTTAAAATAGCTTTCTTTAAATATTTATTATCATAATCAGGCCTTCTAGTGTATGTCAGTTTTGAGAGGTTACATTTTACCATCTATATATATAAAAGCTTAAGCAACTGGCTGACCGTTTGACTGTCCAACCGGTATTTACGACTCACACTGACCACCAGGGGGCAGACGCTCAATGCAGGGACTGCCAAGCTGCGGTGACTTGGCAGCTGCGGTTCTCGGGTGATGCACATGGAACCAGAGAGGAGGGAGCCCGATTCCGGGGTGTGTCACTCAAGAACCACCCTTTCGCAATCCAGGACCCTTCAAGGGATGTCGGAGACCTGGTTTCAGCCCAATTCCCGCAGACCAGGCTGAGGGACCCCAGTGGGCCTCTAGTTGATATATAATACATGATCAGTATAATTAATGGATGTTTCATGTTTTGTTCTGGAATAGGAACAGTGACCACAAAGCACCTGGAAAACTAGAGAAATTAATAAGAAGTTAAATTGTGTTTGAGGCTGATTTTTTAAACGAGAATTATTGATACGTATGTAACATATAAAATTCATTATTAAGTGAGCAATTTAGGGATTTTTAATAACTTACAGAATTATATAACCATCACCATAATGCACTTTAGAACATTTTCATCGCCCCAACAGAGCCCTCATTCCTATTTGCAATCAGTCTCTGTTCCCAGCCCTATCCCCAGGGACTACTAATCTGTTCTCTGACTTTATAGATTTGCCTTTTCCAAGACATTTTTATAAATGGAATCAAACAATATAAAATCCTTTCTATCTCACTTCTTTCATGTAGCATAATGCCTGAGTTTCATCTATGTCGTAGCATGTATTAGTAGTGCATTCCTTTTTTTAAAAAAAATCTGTTTTTTGAGGTGTAATTGACATACAACATTATTTTAGTTTCAGATGTGTAACATAATGATTCGATATGTGTTTATATTGTAAAATGGTTACCACAATGAGTCTAGTTAACATCCATCACCATACATAGTTTTAGAATTTTTTTCTTGTGATGAGAACTTTTAAGATCTATTCCCTTAGCAATTTTCAAACACATAATACAGTATTATTAACTATTAGAGGCCCAATGCATGAAATTCGTGCAAGGGCTCAGCCCTCACAGCCCTGGCTTCATCCAGAAGGTCGTTCTGGTGTCTGGTGTAATTAGCATATTACACTTTTATTATTATAGACTAGTGACCCAGTGCACGAAATTTGTGCACATTAAAAGGGAATTAATTAGAGGAAATATTTGAATATTGCTATTTGCCCTTTCTCTATAATAGAAGTGTCAGAGATGAAAGAAAATTAGTAAAATGTATATGAAAATCTTCCTGTCAGAGTCTGAGGTGTGCCACGGAAACCAGAGGCAAGTCCCCACCCACCCACATGCACCTCGAAATTGCGCGAGACCCAGACCCGGCTGGCCCCACCCCCATTGGGCTAGATCCAGACCCGGCGGCCCCACCCCCATCAAGCCCCGCCTGGCGGGGGGCGTGGCCTGAGGTCCCCCGGTCCGGGCTGGGGGGCTCACCTTGAGGTCCCCTGGCCCATGCCAGGGGACGTGGCCTGAGGTCCCCCGTCAAGCCCTGCCAGGCAGAGGGCGCAGCCTCAGGTCCCCTGGCCCGGTGCTGGGGCGTGGAGTGTGCCCTCAGGTCCCCTGGCCTGGTGCCGGGGCAGGGGTTGCGGCCTGAGGTCCCCCGTCAAGCCCTGCCAGGCGAGGGGCACAGCCTGAGGTCCCCTGTCAAGCTCCACTGGGCAGGGGACACGGCCTGATGTTCCCCCGTCAAGACCTGCCAGGTAGGGGAGCACGACCGAGGTCCCCCAGCCTGGTGCCAGGGCGGGGGCGTGGCCTAAAGTCCCCTGGCCTGGCGCTGGGGTGGGGGGGCACGGCTTGAGGTCCCCTGTCAAGACCCACCAGGCGGGGGGCACAGCCTCCGGTCCCTGCTGACTGCTCATTAAGGCTCGTTACGGCAACTTGGCCTCTGCTGTGGGTGCAGCCATCTTGTGCTACAGGATCCCTGCCTCTGCTGTGGGCACAGCCATCTTGTGTTACAGAATCCCTGCTCCACTGTGGGCGCAGCCATTTGTTATGGCATGATGATCAATTTGCATATTCCCTCTTTATTAGATAGGATTGTCACCATGCTATACAAAACATGCGGCCCACCAGCCGCAAGTTTGACATGCTTACACATGACTTAATTTATTTTATAACTTTAAGTTTTTACACCCTCCTCTGCCCCTCACCTCTGACAATCATCATTCTGTTATCTGCTTCTATGAGCTTGATATTGTTTTGTTGTTGTTGTTTGGTTTGGTTTGGTATTTTGTAGGGGGTTCTACGTATAGTTACTTGTCTTTCTCTGGTTGACTTATGTCACTTAGCACGATACCCTCTAGGCACATCCATGTAGTCTCAAACGGCAAGACTTCATTTTTATAGCTGAATAATATTTCATTTATATATACATATATGTGTGTGTGTGTGTGTGTATGTGTGTGTGTGTGTATATATATATGTATATATATGTATATTATATCATATCTTCTTTGTCCATTATCTGCCAGTGGACACTTAGGTTGGTTCCGTATCTTGGATATTATAGTGCTGCAGTGAACATGGGGTTAGAGTTTTCATTTTCTTCAGATAAGTACCCAAAAGTGGGATGCTTGGATTATGTGGTACTTGTCCTTTTTATTTTTAAAAAATATATTTTTATTTTTCAATTACAGTTGATGTACAATATTATATTAGTTTCAGGTGTACAACCCAGTGGCCAGACATCTATGCGAAGTGATCACCCCGATAACTCTAGTACTTATCTGGCACCATACATAGTTATTACAACATTATTGACTATATTTCCTGTATTGCTGTACTTTATATCCCCATGACTATTCTGTAACTACCAATTTCTACTTCTTATTCCCTTCATCTTCTCTATCCTCCCTCAAATACCCCCTCCCCTCTGGCAGCCATCAAAATGTTCTCTCTATATCTATGCGTCTATTTCTGTTCTGCTTGTTCATTTATTTTGTGGGGTTTTTTAGATTCCACATATAAATGAAATCATATGGCATTTGTCTTTCTCTGCCTGACTTAGTTCACTCAGCATACTAGTAGTACCCTCTAAGTCAACCAATGTTGTTGCAGTTGACAAAGATTTCATCCTTTTTTTTTTTTAGGACCCTTCATACTGTTTTTCATAGTGACTGTACAAATTTACATTCCCATCAACAGTGCACAAAAGTTCCCTTTTCTCCACATCCTTGACAATATTTGTTATTTTTTATTTTATTTATAATAGCCATTCTAACAGGTATGAGGTGATATCACATTGTGGTTTTGATTTGCATCTCCCTAATGATTAGTGATGTTGAATATCTTTTCAGGTATCTGTTGGCTATCTATACGTCTTCTTTAGAAAAATATCTATTCAGATCCTCTGCCCATTTTTTAATTGAATTGCTTGTTTTTGTTATTAAATTGTATGAATTCTTTATATATTTTGGGTATTAACGCTTTATCAAGATATATGTTTTGCAAACATTTTCTTTCATTTAGTAGGTTGCCTTTTCATTTTGTTGGTGGTTTCCTTTGCTATGCAGAAGTTTTTTAATTTGATGTAGTCCCACTTGTTTATATTTGCTTTTGTTGCCTTTGCTTTGAGTGTCAAATCCAAAATATCATTGCCAAGACCTCTTGTCAAGGAACTTATTACCTCCTATGTTTTCTTCTAAGAGTTTTATGGTTTCAGGTCTTACATTCAAGTCTTTAATCTATTTTGAGTTAATTTTTGTGGATGATATAAGACAGTGCTCCAATTTCATTCTTTTGCATGTATCTGTTCTGTTTTCTCAACACCATTTATTGAAGAAACTGTTCTTTCTCCATTATATATTCTTGGCTTCTTTGTCATATATTAATTGACCCTATATGCATGGGTTTATTTCTGGACTTCCTATTCTGTTTGTTTGATCTATGTGTCTGTTTTTATGCCAATACTGTACTGTTTAGATTATTATGATGTATGTGTGTTTAACTTTATTGTTGAAAGTATTACAAATGTTCCCCTTTTTCCCCACTTTGATCATCTCCACCCCACTCCTGCCTAACCCTAACCCTTTTCCGGTTTTGGTATCACCATAATGCTAGCTTCGTAAAATGGAAGTGTTTGGAAGTACTTCCTCTTCTATTTTTTGGAAGAGTTTGAGAGGGATTGGTATTCTTTGAGTGTTTGGTAGAATTCACTAGTTGAAACCATCAGGCATGGACTTTTGTTTGTAGGTAGTTTTAAAATTACTGATTCAGTCTCCTTACTAGAAATTGGCCTGTTCAGATTTTCTATTTATTCACGATTCATTCTTGGAAGGTTATATGTTTCTATGAATTTGTCTGTTTCTTCTAGGTTGTCTGTTTGGCATATAATTGTTTGTTGTAGTCTCTTATGATCATTTGTATTTCTGTGGTATCAGTTGTAATATCTCTTTCACCTCTGATTTTATTTATTTGAGCCCTTTCTCTTTTCTGTTGGTAAGTCTAACTAAAGGTTTTTCAATTTTGTTTATCTTTTCAAAGAACCTGCTCTTGGTGTCACTGACCTTTTCTGATGTCTTTTTAGTCTCTATTTCGTTTATTTCTGCTCTGATCTTTGTTACTTCCTTCTACTAATTTTCGACATTGTTTTTTTTTTCTAGTATCTTAAGGTATAAAGTTGTTTGAATGCTGTTTTTTATTCGGTTTTTGCTTCATGAGGTAGGCATTTATGCTATGAACTTTCCTCTGAGAATTGCTTTTGCTGCATAAACTTATTTTTCTAGTAAGTTTTGGTATGTTGTATTTCTATTGTTATTTGTCTCAAAATATTTTTTATTTCACTTTTGATTTCTTTATGGACTCATTGATTGTTAACTGCATGTTGTTTAGTCTCCACGTATTTGTGAATTTTCCAGTTTTCTTATAATCGATGTATAGTTTCATACCATTGGGAAAAGATGCTTGATATGATCTGTCTTCTTAAATTTGTAAAGACTTGTTTTGTTGTCTAACATATGATCTATCCTGAAGAATGTTCTATGTACACTTGAAAAGAATGTGTGTTCTATTGCTTTTGGATGGAATATTCTGTGTATATCTAAGTCCATCTGGTCATTTAAAGCCAGTGTTTCCTTATTTTCTATGTGGATGATCTCTTTATTGATATAAGTGGGTATTAAAGTTCCCTACTATTATTGTATTGCTGTCTATTTCTTCCTTTAGGTCTGTTAATATTTGCTTAATATATTTAGATGCCTCTATGTTGGGTGTATATATTTTTATAAATATATCTTCTTGTTGGATTAAACCCTTTGTAAATACGCAGTAGCCTTTTTTGTCTTTTCATTCCTCTTTATTGTAGAATAATAGTCTATTATATGGATATATCACATTTTGTCCATTCATTTACTAGTAGAAGGACATTTGGATTTTACCAGTTTGGGGCTATTACGAATAATGCTGCTATTCATATACAAGTCTTTATTTGTTTCTACATTTTCTTTTTCTTGAGTAGATACCTGGAGGTTATTAGCATCTTTCTTTAAAATTTTTTAAATTCCTCTCCCAATGATATATTTTGTTTTTTTAATTGAGTCTAGAAAGAGAGAAAGGGGGAGAGAGAGAGAAGCAATGATGTGAAAGAGAAACATCTATCAGTTGTACCCTGACCAGGGATTGAACTTGCAATCTTTTGGTGTATGATACGACGATGCTCCAACCAACCGAGCCACCTGGCCAGAGCTCTTTCTTCAAATATTTGTAATCACAGTGAATCAAGCCATCTAGTGCACATCAGTTTTGAGAAGAAATAACCATTTACCATTGTTGCATAGTACATGATCACTGTAAGTAACTGATATTTCATACTTTGTTAAAGATAGAATAGGAAAGTGATGACAAAGGTTGATTTTTATTTAGTTACAAGCTCCCGTAGGAAACCTATTATCTTCTGTATACACAAGACCCTTTAGTAAATTCTTTTATTCTTTTCACTTCCTGATATTTTTCTAATAATCTTCTAAGCATTTCAAATTACTCAAGAGAACTACATCATAACTACCTTTTATCTATGTGGGATGTCCCTGCTGCAATTCAAATATTCATTACATCATCATTAAAAAAACTCAGCTTACTGTGAAATCTTACTGAAGAAATGGGAAAATATTGTTAACTCTTCTTTGAACAGCACTTAAGGTACCGGAAGAGACTTGCCTTCAGGTAGAGCTCATATAGTGAAAGTTAATTGTATTTAGTATTTGGGTGTGGTCCATTATATTAGACTAGAGGCCCAGTGCACGAATTTGTGCACGGGTGAGTCCCTCAGGGTGGCCTGTGGAGATCGGGCCCCAGCTTGTGCCCCCAGCCTTGCAGCCCCAGCTTGTGCCACAGCCTCGCAGCCCCGCAGCCCCGCCTGGCACCCTGCCTTGGCCTGGTGCCATCCCCTCACCTGCTCCTCCATCCTGCCTGCAGGGCGATTGATCGGGTCTGGGCCCCCCCACCTGGCTCCCTCAGTGTCTGGGAGCCGGGCGCTGGCCCTGCCCCCCACCGCTGCCTCTGGTCGTCATCTGCAGGGCGATTGGGCCCCCACTCACACCCGCCTTGGCCTGGCACCGCCCGCTCACCTGCTCCACCATCCTGCCCTCTGCCCGTGCAGCTTTGCCCCCTGGTGGTCAGCACATGTCATAGCGAGCAGTCAGACTCCAGGACTCCCAGTCCAATGACCTCCCGAGCGGACAATTTGCATATTAGGCTTTTATTATATAGGATGATCCATATCCTGATTTCTAGGATAAGAGTCATTGTCATCGCCAGTTCCACAGAGCAGTAGCTTCCAGTTTATGCAGTACATTTAAGTTTACAAAATGTTTTTTTCCATTCATTTTATTCATTCAACAATTCATTGAGTTCTAGCTTAACAGGCACTGCTAAGCACTGTCTCTCTTAATTCCCATAACAACCTTGTCATTGTAGGAAGATTAGGTATCACCCTTTGTCTTGTTTATTACACACACACAACAAACACACATACATTTTCCATGTCATTTCTGCTTCCTCTGAGAGAATCTGACCAACAGGAATCTCTTCTGATTCCTATAAAAGTCTCTGTGCATAAAATGACTGGATATTTTTCTAAAATGAAAGAAGATAAATATTAAAAATGGGTCACTTTGCATTGTATCTTCATCTCACTTTCACCAACATGATAGTGACCTCTTGGCCAAGATAGATTAAAACCAAACCTCAAGTTAGAGAACATCAAAACATGATATTTCATATGTAATACAAAGGGGATTAGAGCTAATTTGTTTTTCACTATAGGCTTATGTTTTATATTAGAGACGAAGCTTGCTTCTTTTAGTGGTATGAAAAGAACCTGTAATTCCAGGATTCTACACACCTCATTTGTATTTTCTTTGAGAAAATGTCCTAGTTAAAATCAATGCCCTAGTATTCATTTAAGCTCCCTTGCCTTCAATAAAACTAATTGATAAACCCTAATAATTAATGGCCTGATTAAAGCAAAATGACTTACATCTGCCCTGATGGTTGCCATTTATAATTAGTCACTTTAATGACTCATCTTTTCTGCGCTTTGCTTACAGAAGAAAGCAATGTTTTAAGTGAGCTGAATGGAAAGCTTATATACCTTCAATTGTTGTTTGTTTTTTATAACTTGAGATTGCTTTAAAATAAGCATAAATATAACTACCTCCTTAAAAGTAATCTTTTTCCCTTATATGTTGTGCTGTTGTCTATGGCTTTGAGTGATACTGAAAACAAACCCACACCCCCCCCCCCAAAAAAAAAAGGAAGAAAAGAAAAAGAAATTCAATTATTTCAATATTCCTGGAGATATTCTTGAGAGTTATAATAGTTGTCCATTTTAAACGAAAACTTGGAAGTAGCAAGTTCAGTGGCTATGTACTAAGATTGTTTATACCTCAAAAAACACAGGTGGAATATTTTATTTTAAATTAAGTGAAACTTCAGACAGGAACTGTCCTCATTCCAACATTGGAAGAGATTTCATTTTCTTAATATTCTGCCACAGGAATTCAGGTTTAGCCGAACTAAGTAAAGTCCTAATATTATTTATATCCTGTCTATTTTTAAAACGGATTTGAGGCAGCTTACAATATAAAGTCAAAACAATTAACAAAAGACAAAAAAAATAAGAATTTTAAGGTAAAGGGATATCTCCACTTCTGCCTAGAAAGGAATCACTGCTATGGGAGTTGCCTCCACCAAAAATAACTAAAAAACTGGACCAAATTCATGAAAATCTGTTTTCAGACATTAGATAACAAGTCGTACAGAGCTATGACCCTTGAGAGAAGGGAAACTGATGAGGTGAGTCTTATAACCACCCACGCTTTCTGCCTGAAGACAATATCTGGACTGCAGCTTAGAGAGAGAGAACTCACTCAGACCCCAAGGTCTGAGGTACAGAGGCAGTGTTTAGAGGTCAAGAAGGCAAAAATGGCTAGAATTTATGGCAGAGTCCTAGAAAGGCAGGATCTATGCAGAAAAGGAGCTCAAGAAATTATATAAGAATCTTGAGTTTTTGAGTGGTTATCAACCTATGGATTCATATGATGAAATCTTATAAATCTAGACAATGGACTACTATATGGGAAAGAAATGTGGGGGGAGCTATAAGCCAAACAGGGGATTTTTAAAATTCCAACCAGCCAGAATGGAGATACCTTGTTGGAGCATTCAAGAGACTTTAGAAGGAGCATGCTTTAATGGTAGGGCTAAACTAGCCCTAGGCTAGGGGGTTATTATGGGCTCTCTATATAAAAACTCTAAAGCCTGAAAATGACCTGGGTATCTGCAAATAAGTTAACTACCTGCCAGTATTAAGTCCAACACTCTTTAAGGATGATAACAATATTCATCACTCAACAACATAAGATTTACAATATCTGGTATCCAAATAAAAATTAGTAGGTGAACAGAGCATTATTTTTCTGATGATGGATGAAATATTATAACCTGAAAAAAAATCAGGCAATAGAAATAGAAACCTTCCCCATGCTGAGATAATGGACTTAGCAGACAAGGACTTAAGAATAGTTACTATAAATATTATAAGTATACTCAAGGATTTCAAGGAAAACATGAGCATTACAGGGAGAGAAATGGAAGACAAAAAGAACCCTAGTGGAACATCTAAAGATGAAATGTAATATGTCTAAAATAAAAATTTTACTTAATGGAATTAACCATAGATAAGATACTACAGAAGAAACCATTAGTAATCTTGATGTTAGAGATATAGAAAGTATCCAAAATTACTAACAAAAAAAGAAAGACTAAAAAAATGAGCACAGCCTCAGGAACTTTTGAAATTGTATCAAGAAGTCTAGGATATATGTGTAACTAGAGTCTCAGAAGGAAAGGAGTCAGAAAAGGGAACAAAAAATAATTTGAAGAAATAATGGTTCCAATTAAATGAAACCTATAAACCCATAGATCTAAGAAGCTCAACAAACCCTAACCAGGATAAAAACAAAACCATACCAAAGCATATCAAAATAAAAAATTTGAAAATAAGCGATTTTTAAAATCTTTAAAATATTCAGAGAAACAAAATACCTTAAGAGAACAAAATTAAAATTATAGCAGCCCAGCCAGTGTGGCTCAGTGGTTGAGTGTCGACCTATGAACCAGGAGGTCACAGTTTGATTCTGGGTCAGGGGACATGCCCAGGTTGTGGGCTAGATCCCCTGTGGGGGCTATGCAGGAGCCAGCCAGTCAATGATTCTCTGTCATCATTGATGTTTCTATTTCTATCTCCCTCTCCTTTCCTCTCTGAAATCAATAAAAATATTTTTTTAAAAAAAAGAATTACAGCAGACTGTGTCAAAGCTATGCATGCCAAAAGTTAATGGAAAGACATCTTTCAAATGCTGGGAGGGAAAAACCTGTCAACCCAGAATTCTGTTTCTTAAATATATACACTGTCAAATTCACCAAATTGTGCATTCATAATGATGCAATAAAATTCATTTTTTCAAATGAATAAAATTGATTTTAAAAGTAAAGGAAAACAAGAGAAGAAAATTTTCTTCAGATATTCTGAATTTTCTAGCAATTAAATCAAAGGGAAATTCAGCAGTTTACATCGGTCTTTTCTAAATGCTGGCCTAAAGACCAGGCTGTATGCAATTGGTTTCTGATTTAGTAGATCTGAGGTGGAACCCCAAAAGTTGTCTTTTTTTTTTAATGCACAGCCAGGCTTAGGAGCTATTTAGTTACATAACTCTCATTGTCTTTATTATAGTAAGAGTGCCAATTGTTCAGGAAGAAAATCCCATTTAGAGTATATAAAAGTATTGTTATCCTGAAATCTCATATGCAATATTTTTGGTCAGAGAATATACCAGCATGTTCTCGGTCTGCCCTCTCCTGAAGGGCAGGGTCTTACTCATGTTTCTCTCTGCAGCAACTGTGGATTCTTCTCAGAATGAAAAATGTCACTTGGAAATGTATTCATTCTGAAGTACATGCCATTAAGTATGGAAAAGATGCAGCTCTTTCTCAGGCCATATTCATGCCCCTCTGGATAAGCATGTTTGCCTATCTTCATTCATTCACCATTTGCTCAACAAATATTGTTTCTTATTTGCACCAGACACCATTCTAGATTATAGTAGGAACAAAACAGGTGAAGTCTCTGTATTCATGGGGCTTCCCTTCAAGAGGGGGAATTGTGAGGGAATAGATTTACTAATGCAGATATTATAGTGTGTTGTTGATGGTGCTAAATGTTAAGAACATTGAAATGGGGCGGGGGGAAAAGGGATATCTAGGGTGGGAAAGTTCTGCTGTTCATGCTGGGTGGCTGGGGAAGGTAGCATTTGAGCAGAAACCGAAAAGTGAAGGAGCAACCTATGCATACACATGGGAGTGGAGTATTCCAGGGATATGGAGCCACAATGCAGGAGCATGCCTGGCAAATGAGATGAAGCAAGGACAGGAGTAGGGAGGGTGAGAGCACAAAGTAGTGGGGGAGCCAGCTTAGAGAAGGCCTTAGACCAGGGATAGGGAATGTCTGGCCTGCAGACCAGAGAAGGCCCTCAAAATCATTTGGGCTGGTACTGCCAAGGCATTAGGGGTGAGTTAATTAAATGTTTGGCCAAATATAGAAGGTTAATTTTTTTGGTAGTATTTCTGTTTCTTGAATCTTTTTCTTTGTATTCTTTATTGTTGAAAGAATTACATATGCCTCTTTTTTCTCCCATTGACCCCTTATAGCCCACCCCCATCCCATACCTCCACTACCCTATTTTCTGTATCCATGGGTTATGCATATATGCATACAAGTTCTTTGGTTGATCTCTTCCCACCCACCCCTGACTTCCTCTGAGATTCCAGTCTGTTCCATGCTTCTGTGTCTCTGAATCTATTTTGTACATCCGTTTATTTTGTTACTTAGATCCCACATATGAGTGAGATCGTGTGATAC
The DNA here is from genome assembly GCF_963455305.1 of Plecotus auritus. Taxonomy (NCBI): domain Eukaryota; kingdom Metazoa; phylum Chordata; class Mammalia; order Chiroptera; family Vespertilionidae; genus Plecotus; species Plecotus auritus. The sequence goes on along the minus strand of NC_137770.1, from coordinate 48,020,999 downwards.
TTGTCTTTCTCTAACTGGCTTATTTCGTTTAGCATAATACTCTCCAGGTCCCTCCATGCTGTCTCAAAGGGTAAGAGATCCTCCTTTTTTACTGCTGCATAGTATTCCATGGTATAAATGTGCCACAGCTTTTTGATCCACTCATCTACTGATGGGCACTTGGGCTATTTCCAGATCATAGCTACTGTTAATTATGCTGCTATGAACATATGGTGCATACTAGGTGTACCAGTTAATAATAGCGGATTTTGTAATCAAAGAAAACACGATAACTTCAAGAGAAACATCAAAAGTGCTTTATTCAAAGTAATACCCATCGCTACCTACACATTTCCCCATCATTCAGGTAATTTGTGGATACCATCCCAATAGAACTTTTCTTGTTTTGAGGCAAACCATTCAGAGACCCAATTTTCCACTTCTTCATATGTTTTGAAGTGCTGCTCAGAAAGTGCATGTGCCATTGATCAGAACAAGTGGTAATCTGAAGGAGCAAGGTCTGGTGAATATGGAGGGTGGGTTAATACTTCCCAGGCAAGATCTTTTAATGTGTCTTTAACGGGTTTTGAAGTGTGTGATGATGCATCATCATGAAGCAAAATTACTTTGCCATGTCTTCTGGCACATTCTGGTCGTTTTACAATCAAAGCGTGGTTCAAATTGATTATTTGTTGTCGGTAGCGATCAACTGTTTCACCTGGTTTTAGAAGCTCATAATACACCACATCTTCCTAATCCCACCAAACGCAGAGCATTATCTTCCCGAAGCGATTTGGCCTTGCAGTCTATGTTGATGTCTGACCTGGATCAACCCATGATTTTGTGCATTTGGGATTCTAAAAATAAATCCACTTTTCATCGCCCGTCACAATTCGAGCAAAAAAGACTTTCTTTCTTGCCATTGAAGCAACATTTTACTGATGACTTTTCGGTTTTCCATTTGTCTTTCATTCCGTTGATGTGGCACCCATTTTCCTTCCTTTAAAATCTTTGCCATTGCTTGTAAGTGATCAGAAATTGTTTGCTGAGCAACATTTAATCTTTCTGCAACTTGTTTTTGAGTTTGACACGCATCTTCATCCAATAATGTTTGTAATTGTTGGTCTTCTAACTTTTTCGGTTGATCTGGATGTTCTTTGTCTTTCACGTCAAAATCATCACTTTTAAAGCGTTTAAACCAGCATTCACATGTATCTTGAGATGGAGCATGTTCACCATAAACTTCCCGAAGTGTTCAGCAGCACTTTTCTTCAAAATAAAATAATGAATTATAACTTCTTGCAAATGCTCTTTTTTTGGCACGAAATTCAAAATTTTTAAATGTAAAAATATCTATGATGTTAACATCTTCAGCAAATTTGACATATGAAGTTTTCAAGCTTGTTGTCAATACAACAAAATAGCATACATATCAAATCACATATATATCAGCATTTAATATATAACATAATATATAACATATATAATATAACCATCTATTGAAAAAAATCCGCATTATTAACCAGTACACCTAGTACATTCTTTCTGATTGGTGTTTCGGGTCTCTTAGGAAATATTCCCAGAAGTAAGATCACTGGGTCAAATGGCAGTTCCATATTTAATTTTTTGAGGAAACGCCATACTGTTTTCCATAATGGCTGCACCAGTCTGCATTCCCACCAGCAGTGTACTAGGGTTCCCTTTTCTCCACATCCTCAGCAGCACTTGTCATTTGTTGATTTGTTTATGGTAGCCATTCTGACAGGTGTGAGGTGATATCTCATTGTCATTTCAATTTGCATCTCTCTGATGATCAGTGACTTTGAGCATTTTTTTTATATGTCTCTTAGCCATTTGTATGTCTATTTTGGAGAAGTGTCTATTTAGGTCCTTTGCCCATTTTTTAATTGGATTTTTGTCTTCCTTTTGTTAAGTTGTATGAGTTCCTTATATGTTTTGGATAGTAACCCTTTATCAGATGTATCATTGCCAAATATGTTCCCCTATACAGTGGGCTCCCTTTTCGTTTTGTTGATGGTTTCTTTTGCTGTGCAGAGGCTTTTTATTTTGATGTAGTCCCATTTGTTTATTTTCTTCTTAGTTTCCTTTGCCCTAGGACAGTGGTCGGCAAACTCATTAGTCAACAGAGCCAATTATCAACAGTACAACGATTGAAATTTCTTTTGAGAGCCAAATTTTTTAAACTTAAACTTCTTCTAACGCCACTTCTTCAAAATAGACTCACCCAGGCCGTGGTATTTTGTGGAAGAGCCACACTCAAGGGGCCAAAGAGCCGCATGTGGCTTGCGAGCCACAGTTTGCCGACCACGGCCCTAGGAGATGTATCTCTAAACATATTACTACGAGAGATATCTCAGATTTTGCTGCCTATGGTTTCTTCTAGGATTTTTATGGTTTCACATCTTACATTGAAGTCTTTTGAGTTTATTCATTTTTAGTTTATTCTTGTGTGTGGTGTAACTTGGTGGTCTAGTTTCATTTTTTTGCATGTATCTGTCCAATATTCACAACAGCATTTATTGAATAGACTGTCTTGATTCCATTGTGTGCTCTTGCCTCCTTTGTCAAATATTAATTGAGCGTAATGGCTTGGGTAAATTTCTGGGGTCTCTGTTCTGTTCCATTGATCTATATGCCTGTTCTTGTGCCAGTACCAGGCTGTTTTGATTATAGTGGCTTTGTAGTATAACTTGATATCTGGTATTGTGATCCCTCCAACTTAGTTCTTCTTTCTCAAGATTGCTAGCAGGCTAATTTTTAAGTTGATAATTTTGTATGGTCCTCGAATGATGTTATAAATATCCAAGTGGCCCTTGACAGAAAAATGGTTCCCCACCCCTACCTTAGACATTATCATGGGGACTTTGCATTTTTCAATGAGTTGGGAAGCCCTTGGAGGTTTTAGGGAGAGAAGCAGCACGATCTGATTTAAGTCTTAAAAGGATCACTAGCTGCTGTATTCAGCACAGATAATAGCAGAGCAAATGCAAAAATGGCGAGACAAGTTAGTAGCCTTGTTGAGGCATGGTGCATATTGTCTGCCTAGAATGCCTCCTCAACATTAAATTGGTTTATAGTTCTACTTACTGGGCTTTAGAAATTATTTTCATTCAACTGGTATTTACTCAAATACAGCTTAAATTTGCTACAATAGCAATAGAAATAATTTTCTAAATATAATGAAGTACAGCTTTTGTAGCTTGGTTGACTACCAATGGGAAATAATAATACTTTACAATTATAGAGTGTTTGAGAGTTTAAAATGCAGTGTTTATTCATTATCTCATCTAATCCTCATAGTTTTTTAAGATTGACACATGGTTGTTTCCTTACAGAGGTGGACACTAAAACATTACATGCCAAGTTTGTGGCAGGGCCCCCAAAAAACTAAATGGTCTTTTCTCCTCATCTGAATCCATTGGTTTTGTTTAAAGGAGTCTGTTATGTTCAAATGATGTCTCAAGATGTTGGTGGGAAAGGGGACACTTAATATAGCAAATTTAGTGTATTGTTTGAAGACCATCGACTAGTGAGCAAGATACTATGCTTGGAAGAGATACATACAAAGACAAAGATGTATAAAACATATTCCTACTCTGTGAACTTAATACTTGGGGTGGTGATAACTATAACAGTAAATATGGTAAATGACTACTACTAAAAAAAATGTCATATGCTCAGTTTCAAACAAATGGTACAGACAGTAAATAGTAAATACTTTAGCAGTTCAAAGGAGGCAGTGATTCTGACGGTCTGAGTATTTAGGGCAACAGGGAGGAGGGTACCTGAGTTAAAGAATGGGCAGGATTCAATCAGACAATATTGAAGAAGGGTTTCTAAACCTGGGGCAGCGAGGGGGAGGGGGGGTTCAAAGGGGGTGAGAGGAAGAACAGGTAGAACGAACAAAGGCTTAGTGATGGGGGTTTTGTTTGTTTTGGGGTATGTTTTTTTGAGACCATGATTAACAGTTTAGACAGAATACAAAAGTTGGTTTGAGGCCCTAACCGGTTTGGCTCAGTGGATAGAGCGTCAGCCTGTGGACTGAAGGGTCCCAGGTTGGATTCTGGTCAAGGGCATGTACCTTGGTTGCGGGCACGTCCCCAGTGGGGGGTGTGCAGGAGGCAGCTGATCGATGTTTCTCTCTCATTGATATTTCTAACTCTCTATCCCTCTCCCTTCCTCTCTAAAAAATCAATAAAATATATTTTTTAAAAGATTTAAAATTAAAAAGTTGGTTTGAGGATGAAAGGGTGACTACTACTTTCATACATAAAATACTCCTGATAACTAGGCTGAGAGGTGAATGTACACAAGTTATACATGTAAGTTAAACAAGATGTAGATGTTAAAGAGCTGAAAAATCCAGTAAAGTTCTTATTTACACTTTGCCTTTTACAATATAATCTAGCAACTTTGTGGTTTTATTTTTTCTCTCTCTGTTAATCCACTTAAGTCAAATATGTATCTGATTAAAGCTAAAAATGTTCATTTTACCATAGCATACTTCATGATTTCCAGGCAGCTCCTTCCAGGAGCTTAAAATATCAGTTCATTAACTGTCTCCTGATATGGTGGCTTAAGAGTTGTTTAAGGGTGTTGATATATAAAACAGCAGATTGTCGAAAAGAAAAATATTCAGAGTTGAGGGTCTACTAGTATAATGAAAATTAGGTTTGGGAAAAAAGACCAGGCTATGTAGAGTCTAACATTTCTTTCAGTTCAGCAAACGTTGCATGTCTACTGTGGCTATCTATGACTTATATGTGTTGTGCTAAATACTGGGGTACATTTGAAAGCATAACCCTATTCTTAAGGAGTTCACATTTTGGTGGGGTGAGATCAAGGAGTATTGCATTTCCTTCTCAAGAAGAGAAATGAGGTAGTGAAAGTGCTTTATTTAATACTAGAGGCCCAGTGCACGAAATTCATGCACAGGTAGGGTCCCTAGGCCTGGCCAGCGATCAAGGCCGATTGGGGCCTTCCTTCCCCCCACCACCGGTTGCCAGCCAGGGCCTTCCTTTGTTCCATGCTGCCGCTGGTGGTCACATCATAGCGAGTGGTAAAACTCCCAGTCAGTCGAACTCCTGAGGGGACAATTTGCATATTAGCCTTTTATTACGTAGAATGTTGGTGGTGTAAGATTTATATTGAAATTGGGGAAACTAAAGGCAGAAAGAGAGTTGATAAAACTGTCTTCAGACTCACCCTCCCCGCAAAGAAGTATCCAATGTGTGTTATTTGAAGGGTGTGGTCCAGAAACATGTTCTATAGCTGCCCTCTGATCACTGAAACAGAATCATCAACATGAAGTCATACTGTGTGTTCATGGCTTCCATTCCTTTATTTTCTCCTCCATTCAACAAATACTTATTAAGCATTTACTGTATGCCTGGCACCCTTCTAGGGACTGGGAATATATAGTAGTTAGTAACAGAGATAAAGTCCCTGCCTTCATGGAGTTTACATTGTTGCATCAGTCAGGCAACACTAAATAGCTAATGCATGAGAAAGTACCTAGCAGTTGCCTGTCACATAGTAGGTAGGGCTCAATAATTGTTAATTACAGAGTTTGAACTTCAAGTTTGAATTAAATATCTATTGTTGGCAGCTTACTTTGTTGGGGTACCCTTTGCAGGGTAAAGGGGAGGAGATGAACTCATTTACAGATTTTTTTTTTAATTGTTAAATTAAAAATGATGAGTCCCATGTTCGATTTTGGGGTGATTAAGATTATATGCTATATTAAATATAACAAGTTGCCTATTCCTGACCACTTTTGCCATTGAAGATGAATGTTGAAGCAGGTGCTGTTCTGTACCATCAAAAGCAGTGTGCTCTTGTCCTGCTTGGGTGATTTTTGTGGGCTCCCTGAATTCCTGAAAAGGCTCATTGTTGTCACTGACAATGTTTCACAGAAACCCTTTGTGTCATTTAGCAACTGACTGCCTTGGCAAAAGCTATGTCAGTTCTTTTGTTAACTATAACAGCAGTCAAAAATGATATAAGGGAAGAGAAGGCCAACTGAAACAAAGGCTGATAAGTGCATGCAGGCACACACTCACATCTTTTAGATCAATTTCTGAGTATCATCTGAAGTAGCATTTATCATATCAAACCAGGAAAAAGCAATGTGGCATTTATTTTTTCATTGTTTTGTTCAGCTATGACCTGTTACCCACAACATACGAACGCTCTCTTTCCTGTTGGCTTCCCTTCGGCCTTACTGTTTATTAAATGGGAGAAATGGTTTCATACTGAGAGCAAAACAAGCCCTTTTGTGCAAATTCTTTGCAAGATTAAATTTTCTTTTCTGCCTACTTTTCCTAAAAGGCAGGGAATAGGATGACGGGTGTATTTACTGTTGTTGAAAGCCAACATTTTTTGACTTTCACTTGGAATAAACCCTTGCTTCTATAGAAACCAGAAATAGCTGGAAGTGGAGGTGTTAGGACCTTCCATTTATTTGCCTCCAGATAAAATGTTTTGCATTAAATCTGTGATTAGAAGTCCAAGTTGAACAGATGATGTCGTTTCTGCAATTTAGTAGGGTATGCATGTGCGCTTCTTTTTAGAGCAAGCACTGTAGATATGAAATTAGTTATGTGGACTTTTCTCCTCCCTTTTTAGATGTGAAGCCCTCCAATATGCTAGTAAACACCAGAGGACAGGTCAAGCTCTGTGACTTTGGAGTTAGCACTCAGGTAGGTCTGTTTTCCCTCCCCATCTGCTCTCCCTCTGCAGCATCCCCTTTTTATTTCCAATCTCCTCTCTGGATTGAAAAGTCACCTAGCCGCCAGACAAACAGAGCTCTGCATCTTCTCCTGGGCTGGGAGTGTGGTATTCATTTTTAATCTCCGGGCGAGTTTCCTTCATCAGAATATGATTGTTCATTGTTTAATGACAGTAAAAACTGCTGATATTGTAATTACTACTTACGAATAGCAAACTTCATTGATATGCAGTGTTGATATGAAGCGTTTTGGCCAGACAAAAGGGAGGGCAGAGTAGGAGCTGTGCCTAGGGAGCCCAACTGGCCCACAATAAAAATTAATATTGGGAGCAACAATGGTGGAGGGCCATTACAATGTGCAGCACAAATTTTAATTAATTTCCATTTTGGGCCTCCCCTGAGAACCCTGGTGATAGTGACCCATGAGCGTGCTGTGATGTTGATTTGAATTGCAGCCACCTTTACTCCCAGCCAAACACGAAGACCAAAGCGAAGGTCATCATTGTATTATGAGTTGTCAAAGTCTGTTATCCCTCCAGCGTATTTAGTGTTCGTTTCATTCTAGTAATGCATGGGGCTTCATTCACATCTTGAGCCATTTGAATGTGTTCAAATTCTACTTCAAATTGACTTTTTATATCAGACGGTTTTGGGGTACTAAAGCGATAAGCATCCTGTTTAAGTGAATTGTTTAAGGTTATCTGCTATAAACTGTAATGCTGTGCTTGTTTAAATGGAAATCACATTCAAAAGGAAGGAGAGATTTAACCATTTTTAATGCCTTTGTAGATTTGTTCCCTTTTACGTAATTTTTAGTTGATTTATAGAAATGAGGATTGTAGGTTAAATGAGGAATAATTGCCCATTTTATTTCCACATTATCTTTATATTGTTCTAACAGACTGTTTTGTCTCATAGCTGGTGAATTCTATAGCCAAGACGTATGTTGGAACAAATGCTTATATGGCAGTAAGTAAACTTATGCAAAAATAACATTTAAAACCAACATCTTTATCTTTATGTACTTGGTAATGTATAATTCTTGAGTTAATTCCACAGCTTTAGCCTAACATTTAATAAGTTACAAAGTTAATTTAGTCATGATTTGATTTTTAAACCTTTCTAAAAGACATTAGGATTTATACAGGAGCTACCAACTTAGCTGATTTTGTTGACTTAACTGGTTGGGTCGAATGTGGAATAGCTGAGTTTTGAAATTTATTTAATTAACCCTCAAGTATACTAAATTGCCAGTCAATAAGATTGGTTATGTGTTTTTTTTCCAGGAATACAAACATGCTTTGTCACCAGATCAAAATTAAATTATTGATGTGACCAACTCTTACTTATGGATCTCTGAATGTAAGGGTTTAGCAGGCAATTCTCTTCAGAACTTGTACATCTATATTCTGTTTATTTGTTGGGCTCATGCCTATTATAAGATAATTTAGTTCCACTGAAATAAATTTACCAAGAATAAAAATAGAAGCATAACCCTAGCTGGTTTGGCTCAGTGGATAGAGCGTTGGCCTGCAGAGTGAAGGGTCCCAGGTTTGATTCCAGTCAAGGGCACATGCCTGGGTTGCAGGCTTGATCCCCATTAGGGGACGTGCAGGAGGCAGCTAATCAATGATTCTCTCTCATCATTGATGTTTCTATCTCTCTTTCCCTCTCCCTTCCTCTCTGAAATCAATAAAGATATCTTTAAAAAAAATAAAATAGAAGCATAGAACTGTTTCAAAGACTGATGTGGACTTGGCTTTGACCTTTTTCTTTTTCCCACCTTTCAAGAAGAATAGTCCATAAGAATGCTTTGTGTATTGGTTTCTACCATCACTTCAAGAGCTGGGGGGTGGAAGGAGACAAGCAGGAAGTTTATCTAGTATCATTTTTGGAGCAAAGTTTTGTTGTAACATCTTAATTATGTGTTTTTTTATTGAGGGTTTTATATTTATTCAGGTAGTCCATTTCATTTCCAGTAGTCTTTATTTATATATCATAAAGTTAAACGATGTTAACATGGATAGAACCTAGATTTTATTCTCAGTAATCTTTGTTCATATATTATCTTGACCAAAAGATCTTAATATGGATGGAAACCTAGACCTTATTCTAAGAACAGTACTGAGCACTTTTTTAATTGAGATACCAGAGCAATTAATGTTGGTTTAGTATTGTTTTTATGTTTTTAAAGAAAATTCATTATTTTTCATTTTTCTAGGTAATGTAAAATATATATATATTAACCTCTGAAGTCATCATACCTGTTTTTTTATAAAACTTAAAAACCCACCTGGCTCTACCAAGGTAGCTGAGATTGGTGAACTGCCTTTATAATTAACAAAATCTTGCCAAATGCTACAATTTCAGTCTTGAAAGAATATGAAACGTTGTGATTATAAAAAAAAAAGCAAACACTAAAAATGAAACAACTTCTCAACTACCCATCATGTTCTCAGTAGTTTTAAATTGCTCTACTAATTAAATTGCATTATGTTTAAATGTACAAATCCAGATCACAATTGTCTTTCCCAGGTGTACATTAAAGAAATTACTTTTTCCCTTTTTGTTTATGGATGAATGTGATGCGTCCATCTGTTAATTGAAGTGTGAGGATTAAAATTATGAAACGTTAGCTCAGATTGCCAAAGCTAAAATTGCTTTGCTTCTTGGGTGAGTGAATTCTAGTCATCAACTTTTTAGTTCAAGCTGGAAAAAGCTTAAGGTACCTAGGAAGCGAAGAGTGATAGTCTGATAGTGAACTTTGCTCAATTCAGCAGGCTCTGGTCGGCCACATCCTTTCCTAACTGGTGTGAGGTCAGAGGTTAAAGTGGGAGAAGATAGAAATAACCTTTATTATTCTGTTCTGGGTATTTTTTCCTGCCTTCTCTCTGCTGACAGTCTCATGAGGGAGAAGGGCTGGGCTTGTTTTTTAAACCACAGTTGGTTCTTGTTTTAGCTGGGTAGTCCATAAAAATTCTTTGTGTATTCGTTTCCACACAATATTCCAAAATATTGAAACTTTGAGTTCTACATGAGGATCTCTTCCAAGTGTCAGTGAACTGCATACAGTTCTCAGGCCAAATTCAGCTTACTCATGTTTCTGTAAAGAAGGTTTTAAAATTACACGGTACTATACAAATGCACACACACAAATGAATACATGTGAAACCAGTGGAATCTGAATAAATTGTAAACTGTACCATTGTCTGTTTCCTGGTTGTGATATTGTATTGTAGTACTACCATTGCGGGGAACTGGGTGAAGGGTACACAAAACCTCACTATATGATATATGATATTATATTATATCATATTTATTATACTTATTATATTTTTATGTTTATTATATTATATATTCGACTTCTTATGAATCAGTAAGTATTTCAAAATAAAAAATCAAATTTAAAAAGAAAGTTTTATTGAAACTTGGTCATGCCCACTTGTTTGCATATTGTCTGTGGCAGCTGAGTCACTACAGTGGCAGAGTGGACTAGTTGTGACAGTTGCTGCAGAGACCATATGGCCCACAGAGTGACAGATATTTAGTATCTGGCCCTTTACAGAAAAAAATTAGCCAACCTCTGATCTATGCCAGTGAAAACTGTTTCTGAAACTGAGTAACTTCAATTAATCAACCAGTATTTATTAAGCATCTTCTGCTGTTAAGTACAGTGGAACCACTCTGTAATCCATATAAGACATGGGCTAAATAGGAACATGGCATTATACATGGCCACATTATGTGTGACATAAGAAAGAATTAAGTTGTACCAAACATACATTCAGAGAATAGGAAGGCATACAATGTGATGGTTCAAGCAGTATGGGAAACGGGCACTTACAAGAAAGAGATCACTGGAAAGATGAGCAAGGACTCAGAAATAGAAGTTTATGTGACATGGGTGGGGTGAAGAGGTAGAGTAGAGGACAATAATAAATTGTGGGAATATATAATTAGAAGTCATCTTATATAATGCCCTCATTTTATGTCCATTGCCCTCACTTTCTATTCATACATCTATACAGTACAGTGATAATAATAACAATAACAGCTAACAATTAACACTTTGTGCCAGTTACTCACAACAAATATTAACTCTTTAAATCTTCACAACAACCCTACGAGGTAGGTAATATTCTCATTTTATAGACAAAGAAACCAAGGGATAGAGAAATTAAGTGATTTACCCAACTTCATACAACTATTAAATGGCAGAGTCAGGATTCAAACCTAAGTATCAGACTCCAGAGACTAAACTCTTTACTGCTCTGCCTCTCACTATATTCCTAAATTATTTCTTTCTTTTTTAATATATTTTATTGATTTTTTACAGAGAGGAAAGGAGAGGGATAGAGAGTTAGAAACATCAATGAGAGAGAAACATCGATTCAGCTGCCTCCTGCACACTCCCCACTGGGAATGTGCCCGCAACCAAGGTACATGCACTTGACCGGAATCGAACATGGGACCCTTGAGTCCACAGGCCGACGCTCTATCCACTGAGCCAAACTGGTTAGGGGCAAGATTTATTCTGCTCATTCTCTATATCTGGTCCCACATATACATAGTGCTAAATGAGTGAATTCATAAAAACTGTATTTCAAATATGACTTGTTCATTAATTATATTATATAAGCAGACCATTTTTTTCATATTAAGTATCTTACTTTCATTATAGGGTTTAGAAGACCCCCAAATTACTTAGAGACATTTAGCTAAACTGCTTAAATATTGAAAAGAAAAGAAATCAAATAAATAGTCCTGCATGTGGCAATAATCTTACTTCATTCTCCTATAACCTGAAGTGTAAGGTACAAGAAAATGATAATGAGGAAGAAGACAGGGAAGCTCTTCTAAGATCTAAGGCATTTAAAAAACACACACACAATGGAGTTTCCTCAAAAAGTTAAATATGGAACTGCAATTTGACCCAGTGATCTCACTTCTAGGAATATATCCTAAGAAACCCAAAACACCGATCAGAAAGAATGTATGCACCCCTATATTCATAGCAACACAATTTACAATAGCTAAGATCTGGAAACAGCCCAAGTTCCCATCAGGAAATGAGTGGATCAAAAAGCTGTGGCACATTTATACCATGGAATACTATGCAGCAATAAAAAAAGAAGAATCCCTTAACCTTTGAGACAGCATGGAGGGACCTGGAGAGTATCACGCTAAGCAAAATAAGTCAGTCAGAGAAAGACAAGTATCACATGATCTCTCTCATATGTGGAATCTAAGTAACAAAATAAACTGATTACCACAACAGATCCAGAGACATAGAAACATGGAACAGAGTGCAGAATCTTGGAGGAAAGGTGGGGGAGGTAGGGGAAGTAATCAACCAAGGACCTTGTATGCATATATGCATGGTCCATGGCCACAGACAATGGGGTGGTGAGGGCCTGGGGGCGTGGCGAGGCAGGGGCTGGCTGGAGGGGTTCAATGGGGGAAAAGAGGGGACATATGTAATACTTTCAACAATAAATAATTTAAAAAATAAATAAATAAAAAGAGGTGAATGTTTGCAGTGTTAGACCTTAAATCATTCACTCTGAGTGCCTGCTGAGAGCATGGCACTGTAGGCACCTGGGGATGACAGTTACATACAACACTGTGCCACCTGCCTGGATCTGACAAACTTCTCAAGGACAGGAGAAAGCAAGATGGCGGCATAGGTAAACACCTAAACTGCTGCCTCGCACAACAATTTCAATACTACAACTAAAAGACAAAACGGACATCATCCAGAACCACAGGAAGGCTGGCTGAGTGGAAATTCTACAACTAGAAGGAAAGAGAAAAGCACACTGAAACTCACGGAAGCTGCAGAAGTAAAGGCAGAGGTACTGAGACCCGCACGGAGAGGACTGGCAACTGAGTGCACGGGTGGCTTTCTCAAGCGGGAGGGAGACAAAAGCTCCTGACTGCGCAGAACTCCAGGTGAGACTCGGGGGACCCAGACTCATTCAGGGAGAAACTGGACTGTCTGGCAGCGGGCTGAACTCGAGGGCGGCTTTCTCTCAGAGGTGCTTGCAGCGATTACCACGGGACACTGAGACACAGGGGCCTATTAGGGCAGAGCTGACGGGAAACCAATGCTGTCTGCTCCACCCTGAGACTCCGCCCCATCCAAGCTTAGCACAGAGGCTTTTGCAAGTCTTATCTCATAAGGGTGTCTCCAGCACAGCAGTTCTCCCAGCATAGACACAGCTGATCCTCACAGCCAATTGGCCTGGAGGTCAATTCCTCCCAGTGATACCAACAACAGTCAAGGCTTAACTACAACAAGACTGTGCATACAGCCCACAAAGGGGTGCACCAAGAGTGTCCACCTCAGGTAACTGGGGAGGCTGAGCCACTGGGCCCTATAGGACACCTAGCATACAAAGCCACTCTATCAACTCAGGGAAGCAGCCAAAATGCAGAGACAAAGAAACAGATCACAAATGAAAGAAATGGAGGAAAGCAAACGACTGGATATAGAGTTCAAAACCACGGTTATAAGGTTTTTCTAGAAAATTCTTAATAAATTTAGCGAGACCCTCGAGGATATGAAAAAGGACCAACTAGAAATTAAGCATACACTGACTGAAATAAAAAATAATATACAGAGATCTAACAGCAGACTAGTGGATCACAAGAATCAAGTCAAAGATTTGAAATACAAAGAAGCAAAAAACACTCAACCGGAAAAGCAAAAAGAAAAAAGAATCCAAAAATATGAAAATAGTGTAAGGAGCCTCTGGGACAACTTCAAGCGTACCAACATCCGAATTATGGGGGTGCCAGAAGAAGAGAGAAAGCAAGATACTGAAAACCTATTTCAAGAAATAATGACCAAAAATTTCCCCCACCTGGTGAAAGAAATAGACTTACAAGTCCAGGAAGCGCAGAGAACCCCAAACAAAAGGAATCCAAAGAGGACCACACTAAGACACATCATAATTAAAATGCCAAGAGCAAAAGACAGAGAATATTAAAAGCAGCAAGAGAAAAACAGTTAGTTACCTACAAGGGAGTACCCATACGACTGTCAGCTGATTTCTCAACAGAAACTATGCAGGCCAGAAGGGAGTGGCAAGAAATATTCAAAGTGATGAATAGCAAGAACCTACAACCAAGATTACTCTACCCAGCAAAGCTATCATTCAGAATTGAAGGTCAGATAAAGAGCTTCACAGATAAGAAAAAGCTAAAGGAGTTCATCACCATCAGACCAGTATTATATGAAATGCTGAAAGGTAGTCTGTAAGAAGAGGAAGAAGAAGAAAAAGGTAAAGATAAAAATTATGAACAACAAATACATATCTATCAACAAGTGAATTTAAAAATCAAGTGAATAAAAAAATCTGATGAACAGAATAAACTGGTGAATATAATAAAATCAGAGGCATAGAAAGGGAGTGGACTGACAATTCTCAGGGGGAAAGGGTGTGGGGGGTGCGGGAAGAGACTGGACAAAAATCGTACACCTATGGATGAGGACAAGGGGGGCGGGTAAGGGCAGAGGGTGGGGTGGGAACCTGGTGGAGGGAAGCTATGGGGGGAAAAAAGAGGAACAATTGTAATAATCTGAACAGTAAAGATTTATTAAATTAAAAAATAAAATAAAAAAATAAAAACACACACCAATTACTAGTATGGGCACAGTGGATTATGTAGGAGACTTGGAAAGTCATCTGGTGAGACTGAGAACTAGAAAGTGAAGTGGTGTGTTATTTTAGAGGCAGATGATTAGGTTCTACAGACATTTTAATTCAAAATAAGAAAGATTTTCAACTACATTTGAAAGGATTTCATTCAGAAGGATTACAAAAGGGATCCAGAGGCTTTGGTGGCTTGTATTAATGTTTATGTTGTCCTCAATGTAGAACATAGTATAATGCACTCTGTTTTATGACATCATGCTGGAAATGTGATTGCAACTGTAGGTCTGCTCTTATTGATGGTTTTCAAATATGTATACAAATAGGACAGGTTTTTGGCATAACTTGGAGAAATCTCTACATGTGGTATAAAATAGCATAGGTTAGAAAAGTTCATTTGCCAGTGGAAATTGACATAATGATAATAGTGAATTGTTTTTAGTACTTATTCCTAGTTGTATAGGTGATTTATGTTTGATGTGGGACGTTAGCAATGGAATATATTAAACCCAAGTTCATCATAAAAAAAAAATTAAATCATTTCTCATAAATTCTAATTACTAAAAATGTTACTCTATTTTAAAGATAGAAGTCCCTAAAACTTTAACCCACTGTTCAATCACTGTGATTTGCTTATTGTAATTTTTAAAATCATATATAAAAGTTTGAAATTGTTTTTATGAATAACTAAAGTTATTTTCAGAGGAGGGGGGCAATCTTACCCAAATACTTCTTCCTTGGAATCAGAAAGTCAATCTAAAGGACTTTTTTAATCTCCTGAACATTTTTTTCTACCCACACTATTCCTATCCTTAGAAATTATCTTTACCCCCCAAAAAAACTATACACATTACATTATCCAACTCGATTGGCCATGCTTAGGCAGTGATGGTGATGTCAGTGGTGATTATTGGGAGGCTAATACTTACCAAGCATTCCCACGGTGCATGAACTGAATCAAGCCCATCACACATGACTCATTTAATCTTCACACAACCCCATGGAGTATACATGTTATTATGACTGTCATTTTGCAGATGAGGAAACCAAAGGTGAAGTCACTTTAACCAGCCCAGGGTCTGAGTTGGCAAATAGTGAAGATTTAATGAGGATACCAGGTCCTAGTTTCTGGTCTGAGCAGGTTTGGTTATTTGGTCTAACTCTTCTGCTGAAAATGCTAATAAAAATGAAATTTTACAATCATCTCAAATATACTGAAAAGCTAAAATGATTATGGGGAACTCCAAGGGCAATTTTCAGATGGAATCCCGCAAGAGTTGGAAAAGCAGATTGTCGGAGCACCAGTGCTATTCCTGAGGGCATTTTCCTGTACCACAGCTGTACCCTGGGCCCAGGGTCTCGGAGCAGGTCTCTCCCACATCATGCTGGAAGCCTAAAGGACTTGCCCTCAGTGTCGGAGCAAACCAGACTAAAGCTGCACCTTCTCCCTCAGGCCCAGGAAATGAAAGAGAAGGCCTCTCAGAGCTAAGTAGAAGTTGTGGCCATAGAGTCTATGGCATAGACAAACTCGCACAAATTTGCACCCTGGGTATTTGTATGTATGACCTGATTTGGAAAAGGAGCTTAATGCTTAAAACTTGTTTGAGGTGGACACTTCTATCTTAGGCCTCAGAGAACCTCTTCAATATTTCTTTTCAAGAGCAAACACTAGCAATTAGTCAAGGAAAACCAGGTACACAAGGGAACAAAGCAACATGAAGAAGAACCAGCAGGAGCAGGTAGCAGAAACAGCCACACACAGACTTCAGATCACAAATTAAAAATGACATAGTAGGCCTGGGAATGGGGGAGAGCGGGCTGGAGGGAGTCATTGTATGTGTGTGGGCGGGGGGGGGGGGGAGAACATTTGTAATACTTTAATAATAAAGATAATTTTTTTTTAAGTGACATAGTGGATTTGAGAAAGTCCCAAACAAAACTACTAGATTAAAATTTTAAACTCACTATTTAGTAATATATTGGACATAGCAGAAGAGAGAATTAGTGAACTCAAAGATAGAGGTAGAACAGTCTGACTTTAGAACAATAAAGATAAATTTTTTAAAGTCACGGAAGTTTAAAAAAAGTTCTTTTAAAGAAAAAAGTCACAGAAATTTTTTAAAAAGGAAAAGAAAGAACCCTTGTTTAACCAGTGTGCACTGCCACTGACACAGGTATCTTGTTGACTTAAAAAAAAAGAAAATCCCCATAGTTTTATACATATTTTGATTACAGACTAATGTAAAGTATTTGTGCATATTTTCTTAATTTTCTGAGTAGCCTAACAGAACAAAAGTTTCTAAATCAAAAGAGATAAGGGGTGCTTTTTGCAAGTAAAGCCCTAGGTTATTGTGTTGCAAAGACAATTCTGGAATGAGTTAAGTAAATATGGGTCATGGGTAAATGCCAAGTCACAGAAGGTAGCTGGACGATGTGGGGTATACATGCTGGCTTGGAGCCACTGCCCTTTAAGATCCTCTAGAAACTCTGCTTTTTATTTCATCGCTATTCCTTACTGTTATCTACACTAATAAAAGAAAAAGATGCAAATTGACTGTACCTTCATGACACCCACCAGCCAATCAGGAGTGAGTATGAAAATTAACCCAACAAAGATGGAGGGTTAATTTGCATACACAGGCACGGAGCGAAGACTGAAGGCTCCGCCTGAGCGAAGGCTGAAGGCTTGGCTCCGCTGCAGCCTGGGTCCCGGGTGCCGGAGGAAAACTGGTGCCAGCAGCCAGGGGAAGAAAGGCCTATTGCACGAATCTTCGTTCAACAGGCCTCTAGTTAGTAAGAATAGACCAGGGTTTTTTCGCCCCTGCACTTAAACTTCAGTACAGAAGCACTTCCAATGAGAGTTGTGTTTTTCTTGTACTTAGCTTTCCACAGTAGTGACAGCTATCATGTCAGAAAGTAACCCAACTTTGGCTTTTTAACTGCAAAGTGTCCATCACAGATCTTCTCTCAGTAGTGTGCTACCTGGCAGTTAGGTTTGTTTTGCTTTAAAGGGGAGAGGACAGACAGAGCAGGCTACCTTGGCTTCAAGTGTGAGAACAGCTTTGAATTTTCCAACCTCAGGCTATCAAGTCCTGGTTTCATAATCCAGAATGTGTTGGGGCTTATCTTGTACTGTGTCAGTTTCAGGGGCCCCAGCACGTTGCCCAGTCCCTACCCACTCTATGAATTCTCTGGAATAGAACCGAAGAGCTGATTATGCTGAGCATTCACTCTTAAGTGCTGCATCACAACAGTAATCTTGTTTTGTTAGCTTATTGTGAGAATAATGTCTTCAATGAGAGATTGTCAGAATCTTGCTCCTTAAGGAGTTCTCTTATTTGCCACCTGTTATGTGTGACCATTATTACTTTTTCTTTATTTTTTCTAATCCTTGCCCAAGGATACATTTTTATTGATTTGAGAGAAAGAGAGAGAGAAACATCAATGTAAGAGACAGACATTGCTTGGTTGCCTCCCACAGCACCCTGACCAAGGATTGAACCCCAAACATGGGTAGAGGAAGTGTGCCCTGACTGAGAATCAAATCCACGACCTTTTGGTGTATGGGACAGACAAAGTTCCAACCAACTGAGCCACATCAGCCAGGACCTATATTTTATTTTTTTAATTTTTAATTTTTCTATGCTTTATTTTCAGCTAACAGTTTGCATTTGTTTGGTAGTTCAGTGGGTAAATATATGAATGTATTTAATATTATTGTTGGTTCTGCCAAAATATTTTGTATGTGGGTTCCACTTTTAGTGTTTTGTCTGTGCTCTACATGACAGACTAATTATAGACTATTGTATGGTATTGTATAGTGGTAACTGTCAGCTAGTGGAATGAAGGAAAGAAAGGAAGAAGAGACAGGGAGGAAGGCAACATTTGGTTATTCTTTAACAAACAATTCTACAGGATTTTAGGACATTTATGTTTTACTGTGAGTTCTTCATGGACATGAATGGCAATATGTGGGGAAGTGACATTAGTAGAACTCTTCAGGGGACATGATAATTAGTTCATGCTTAAGACCAAATGTGCAGTAAGCACGTATTGCATGCCTTCAGTCAGCACACATTGATTGCACACCCAGGTATGTGCCAGGCATTACACTAGGTATGAGATGAATAAAACACTCTCTTTGCCTCCTAAGAAAAACAGACTAGCAAATGGATGATTATAACACAGTGCAACAAGTTAATATTAAAGTTATGAACAACTTTTTAATGATGTACAGAGGCAGGAATTTGTAATTCTCCCTGAAGGGTAGAGGAAGTGTTTGCCAAAAACGGTGGCCCTTGAATTGGGCCCATATGAGAAACATTCAGTAAGCAAAGAAGAGGAAGGTAGGTCATTGCCTCTGCAGAGAACATGAAAATATTTAGTGACTGAGCTGAGTTTATCAAAGAATCACCCAGAGAAATTATTTTTTAAAATGAAGATCCCCAGAGCCACCCCAGAGATTCAGATTCAAGAGGTTCATTTGTAATAAGCACCTCAGGCAGTTCTATGATGGCTAGTCTGAAGACTGCATTTTGAGAAATGGCTGACTAGATCCAGACTAGTATGTGACTCTTCTGACTCCTGGTTCTGGGGGCAGTTTGACACACTGAAAAGAACATCACTGGGTGTGAATCCTGGCTGTGTCCTGAATAATACACTTAATGCTAATCCATAGCTCTAGACTTTGGTAAGTCACTCAATCTTACTAAGCCTGTTTTTACATCTACAAAATAAAGGCAATACTTTTAACTTTGCAAGACTGTTATGCAATATAGAGTATGCAAAGTATCTAGCTCAGTGTCTGGCTCATATTAGGTGGTCACTCAATGATAGCTTATTACTATCCTTATATAGTGGCTGCAAACTAAACCACTGTGCCCCACTTTCTCAGTTAAAAAGGGATGATAATAGTACCAATCTAGTATGGATACTTACATATCTGAAATAAGACATGCATGAAAAGCACTTAAAACAATGCCTGGCACATAGAAATTATTTAATAAATGCACAATGGTATTGATATTGATGATTATGAAGAAGATGAAAATGGTGGTATTACTCCTGTAACTAGCTGGCCAGTTCCATATGAATACATCCTAGTACCTATTGAAATAGCAAGACTTGGATAATGGGCTCATTCATGTGTGAACAAGAAACTTGAGAAATGATGGTGTGGGGGATTAGAACATGAAAGAAAAAGTATTAAGGCGGTGGAATGACCATGTCTATTAGCAGCTGGGATAAATGGTCACATGATACTTGGCCCTTGGGAAGAATTATTCTTGGTAGGAAGGGGGTTTTACAAATTAAAGAAATAAATAAAGGAAGGGAAATAAGACAATCCATCTTGTACCTCAGAGCAGGGCTTTATGTAATTTTATGGAAAGTGGTCCCAGGAGAAAGCAGTAAGTGCCTTGAGGTAGCCTGGTAGGTGGGAGTGG
Source organism: Plecotus auritus (assembly GCF_963455305.1). Classification (NCBI taxonomy): domain Eukaryota; kingdom Metazoa; phylum Chordata; class Mammalia; order Chiroptera; family Vespertilionidae; genus Plecotus; species Plecotus auritus. The sequence continues at coordinate 48,001,167 of NC_137770.1, read as the reverse complement.
GAAGGCAGTTACAAAGTTCTGGGTCCCTGCTAAGACAACTTACTTGAGAGCACCAGGCCCACATTGTCCACACCCTGGGTGTATCTCCTGCTGGTGAGTGGTGGATGCCCACTTCCTCCATCGCCAGTGGACCAGGCTGACCCTGACCCCATTTACTCTTAAGGACTTGTATGGGCTCTCCTGAAGGATGATGACTATGGTGACTGCCAGAAACTCCAGGGATGGTACAAAGAATATAATGTCCTGGGAGCCAAGAGATGTGGGTTATGGTCCCAGCCCTGCCCTGCTTAGTTCTGGAAGCTTATTAAGCAACCATTCCACCTCTGTGAGACAATTATTTGTTCCTGTGTTCATTCAAAAGATCTCTGTGAAGTACCCTACTGCATGACAAACCCTGGAGGCACAGAGAGACCAGGCAGGCAGCACCCAGTTCAATATGAAATCCTTCTATTGAGGTAGAGACTGTGCTTGTACTGGCTTTTTAGACCACATACCTTGGAGGACCTCCAGTCCCAAATGGACCTTTCAGATAGTTCATTCATTTCAACAGAAACCCTGATACACAGAATAAAATGTTGAACAGGTGAATCTGGGCAAAGGAAATTTGGATGATCTTTATCCTCGTCTTAATCTTTAAACTTTCCTAAAGTTTGAAAGTATTTCCAAATAAAAAGATTTAAAAAATTAATATGAAATAATTTCTAGTGATCCAGACATATCTCTCAAAACAAATAAGTGATAGCATATAATGCATAATTTGTCACTCCACAACTAAGACTACTAGCTCTGGAGGGAGAGGGCCTGGGTTCAAGTCTCAGTTCATTTCCCAGCTTAGGATTTTGCCTAAATGATTTCACTCATCTGAATCTGCACTTTCCTCACCTGTAAAATGAAGTTTTCCTCATAAGGACTTTGTGAGGACTTAGTGAGATTGTAATTATTTATAACCTACTAGAGGCCCAGTGCACAAAATACATGCATGGGGGGGGTGTATGTGTCCCTCTGCCCAGCCTGCACCCTCTCCAATCTGGGACATCTCTCTCACAATCCAGGACTGCTAGTTCCCAACTGCTCACCTGCCTGCCTGCCTGATTGCCCCTAACCACTACATGTCTGATTGCCCTTAAGCACTCCCCTGCCAGCCTGATCGATGCCTAACTGCTCCCCTGCTGGCTTGATTGCCCCTAATTGCCCTCCCTTGCCAGCCTGGTCACCCCTAATTGCCCTCCCCTGCTGGCCTGGTCACCCCCAACTGCCCTCCCCTGCAGGCCTGGTACCCCCAACTGCCCTCCCCTGCAGGCCTTGTCACCCCTAACTGCCCTCCCCTGCTGGCCTGGTCAACCCCGACTGCCCTCCCATGCAGGTCTAGTCCCCCACAACTGCCCTCCCCTGAGGGCCTGGTCCCCCCCAACTGCCCTCCCCTGAAGGCCTGGCCCCTCTTCCAACTGCCCTCCCCTGCAGGCCTGGTCCCCCCCAACTGCCCTCCCCTGCAGGCCTGGGTTCCCCCCAACTGCCCTCCCCTGCAGGCCTGGGTCCCTTCCATCTGCCCTCCCCTGCAGGCCTGGGTCCCTTCCATCTGCCCTCCCCTGCTGGCCTGATCACCCACAACTGCCCTCCCCTGCTGGCCATCTTGTGGTGGCCATCTTGTGTCCACCTGGGGGTGGCCATCTTGTGTGTTGGAGTGATGGTCAATTTGCATATTACCCTTTTATTAGATAGGATATGATTTATAGATATCTACATAATACACATATGCATATCAAATTGCTTTGTTCTTCATAAAATGCTGTGCAAAGGTAGCAGGCTTTCTGCCTCAGGTGAGCTCGTGGTAGTATATGTGATCTCTGGAGTAACTTACATCAACTCACAAGCTCCCGTCTTTTTTCTTACAGCCTGAAAGAATTTCCGGGGAGCAGTATGGAATCCATTCTGATGTCTGGAGCTTAGGAATCTCTTTCATGGAGGTATGGTGTTTTTTATAAATAGATGTTTCTATGTATATTCATAGTAATATTTTCTATCAGGAAGAATGAAGATTTGGGGGGAAAAATTAAATCTCCAGTGTGTTATGTATACATATGTATACACAGTGTTTAAAGTTATTATTTTGATATCCTTGCATGGCTTGTGAACCAGCTATTTCTCACAGATCATCTTGTAAAAGTTAACCTAGAGTGCTTCTTAAAAATGCAGCTTCCAGACTCCATCCAAGACCAGTCCATATCGCTAAGAATCTGCATCGTTAACATGTTCCCTGGGTGATCCTTATGTACCAAATCCAGAGAACCTGTGTTCTAAAGGACAGTTCAGAAAAATTTTGGTTGGAATGCATATATCACTTCCAAAGGTGATTACTTTAAAGAGTACAGCCCTACTCATTTGGATGTATAAGTTCTATATGTTTGTTTAGAAAGAAAAAAAGCCACCTTGTTCCAATATAGTCAGATCATAGGTTGGGGCACGGGGTGTGATATCATCTGGGGGGAGGGTAAGGGGTATGTATTTAACACAATTTAATGCTTCTACTCTTTATAGATATATTTAGAATGGACTTTATCTTTCTGAACTTCGTGAAGCCCCACAAGAACTCTGCTAAGATTTCTATATCATGACCCTTGATCTATAAGGAAATGCATATGATTTATAGTAGAAGAACATCTGGGTCTGAGTTACAGTATTATAAAGTCTGGATACTCATAAGTGCTTCAAAAATTGTTTCTCACATACTTTGATTTAGATAAAAGAGGACTTTTTAAAAACTATAAAGGACTCCTTAAGTAAGATCATGGATAGAGTTGTATTCATGCTTTTATTACCTTTTTTCGGTCAAGTACTTTTTCTATGATTTTTGTAATGTATGAATGCAGCTGGATTTGTAAGGAAATATCTTCAGACTCAATTCACCTGCACTGAGGAAAGAAAACAAAAATAAAGTATTCAGTGTTTATTAAACCATATTCTCTGCTTCTTCATAGAAAAGTCCTCCAAGAGGAAATGCGATAGGTGTGCATCAGCTTATTGGTTAGCCATAATGGTGGACAGACACTCAAAACTGAGTCTCCCAATAGAATCCTGAAGGGATTGTTCAATTAGCCTGTGTCAGGGGAAACTAGTACTTTTGTGAGGTTCAGGCCTTGCTGTTGCATAATTTCCCTTTAAATTGTTGTCATTAAATGTATTCAGTAAATGACCGGATAAACTGTAGAACATTTGTGAAGTTGTACAGTGTAGAGATAAGAACCCTAGACTGGGTATGAAAGACCTAGACTGCAGTTCCAACTTGGCTACTGGCTTTCTAGGTGGCCCTGTGCGAGCCTCACTTTGGGTTTCAGCTTATTCATCTGTAAAGTAATGACCTCTAAGCCCCTTTCCAGACTAATATTCAATGACTCTAAGCAGTCTGCTGTTGTCTCTCTTTAACTTCCTGCTAGAGTTGTGTGACTTAGACAGTGGTATATCCTAGCTTGGCATAATTTGCAGAGGCATAGCAATACTGTGAAAGAGCATAACTAACAGATTTTAGATTTTAAGCCCGTATAAATATTCACCATCCATTCCTTCCACATTGATTTTTTCATTCATATATCGAGGTCTTGCTGTGCCTGCTGGTAAGCAATGGGGATATAGCAGTGAAAGGGGACTCCAGTCTCCACTCTCATGGAGTTGCATTTGGTGAGAGGTGGGATATGAGGAGAAATAAAAGAGAGTGGTAACTAAATATATAATTCGTCAGGTGACGATAAGTCCTGTGTTTTATACCAAATGCATCTGGGGTACAAGATAATGAAAAATATGTGATAGGGAAGGGGAGTAGGAGGTTTTGAGTTCATAAATGAGTAATTGTAGGCAATTCAATAATGAATAGAACTCCAGGGTTCTTTAGGGGCAGATGAGATGAGAACATGATCTGAAGAGTTTGGGAAGTTAATCCAAAAGAAGCACTTGAAGGCTAAGGTTCTTTTTTCACCACAGTATGCTTGGATAGACATGATAAATCTTGTTTAAAATCACTAAAGGTAGAGAGAAGAGTGAATCTCAGTAGCGTTTTAAAATTCTGAGTGATTGTGTTCTGAAATAGTTGACCTCTTCTAAGAATTGCTTCTCTTCTGTTTATCCTCACTTTCTATGTTTACACTCTGAAGAATAGAAAGTTTCACTTACTCAATCATTATTATTTTAGCACTGATCATGTGCTAGGCCTGGAGAATGGGACTTACAAAGCTGACAAAAGCCTGCCTCTGCTGGAGAAGACAACCACCTAACACCCAGAACACTGTAACAAGGTCTTCAGGAAAATGTTTATGAAGTACTCTGAGTCACAGAGGGTAGGTGGTGAGGTGGTTCTCAAAGGAGTTGACAGTGGAGCTGGGTTGGTCTTGGAGGGAGATTGCCACTGGGAGCAAGAAGGAAAAGATGGAGGAGCCCTGCCCACCCCCAGCACACTCTAAGGTGGACCTCTGTAAACCCTTTAGGAGAGCTCCCTTGTCAAAATAGGCAGGTCTCAGCTAGGCCATTCCACTACTTCTGTGTGGATACCTTCCTCCAACTGCTTTGAGTCAGTCAGTTTATTCCTCCAGGGTGTGAGGGATAAAGAAACAAATGGGATAAAAACTATGGGAAGCTGAGCAAAGGAATTTTCCTGAAATTACACCAGAATCAGATAGATACAAAATGGGAGCTAGAGTTTTCTACCTCCACCTAGCACCCCTACCAACACCAACCCCCACAATTCCATAAGCTCTTGACCCCTCCCTGAGGTTTGGTGATGCAGGAATCAGAAGGTTGCCTTCATTGTTTTAAACTCCTAACATAACAAGCTTCACCTGCTTGCTGGCTTCATACTCATACTTCATACAACTTCCCTTGTTAATGTGCTGCCACTGTCCCCATGGGGAGTCATAACAAGGCCTCTCGCCACACTCTTTCATAAAAGATGCTACATGCCGCTAAAATGTGCCACATAAAAAGCTACAGACAGGTACATTTGTGCCTTAAGCAAAGAATCTTTAATATCAGACTATCTTTTATCTAGGAACAGAACTGCCCCCATCTCCGCAGCTCAGCATCCCTCTGTTCCTGGGATAAAGTGGGTCTCTTCCAGAATTGTGTCAGTTGTATGCAATGTTTGGAGTTGGCAGAAGTAATAGAAAGATGGAAATTACCTTTAAGAAGGGAAAAATGAGGTCATTCAGCTTGACTAGAGCATGGCAGTTTTACTAGATGGGAAGAATTTGGCCCCTTTCTGTATTTTTGGCTTATGGATTCCAACTCAGATCTTTAAATGTGTTGTAGTTCTCCTTGTGTGAATTAGTTATGCAACCAAATAAAGGTCATTGCCAGCCCTAGCCAGTTTTGCTTAGTGGGTAGAGCATCAGCCTGAGGACTGAAGTGTTGCAGGTTTGATTCCGGTCAAGGATGCACACCTCAGTTACAGGCTCGATCCCCGGCCTCAGGAGACACCAATCGATGTGTCTCTCTCACATCGATGTTTCTCTCTCTTTCTGTCTCTCCCTCTTCCTTCCACTCTCTCTAAAATTCAATGGGAAAATATCCTCGGGTGAGGATTAACAAAAAAATAAATTAAAGGTCATTGACATATATGGGGTTTGGTGGGCTCACTTGGTAATGGGGAAAAGAACCCAGGTGGACTTGCACCTTGTCCTTGAATCTTTCTGACAGGAATTCATGTGGCAATGCAAAAGAAAGAAGAAAAGAAAAAAGAAGCAAGACCCACTAGCACGGGTACAAGATTCCTGAACTAAGACAAACTGGGAGGATTAATCCTACCCCCAAAATATCTCTTTGGCTCTTCTAGAAAGCTCGCAGTGATTCAGTTGACTGGGTCTGTTCACCCTCGCTGGTTGCTACTCAAGACTTCAGAGCTAAACTTTAAAATGAAAATGAGTTTGTTATATAATAAGGACTTTGTTTTACCAAGTTTGATGATTTTATTTAATCCTTAAGGGTAGGGAGAACCTAAAACATTTTAGGGCACATTTTTTTAATTTTACAGGCAGCTCAGTGCTTCTGTCTTTTCCCACATAGAGGCTTGAGGACAGAGTCCCACTGTTGTTGTTCACTAATTAGTTACTCCATGTATATTGTTGTGTCATTTGAGTCATAGCCATATTTGCAAAAGCTGTGTTTTTAGTTGCCCCTTCTTGGGTAAAAAATAAGTAAACATATACCCTTTTCTAGCTTTGCATCTGCAGCACCCAGGATGATGCATACACATTTACAAAGGCACCAGGCCAGTCCCATAGTGTTCTCACTCTCACTGGGTATGCTCTGCAAGTCCATGTTCTGGTTTGTGATTCTATCTGGTGGGTTATTGTAAACCCTGTTAAGATGGAATAATCTTTTGACAAGCTTTTCCGCAGGAGTCACGCTGAAAGCCCAGTCTTTAGCACATGCATTTTGCTCTTTTCACTTGGGCCCTCGCTCTTTCTGCCTTTGTTTGCCTCCTCTCTCTGCCAGTCTCTTGAGTCCAAGTCATAGAACAATCCAGCTCAATGTGCTCGGTTAATTGGAGTGTCATCTAGTCCTCTGAGACCCCTCTTCAGCATGATCGCTGCTTCATTGAAGTGGTTTGAATGATGTGTTAAATGATGAAAGCAAGGTCCGTGGCTTAGAAAAATGTCTCTAGATAGGTGAAGAACATACTTAGAGAGCCACACAAGGTCACTGTCATCAAAGTAACACCATCTTCTAAAGCTTCTTATGGGTTCTGTTGTTTTGACTCACAAGAGAGTTTTTCTTGTGTGTTTTAGAATTACCTTTACCAAGTTTTAAAAAAAAAATCCATGGCTAACTACTACACTGTTCACTCTACATGATATGGCATTTTTCTTCATCTCCTTAAGATTTAAATACCCATTCTTCATAAGTCCGACTCTGATCTCTCCAGCTGAAAGTAGTGTCTTCTGACTTCATCAACATCTTTATTGTGACATGTAGATTTTTCACTTTGTATAATAATTTTCTCATAATTCTTTATGATGGGCATCAGATTGATTCTCTCAAAATCTACACTGTCTAGCACAATTCCACTGCCCTAGTGGTATTCAGTAAATCTTTTAGGCTCAATTTTTTTGTGCTTTTGAAAGTTTCTGAAAATAAAGATTAGAATTTAAAGTTATTTTGAAGCCTTTAACATAAGCACTCATAAATGTATGCTGAGTAGGTCACAAGTATTTTACATGTGAAGAAGGGCTTTTTATTTGCCCAAGTATCAGACCTAGATTCAAGTGTCACCTCTGCCAGTATACACTATAGATCCTTAGATAGGTCATGTAATGTCTCTGGGCCTGATTCCTTATTTTTAGGTAGAAGCTCTCCGTCAAAGCTTCTGGACAAAGATCACAATGAGAAAATTAAGCCATTAGCCCCCTCTTTAAAAGGGATTACCTTTTGAAAGGTTTGTATTTGGTTCAAAAAAAGGCTACTAATTTGGTGAAAGCATGGAATGCATGTTTTAGCTTCCACTCTCACATCAAACTCCAGTAAAAATCACCATAAAGGAATTTTTAAAGACATAATATCATAAAGGCAAAACAAAAGGGAAAGGAGGAAACAAGAGCAACCCAATTTTGGATGTGGGGAAGCAGATGGACAATAGTAAACAACTTAGAAGAACTGAGAATGCTGAAGTCCTAAGCAGCAGTGAAGAAAATAAGAACCCCTGATTTACTGTATAGCACTCAGAAGGCTCAGGAATTGTGGCGCCAAGTATCTGGACCTAGGAGGGGATGTGGGAGCAAAGAGAAGAGAATTGTTTTCAATTCTGCTTGAGAAGCAGTTACTCTATTTGACCCACAGATTCTTCCCTAACTCAGCACCGCAGACAGTTGCCCCTCCCCACCCTAATACAAGTCTGGGTAAAGGGTTTTTTTGGATAGAATAAAATAAGTGATGCCTGGCATCATAGAAGACTGTGTCCCATTACTGAGTACGGCACATTGAGTAAAAGTTTGGACTTTAAATGTTGAGACTTCTCAGCCTTCTTAGCACACCCTGTTCCTAGGACAAGGGCAGCCAAGATGACCTTTCAGGCAGGAGATTGGAAGAGACTTTCCGTAGGGAAATCTGACGAAGAAGTCTTAAAGATCCAGCATTGGGAGTTCCCCAAGGACACAGCCCAGCTGGATCCTGTTACCTCAATCTGCAGGCTCCACCGATAAGCACAATGTTTCCAGTCAGATTTCTAGTGCCTTACTCTTAGCAGGGTATCTGAGGGAGGCCTTTACGGTGAGAACAGAGACCTAAAATAACTTAAAAAATAATAACTTGGAGGGCCTTGGGGAGACAATCTCAAATGAATTGGGATAGTATTCTCAGAGAGGTAGAACATATTGCATCCAGGAAAATGAGAACAGGCTGCTGTAACAAAGGAATTTTCAGAACAACACACAGAGAAACAAAAATTAGGGACCCAAATCAGGAAGTCTCGCATATGGAAAACAGAAGTTTCAGGAAGAAAAAATAGAAAAAACGGAGGAGAGGAAGTCATCAAAGAAAAAATATTTTCATTTTACTTTTATAAGGTGAGAAATAGTTATATGTTGTTTGAGATTGCCCTCCTCTTAGTATTCCTACAAAGAAAAAAAAAAAAACTAACTTTTTTCAAACTAAAAAAAGGCCCAGAGAAAGTTTTTTGGGGGGTGAAGGAATAGTAAATTTTTAATTGTCTGTATTTATCTATAATGGAATTTTTCCCAAGGAAAATTTAGCGTAAAAAGTACAACTAGTTGGCTATAACAACCTTGTCTTATGGAGATGTTAAAAGCTCTGAACACACCTTTTTTTTTTTTAATTTTGCCTTTACATGTATTGTTTAATGGGTACCATTTCACACAAAGCTATGTGAAATGAAAATAAAGGTATTGACAAAGTGGCATGGATCACCCAGCCCAGTACCCTTGTCAGAAGCTTCTGGAGAAGTGTGATGAGGAGATAATTTTTTTCTATGACACCATCTCCAGATTCAAGGGCGGTCATCCTAATTCTTGAACTGTTTAAATGCTTAGACTTTGGATTAACCAAATATGTTGGCACCACCGCTTATAATCAATTTCTCAAATACTTATTGAGAACCCTTTATGTGCCAAACACTTTACTAAGTACTGGGGAAACAGAGGTAACTAAAATAGGCATGTTCCCCTTCCTTGTTGAACCAATGAGGCTGATGATAAAAAAATAACAGTAAACATATTTTTTGAAAGTGGGCACTTTCAGTGTTCTCATCCCTTTTATAAGCACTTTCATTTAACATTAATAACCCCATCAGGTTACTTTGAAAAGTAAGCTTCTCTTTGAAATAACATCCTCATCTGTGTATTGGGTGCTTACCAGGTGACAAGAATTATGGAGTGTTATCTAGACATGGTTCCTGCCTCTAAATACATATACGAAAGAACCCTTTCCCCCTCCCCTCCCTACAAAAAAAAAAAAAAAAGAAAAGAAAGAAAGAAACACCCAGAGACACAGCTGTCTCTAGTGGTCTCCAGCTGTGGCTTTGTTTGTCTCTCTAGCCTTGGTGATTATGAACCTGGGCTGAGGGGTGACGGATGGCTCTGGATGTCCTGTGAGCAGCTGCTGTCAGCCTCTCTAGACCATAAAAACATGGCATTTGGTGTGATCCACTTAAATACTGGTATTTTCTCCTCTTCCTTTTTACAATTATTGCCAAGCTCATGAGTGGAAGTTACCTGTTGATCACAAGTTTCTGCTGAAAACCCTCAGAAGGCAAAAGGATCAAAGCTAAAAGGGTCTAAATACCAAGGAACTTTCAGTGGAAGGTTGGACAGGAAAGCGGGCAGGAGTGTGATTCTAGCGTCCTCCTTCCCTTCACTGAAGAATGCTGAGAAAAGAGCATGTAACAGTTTCTGTCCCTTGTTGCTCTCTGTAATTGTCTTCATTTTTTTCACTGTCATTTTTTGTTAAAATTTTTTTCTAACTTATTGCCAAGAATAAGGAACTGTTAAAATGACCTCTGGCATATGATGGATTGACTAGTTCAGCCCTTTGCAAGGTTTGTGAAGGGATCCAGCTGTCTCAGATTACCATGCCTAAACGTGCATTTTCCAGGGTTGTCAGTGACACTAGTGAATGTGAAACTGCCGACAAAGTGAAGAGCTTCCCACTGAATGAGGTATTGTGGAGCTTGCTTTGTGCTCAGAACGATCGTGAACACCCAGGAGATTGACAAAACAGCATGGAACAGGTGCTAGCAGTCCCAGCTAAGCATTTTATTATTTTGATGGATTTTAGGCTCATTGTAAAGTTTTTACAACAGCACATGTTCAAATTGTGTATGCATACAACACATACAATTTGGACTTTTAAAAAAATCATTAAATCAACAGTCTTGATATGAAGAATAAAGAAATAAAGAGAAGACAAAGCAAGCATTTGACAACCATACTCAGACATTTGAAGGGTGGTCAACAGAGAAGAGGCAGGCTGCTGCTTTATGACTGGCAGCCTGGACTTTCTGAAGCTAACAACCATCCCATGGTTTTCTATTCAGTATAAAGAATTTTCTAATTGATAGATCCCTGCACCCTTCCTCCTCTCACAGTGGAGTCTTTGCCTTTAGGGGTAAAAGTGCCCCATCCATTGGGGGCATTTAAGTAGTGACTGAATAACCACTTGTTTCAGGGTTTTGTTTTATTTTAAGGGGAAAATGCTTTGTAGAAGAGACAGGTATAAGGTTAGACAGTATGCATTCATTTATTTGTTAGTCATTCAGGAAATGTTTGTTGAGTGACAGTTATGTGGCAGGCACTGTGCTAGTCACTGGGGACACTGCTGTGAATGAATCTGACAAAGTCCCAGCTTTCACAGAACCTATGTTTTAAAGCAGGTGCTTGACAATGGTAACCTATTAGACAGAAACAGCGTTATCTCTTAGGGCCATGGTCAGCAAACCGCAGCTCGCGAGCCACATGCGGCTCTTCAGCCCCTTGAGTGTGGCACTTCCACAAAATACCACGGCCTGGGCAAGTCTATTTTGAAGAAGTGGCGTTAGAAGAAGTTTAAGTTTAAAAAATTAGGCTCTCAAAAGAAATTTCAATCGTTGTACTGTTGTTATTTGGCTCTGTTGACTAATGAGTTTGCCGACCACTGTCTTAGGGGTAACTGAGCGATGTGGAGCTACCTTTGAGTCAAGATCTAAAAGATAAGAAGAGGCCAGTCTTCTAGTGATATCTGTCAGCTCTGGAATTCTTTTGAGTGTGATGAATTGGGGAAGCACTGCTGTTACCTTTGAGACACCCAGTGCTAAAAACCACTGGTTACAGAATTCTGTCAACACTCAAGTCCAGTGACCTAGAATTGGCTTTAAACATGAATTTAAAGATCCTACAGGCCATACTTTGGTTCTGAAATGTATAACTTTAATATTGTTATAGCACTTACTTAGAAAATTATTTTACCCACTTTTTTATCTTATATTTAGAGACTAGAATATTTTTTTTTTACTAGCAGAGGGAGTTTAGAACTTTTAAAATCAGATCCCTCCTCTTACCAGTGAGGAAGCTCAGTCCAGAGATGGGAGAGAATGTGCCCACAGTCACGGCACCCAGCTAATACTCAACAGAAAAGCCTAGCATCTGGGGCTTCTCATGCGAAGTCTAGTGTTCTTCCCTCTGATTCCCAGCTGTTGACGTCTTGCTCAGTGTCATTCTAACAAGAAGGATAACAACATAACATTTTATGTGTACGTAACATTTAACAAAGCCATTTTATACTCATCTCATTTAAGCTTCTCCCCAGTGTGATGGGAAATGACTGAAAAATCAGTAATTTAAGGCACCTAAGATTGTTCTACTATATGAGCACCAGTGTTCCCATTTTGCCAATAAGGACACTGAGGTCCAGAGAAATTAATGGACTTTCTCAGGAAGTCTAAATGACTAGACCAGGTAGCATCAGTCACGTATCCTGACTCTGGATTAAAGTCTGCTTCTTCCGTTATGCTATAGAAAAAAAGTAGATCAAGTAGTTTGAGAAAAAGAAAATATGAATGATGAATATAAATGAGCAGGAAGTTAGAGAAAGGAAAGGGCTGGTTTACTGTGACTCTGCTCATCAGCCAAGACTGCTTTTCACAGGATGACCACCTACTCTATCCCTATAGCTACTGCCTATTCTATTCCTATTGCTACTACCTACTCTATCCCTATAGCTACTGCCTATTCTATCCCTATAGCTGCTACCTACTCTATCCCTATAGCTGGTTCAGTTTCACCATATTTTGAAATGTACAATTGCTGCTGTTTTTCAGAAACTAAGGTTTAGTTTATTTTTAAAAAATACAAAAATTAACATAATCTCCACTACTTCTGCTATAATTTTTTAAAAAGTGGATAGGTGAGACTCCATCTAAACATTATGTAGTTGCAGTAAAGATACAAACATTGCCCTCTGGAGCCCCTTGACCAGTAGGGAGGAAGGTAAGTAAAAGTGCAACAGATAGAAATCCTCCCTCTCTCTCTCTCTCTCTCTCTCTCTCTCTCTCTCTCTCTCTCTCTCTCTCTCTCTCTCTCAACCAGTAGCACATACAGAGGCCAGAAGTGTGAGAATATTATGCTCCCTTGACTTTGAAGTGTCTAGAAATAGAAGTGCAGGCTACATTGAGCTCAATAGACTACACCCTATGCACCCTAGTACTGGTGTTTTCCTAGGTGCCCACAGCTGCACAACTCCAGGAAGCAGTTTAGAAATGGAGACACACACCCCAAGCTGGGTCTCTAGGGACTGTTATGATTAAAACTGCCCACTGTCAGGGACACAGGCATTACAAAAACATTGAAACAGTGTCATTTCTTAATTCTTCTATGGAGATCAAAATGATTATTAAGTACATGAAATGGATTTGGGGGCAGTTAAGTAATGTTTTCTCGTCTTACAACCCTTTAGTCTTTAATAAGAAATAAGCCACCTAAATTAATCATAATGCTTAAATGTGTGAACGTGATTATTCCGAGCAGTGATGTGTAAGAGGGCCTTGCTAGTTGAGACTATGAACCTCAAGTGCTGAAGAGTTTGAACACTGTGTTCATTAAAGCATTGTAGCACAGAAATAACCACACTATGCACCGCCAGGTTGTCCAGGCTCTAGGAGACTTCCCCATCAGGAGTGTTAGCATAATCAACAAATGCTTAGTATCCACCTACTGCAAAAGACTATTTCCGGGGTCGTGGAGAACATATAGAAGTTTATGGCTTAGAGTTTGCCCTTCAACAAGTTCTAATTTACCTGACCTTAGAGACACAGGAAGATGTAGAATACTAGGAACTGCCACCAGGTGCAGGATGTGATACACTGCCTGGTGAGTGGTATAGACAGGGAGTCATATGAATTTTGTCCTCAAAATTGTCTTCTGGGACTAACTCCCAACAGAAGAAGAGGAGGAATTTGAACCAAGTCCTGAAGGATGGATAGATAGCTTCACCATCTCAGATTCCAGATAAGGAACCTACCCTCAATATTGCATTTTGAGTTGTGCAAAAATTTGAAGGACATCCATTTTTCTATTAGAAAAGTAGATTGTTTGCTTTCATCTATCATGACTGAAAGTTGTCTGTCTTTAATTCAGAGTATCTCACTGAATTACTTCTTCAGTGCACAGAACATCATAAAGGGACCTTTGCAGTTGTTTTTAAGTGACTTTTAGATATTTAGTTATATACCCAGATATTTTAATTAGCATTGCTCTGAGTAGAGCTACTAATGGAAATCAACTTTGAACAATTAGTGTCTTCAAAGCTTTTGACTAAGTGGGTCTCTTTAAATGGAGGGGTTTATTTTCTTTGGTTTTTTGTCTTTTTTAATCAATTAGCTGTCTCATAGTTACTGTGACCTACATGAAGTTATATTGCATTTAAACCACAATGTTCAACCAAAAGCTTAATTCAGTAAGAGTTTTTGGTTTAATATAATATGTATAGATAGATTGATATATACACACACATATAAATATACATATATATATATATATATATATATATATATATCCTATCTAATAAAGAAGGAATATGCTAATTGACCCTCATGCCATCACAAAGATGGCGATGCCCACAGCCAATAAGGAGGGAATATGCTAATTGACTGCCCCGCCGTCAAAGATGTCAGCGCCCACAGCCAATAAGGAGGGAATATGCTAATTTACTGCCACGCCCTCAAAGATGGTGGCGCCCACAGCCACAAGATGCCAGCACCCAGTCCCCTCAGCCCTGCCAGGGTGGCAGGCATGCAGCAAGGCCAGGCCCGCCCCCAGGTGCCTGCCCAGTCCTCTCAGCCCCCCAGCCACCCAGGCCTGGCCCGAGGCGCAAGCAAGCCTCAGATGTCAGCTGCCCAGCCACCCAGGGCCAGCCTGAGGCGCAGGCAAGCCTATGATGGCAGCTGCCCAGCCGCCCAGGGCTCCCTGAGGCTCAGGTAACCAGGGCCGGCCAAGGCTTGCACTGCCGGCAGTGGCAGCAGCAGAGGTGTGATGGGGCGTCACCTTCTTCTCATCACCGGGTCGCCTCCCACCCCTGAAGGCTCCTGGGGCAGGCCGGGCTGAGGGACGCCCCCCTCTAGCGCATGAATCTTCATGCACTGGGCCTCTAGTGTGTATGTTTGTGTTTGTGCAAGGGGCTTGGCCCTCGCAGCCACAGCGGCTTGCCTCGGACCTCGCAGCCCCGGCTTTGTCCAGAAGGTCGTTCAACTGTCCGGTCTAATTAGCATATTATGTTTTTATTATATATATAATACACACACACACATAAGCATACTTGTTTTTAAGAAAAAAAGAAAGTTACACAAGTGAAATAGCATTATGGACAGGAAGGAGAATTATGTGTTTTGGGACAGTAGGGTTAGAAAGACCATGTACCGTTTAAAGATTCAAACAATAGCATTTAGCATGAAATCTACTTTTTATCATCCTTACCCAGCCATCAAAATGAAGAAAGACAGTGTCCAGCTGTAGCAGTAGTTTGGTAGCAGGAGAATTAGAAGTAAAGGTACCAGTGCCTGAGGGGTGGGTCATGAATTAATAATTGCTGTGTGGCGGATGAGCCCCGTCAGAAGAGCTGAAAATGAGGAAGTTGCCTTGCAGAGCGCTATCAATCACTCAGTGACCATAACTTCCAGTAATTAGTGTATTTTATGGGCCTTTGCTTCAGTGGCTCGAAAGCACATATGCTCCAGTCACAGCTAAACTTTGCCGGAGTAATATTCCAGGATGATTTATCCTCCTGCTGCACTGGGATATAACCCTATATTAGGTGAAGATTGTGAACTAAGCTGCAATAAAGTGTAAGTTTAGGTACAGTTTGCCCAGGTTGAGACCTCAATGTATCATGCTTTTCAGCATTCATGGTTAGGCTACAGCAAGCAATCATTTTTAACAGTGAAACAAATAAAGCAATTAAAGGAACAGCGTTAGGATATTGTACTTGTGAATTACTGTTGCCCTCTCCCCATTTAAGTGTCCACTGTAATAAGCCCATTTCTAATTTTAAAAAAAAAAACAACAACACACTATTAGAAACATTTATTTGTAATGTTGTCTTTTCTCCATTATTAGTAGTAATCTTTAGAATGAAGGCCTTCTGAATAATGGAGAATTGCTTGAATTATTTCACTGTGCTACTCTTTTTAGGCTCCTTAAGTTAAAATAAATTTTCTTTTTCTCAGTGGACTCTGCTGAGGACGAGTACTTCTTTTTAAAATATTGGCACATGCTAAAGACGCAGTCCTGATGGGACTTCATATTTAGGCTCATTCTGCACCAAGAAAATGGTACTTTCGCGCTCCCAGGAGCACTTGGCACTTTTTGCACAGGCGTAATTAGTTATTTGCCGTGGTTCACCCACTGCACTAGAAATCTCTGGGCCTTTGTAGACAGGGTCCTTTGCCATTGCCAAAACATCTGTAGAGCCCAGAGTTCCTAGTAATCTAACAAGCTTTGCCACCAACCTACAGTATGACCTTGGGCAAATTAATTAAGCTTCTGCTGCCTACATTGGGCCATACTTCTGTTTGTGTTAAAGAAATCCTGAGAGTTAATAGGAAAGTGTTATGTGAAAAGAAGTATACGTTGAGTAAGGAAAAGGCATGCATAATCCACTGTATTCTTTTTAGAGTAAAATGTTTCTGCACCACTTTTAATGATGGCATCCTTGAATTTCCTTAAATAGAAACCAGGGATAAGCTGATTTCACCAAGCATGGGTGAAAAGTTATACACAGTTTGATGCTTTCATTATATTTATTATCACATCTTTAATTTGCAATGTATTAAAATACCATACAAGGTAAAACAATAATAGTAAAACAAACTAATTGTCTTTAATTAAAGTGAATTAGGTTTTGATTTTAATATATTTGATACAGTGAGAACTGATAACATGGAGGGTCCCAAAGGTTATTAGGGCATATTTCTGTTGGGCCTGATGGTGTTAGTAATAACCCTCTTCCTCATAGTTCTAGACATGAACAAATATGTCACTTCATCAGTCTCTGTTACTCGCACTTATGCCCCTCCGCAGGGGTTGCAGATTCCACAAGTTATCAGCTAATGGCGTTATACATTAAAAATTGAAGCTTTCTCACTCTGAGGCCTTTCAAGGCTTTGTTCTTAAGCCCTAGACACTTTGGAGTGCAGCTGCAAACTATAGGCAGAAGATTAAATTAATTTGTAACTCTTTTTTTTTTTTTTTGGTCCTGCATTACTAAATCCTCTACATTTAATTGAAACCCTACTTCAAGACGCTTTGTGTTTCTGTGTTCTTTGTTGTTAGTTTAACCTCCAAAGCACTTTAACGCGGGTAAATTGCTGTTATATCCTTTGGATTGTTTTTAAACCATTCACTGAGAGGACAGTGAAATTGATACATGGGAAGAAGAGTAAAATCTTAGGGTAGATTTTGAGGTATTTCATATTTATTATGGTTCTTCACCAGCATAGTTTCAGTTGATTTAAACTCTCTCCCTAGAACTGTGAAAATTGGTCTTGGGATGAAATCTCACCTAGGGAATTTTATATAATCCAGTAGTTAAGTCTGATTTTTTAAAGGTTCCCTATGTCTGAATGTTCCAAAGTAGCTGCTGCATTTCTATAAAATGAAGGTTTAACTGCAATGCACAA
Organism: Plecotus auritus; assembly: GCF_963455305.1. Lineage (NCBI taxonomy): Eukaryota > Metazoa > Chordata > Mammalia > Chiroptera > Vespertilionidae > Plecotus > Plecotus auritus. The sequence goes on along the minus strand of NC_137770.1, from coordinate 47,984,030 downwards.
TCTAAATGCAAAATCCTTAGATGGAAATTTAATTGTGTGAAATGTACACAGGGTAATTAAGAACAAATTTCTGAACATCTCAGACTATAAAGTCCTCCTTCAGCTAGATCATCAGCTATGTTAAAGATGCTTATTTTCAATTTGCAGTTATGCCAAGAAACATAGAATATGCCTAAATTAAGAATTAAAAATTCAGTGCTCTTCAGCATAACTGTAAATTTAAAACTACTCCCACATTGTTGATATTCTAAGTGAGAAATGATCACTAAGAACATATCCTGAATTTCTGAATTTGTATCCTGCATTTACTTTATGGCTACAATGTATGTTTTCTCTTTATGACTTCATGGCAATAATTATTCTTATTACTAACAGAAGCCATTTTGTTGCTTTGTAAGTAAATATCTTCATTCTAACTTTTTGTTAACATACAAAGGTTTCTATCATGCATTATTATGTATTTGGCAAATGTTATGATCACACTCACACACATACATTTGTCATTTAAATTGCAAACATACTCAAATGCTACTAGCACAAGAGTTCTTCATAAATTACGTTGGACAAATCAAAGATCAATAAGATTACACTAAGGAACAATTTTAGTTTTACAGTGAAATGTTAGTGGTTTACTGTTATTTAAATATATTCCCAAATGGTAAATGTTTTCAGAACATTCTTTTTCTGTCTTTTACATTGTAAATCTCCCACAAGGAACAGAGTATTTAGCAGTTTGCTGAATCTTAAGTGTTTGGAATTAAAGTGCACTTTTAATTTAACATTAAGTAGAATCCACTACCTCCCCTAGCTCTACCTCCACCACCCCAAAAATAAATAAAGCTTTTCCAAATCCTTTGCCATGTGAGCCTGTCCACCCCTGGGAATGAAAAGAATGTGAGAGTCCTTTGATGAATTGCTGGCGCTTATGTGAGTCCACATTTTTCAATATGCATTTTTTTAAACTGGACTTAAGCTGCCTATATTTAAATGCTCCTTTTGTAAAGATGATAAAGAGAGCAAAGATTTCTATTGGCTTAGCCCTAATCTGTTTGCTTTGTTGTGATTTTTTTTTCTTTAACTGTTAATCTATTTATAAATCTAAATCTACATACAAAGGTCATTGGTTGGCTGAACTTAAACCATTTTACTCAGTAAATTTAATTAAGAAAATACAGTGCAACTCATAAGCAAATGAGTTTTTCCCTAGTTTTAAACCAAACCACCCTCTTGAGTGCTGATTGCCTTGTCCGACCCCTGGTGATACAGAAACAGGCAAAATTAAAAAGGACATTAAAGCTTCATTAAATCTGAAACACATTTAGTACAGTGACATATCTGCAGGCCATTTCAGAGAAGATTACATACTCTTTTTTATAAGTTTCCTAATTTATAATACCTTGACAATAAAAACCGGGGAAATGCAAGTAGATTAATAGACCAGTAGGGGTAAAAGATACAGAATGGCCCCCGTCCTCCTGTCTCTGAAACGTTCAGTCATAGCACATGTGCTTCCTCTTCCCCGTAAGGGTTCCATGTTTATTGTGACTTTTGACAGCCTCATGAAGAGCCTGTTCTTCATGCAGTCATATCTGCTAAGAACCCTTTTCCTTTTTTCCTTCTCCTAATTGAACTTGATAAAAAGGGCTGTAGGGCCTGGCAATATATTTTCTTCTATTTTGCCACAAGACAAATAGTGTGGAACCTAAACACTGCAGCTGCATTAAACCTGGAAGGGCAGGGACATGCATAGAAGGCAGCTCCCTCTCCTGGGGCCTTAAAATGACTGCTTTGGTGCTGCTGCCAGTTTGCACTGCTGCAGAATTGGAATCCTGGACCTGTGCTGGAGCAGCCCAGTGGTGACACAATGAGAGAGGAAATGATTGTTGTGCTGCTCTGGTCAAGAACAAGGAGCCACTCTCTGTCCTCTGACTCAAAAGAGGTTAGACCTGCAAGATGTCTTAGAAGTTCTTCGAGGACTGTCATTGACAAGTAGGACTGAGATTCCACGGATGTCAGGAAAGTGCACACAAAGCAAAGCCAGTCCCAGGAATGACGAGTTCACTAGTTCAAGCACTGCCGCCTGTTCCCAAGCCCACTAGGGCCCAGAGGCTCCCAGCTGACCAGCCTACACTGAATTGTCTGTGTTCTCCTGCATGGTGGTGTCTTACAGAGTAAATGTAAGACATTAAAAGCTGTCACTGCTGTCATTTCAGTACAGAATGGTTCAAATGCCTACTCCACCCATCACCACCGCAATAGAACACAGTGACTCCTCCTGAATTGATGGGCACACTCTCGTTAGCCAGAAACACTGTCTTTACAAAATAAAGCAAATCAATGACCTCCATTAGATGGGGGTGGAGTGGGAACAGTGGAGAACTGAGTGCCTCCCCTTCCTAAGTAACCTATACTAATAAAAGGGTAATATGCAAATTGGTTCATGACGCCCTCACAGTAACAACTGAACAGCAGGCTGCATGGGGCGACCAGGCCGGCAGGGGGGTTAACAAGGGACAACCAAACAACTGACCAGCAGGCTGCATGGGGCTACCAGGCCGGCAGGGGGGTTAGCGAGGGACAACCAAACAACTGACCAGCAGGCTGCGTGGGGTGACCAGGCCAGCGGGGGGGCAGTTGGGGGCGACCAGGCTGGCAGGGGGGCAGTTAGAGGCAACTAGGCTGGCAGGGGGGCAGTAAGGGGTGACCAGGCTGGTGGGGGGGGGCAGTTAGGAGCAACCAGGCTGGCAGGGGGGGCAGTGAGGGGCTACCAGGCCTGCAGAGGGGACAGTGAGGGGCAACCTGGCTGGCAGGAGGGGGCAGTGAGGGGCAACCAGGCCGGCAGGGAGGGCAGTTGGGGGCGACCAGGTTGGCGGGGCGGGGGGAGTTGGGGGCGACCAGGCCAGCGGGGGGAAGTTAGGAGCGATCAGGCTGTCAGGCAGAGGCAGGGGTGATCAGGCTGGCAGGGGGGGCAGTTAGGGGCAATCAGGCAGGCAGGTAGGTGAGCAGTTAGGAGCCATTTTTCCCAGATTGTGAGAGGGATGTCCGACTGCCGGTTTCAGCCCGATCCATAGGATCGGATCGAAACCGGCAGTCGGACATCCCCCTGACGGGTCCCGGATTGAAGAGGGTCCAGGCTGGGCTCAGGGGAACCTCCCCCGCCCCCATGCATGGATTTCGTGCACCGAGCCTCTAGTAACAGTATAAACATAATCACACAAAAGGAGTTTAGTTAACATTCACTTTCTCTTTCCTTCACCCCATCTTGTGATGTTTTTGTTATGTATACTTTAAGGGATTAATGATATCCAGCAAATAAAAAAATATTATAACTTTATATCTTGAAAGTCAATGAACTCTGAATATACAAGAAATGAGTACAAGATAATGAAGTGTATCAGGTATTCCATATCCTATATAATAAAAGGTTAATATGGAAATAGACCGAACCACAGAACAACTGACAACTGGTCGCTATAATGTGTGCTGACCACCAGGGGGCACGCGTGGAACATGGCGGGTGTCAGCAGCAGGTGGCAGAACATGGAACATGGCGGGTGTCGGCTGTGGCCTGATGGTGGAGCAGGTGAGCAGGGGCTCCAGACCAAGGCAGGGCACCAGTTGCTGTCATTGGGGCGAGTCTCTGGCAGTTACTGAAAATCCTTTGCTCCCGCATGCCATGGTCCCACCCAGCGCTCACACCCGTTGCCAGTGCTAGAGCCACCACTCGCACCCGCTGCCGGTGCCTGGTGCCTGGCACCAGCCCCGATTGCTCCGCGCTGTCAGTGGGTGTGAGCAGCAGCTGCTGGCCCCAATCACCCCTGAGGGCTTCTCCACTTCCCCCTGCTCCTGAGGGGTGATCAGGGCAGCAGCCGCCACTTGCACCCGCTAACGGTGCCAGCCCCACTCACATCCCATACTGACGCTGCACCGTCAGCGGGTGCGAGCGGGGCTGGCACCATCAGCACATGGGAGTGGTGGCAGTGGGAGTGAGGCTGCTGGCAGGGGATCAGGGGCCGGGCAGGGGCACAGAGGATGGGCCCTGTGCCCACTGCAGCCTCGTGGCCCACAGTTCCTTTCAAGGTGCACAGATTTGTGCACTGGGCCCCTAGTGTTTGTGTGTGTGTGTGTGTGTGTGTGTGTGTATACACACACACACACACACACACACACACACACACATCCAAATGAGTGTTGGCCCTTTCAAAGCAGTCACCTTACATAGCTATATGGTTTGTTCCTATAACAGTATTGTTGCTCAAACTGGTTTTAGAGCTTTGAAAATTAATCTCAGTACCTTTGTGTCTATCCTTAGTAAGGAACAAAATATTCTTTGAAAATGGAGTTGGGTGCACACTATGTTCATTGCAGCACTATTTACAATAGCCAAGATTTGGAAGCAGCCCAAGTGCCCATCAGTAGATGAGAGAATTAAAAAAAGCTGTGGTACCTTTACACAATGGAATACTACTTGGCTGTTAAAAAAAAAAAAAAAAAAGGAAATCTTCCTTTTTGCAACAGCATGGATGGACCTGGAGAGTATTATATTAAATGGAATAATCCATTCAGAAAAAGTACCATATGATTTCACTTATATGTAGAATCTAACAAACAAAATAGAAATAGACTCATAGATAAAGAGAACAGACTGACAGCTTTCAGAGGGCCTGAGGAGTTGGGGGCCTGGGTGAAAAAGGTGAAGAGATTAAGCAAAGAAAAAAAACAAAAAAACTCAGACACAGCCCAGCTGGCATGGCTCGGTCTCAGTGGTTGAGCATCGACCTGTGAACCAGGAGGTCACAGTTCGATTCCTGGTCAGGGCACATGCTCAGGTTGCAGACTCAATCCCCAGTGGGGGGTGTGCAGGAGGCAGCCAATCAATGATTGTCTCTCATCGATGTTTTTATCTCTCTCTCCCTCCCCTTTCCTCTCTCTAAAATCAATAAAAACATTAAAACACACACACACACACACACACACACACACACACATGCAACTCAGACACAGATACTGATTACCAGAGGGAAAGGGAGCTGGGAGGAGGTAGAAAAAGGTAAAAGGGGGGTAAATGGTGATAGAAGAAGATTTGACTTGACTTGGGGTGGTGAACACAAAATACAATATACAAATGATGTATTATAGAATTGTATACCTGAAACCTATATAAGACCCAAATTAAGTGACTGGTCTAGAAACACACAGCAGTAATTGTAATTGGGCTTAAAATTATACCCCTCAGCTTTTTGATCATCCAATTTTGTTAGATGCAATTCTAATAAAATGAGGTAAGTGTTCTCCTGTTATTCGAAAAGATTCTAAACATGATTCCAAAAGGAGGAGCTTAAAAATGTTTAGCACTGTCATTGTCTTTGAAATAAATGTATGATTTATCAAGATCTAAAAAAACAGTGTACACGGGAAAGAACACTGGGTTAAGTTTCAGGTTTGGGGGTCAGTTCCTTGGCTTCTGGAAAACTGTGTGCAGACTTCTTCAATGGGACTCTGGGATTCTAATCTGTAAAATGGATTGATACTTTCTTAGATCCATTCCAGCTTCCAAGTTCCCTGATGTAGCAACTCTACTTAGTAGTTACAAATACATATAAAGGATTTTAGGCCTGAGAATGGGCCACATTATGCAAAATGTTGCCAATATTTTTTAAAAATAAGTTATGATATCTTCGGTAAATTTTATCTTGTTACTTTATATCAATCCTAGTCCAGTCACTTTGTTTTTATAGGTGAGGATCCAAAGATCAAAATTAAGTGACTGGTCTATAAACACAGAGCAGTTTACAAATCAAGCAAAATTGTGGAGGCTCTAAGGATTCACTTTCACAGTGTTAGACTTAGACCAGTAGTTCCGACTTCAATCTCAACTGGCCATTTTCCCACTAGAAGTAGCTCTTCTAACTATGGATAGAAAATGGATGAAAAAACTAACAAATAAATTAAAATAATGGCAAAATTTTCTATTTCATATTTACTTTCCCATTTCCTACAACCCTTCCTATCTGTATACTTGCAATTAAAACTCTAAGAGCTGCGGGGTAGGAACAATTAGGTGTTTCCCTTTTACAAGAAGAAAACCCATAGTTTCCTTCTATAGTTTTGTATCTCTGTTTAGAAGAAACTGTCACACACATATAAATATGAATAATGCCCATATAGCTAAGAATATTCCTAAGAGAAACCACATAAGGATAATTTTATGCCATTTAAAATGCTCATTAAAATAAACACTTTGCTAACTTAATAAGATATTACTCTGCATCCAGTTTTTATTCACATGCTGATTATTTTTTAACTTTATTTTTGTTGTTGATGCTATTACAGATGTCCCCATTTCCCCCCTTTGCCCACCTCTACCTAGCTCCTGCTCCCCTTTCTGCCTTGCCCCAGCCGCCCCCCACCCCATTCCCTCTGGCCATCATCATACTGTTGTCTGTGACTATGCGTTATGCATACATGTTGTTTGGCTAATCTGTAAACCTTCTTTCATCCAGTAAGGATAATGTTTTGTTGTTAAAGTTTGAGTATTTTATTGGGGATGTAACATTGTCCATTGAAAATGTTCATTCTAAATATAATTCAATGTAATTACAATAATAATTTAGTTCATGCTTTTGCGGTTTTGAGCTTTTTATATTTGCTAGATGCAATTCTGAAATTTAACACTTGTCTGTCTTAAGGAGATCTGCCCTGCATGCAAATTTATAACTAGACAAATATTATTTCCTTTCCCAGCTTGCTCTTGGGAGGTTTCCATATCCTCAGGTAAGATTGTTCATTACTGCCGTTTGCCACTGTGACATTCATTCCTATGTATGAAGGTGCGGGGAGCAATTGTGAACATTGGAGCCACATACAAATAAATCTGTCCTGTTAAATTGAAAAGTGATATCTTAAAGGAGTCATTTAGAAGTCTCTATTGATTTTTGATTTTTTTAAAACTCCAGATTTTTTTTCTTTGTTAAAGGTTGAAAGCTATCATCGTGCTCTTCCTTTGTGTGACATTGGTGATGTTTTCCCTTATCCTAACCCAGGACCACATGCTTATATTGAGGTTGGGGAAAGGCACAGCCTTTTCTTGAGCTTTTGGAGTCATTAAAATTATTTGAATTAAAGAATTGAGATGAAAGGTAAAAATATCTAAATAGGTCCTCATTTTTGTTAAGCAAATAGGTGGACCCCCAATTTTATGTGGGTATGATTTTGAACATATTTTTAAAAATTATGTCCTTTCCTATTCACATGTCTAAGAAAACAAACTATCCACTATATTACCATTGCTGGTGATAACCTTTAAATTTCTTTAAGATTTTTATTAAAGATGAGTGCTAGCACTTAAAATATAAAGCTATTTTGTGGTTTGAAAATGATTCCCCAGTGTATGTGGAGAAATAAGTGAAATGTCTAGAGGGATGAAAAATGAATGGTTTGACTGCTTTCCTCTGGTTGCCGCTCACTGTTTTTCTGGCATCTTGGTCTGTACAGGCCAAAGTGCCTGGAGGCATGTCTGATTTAAAGGTGGTGTTGGTCTCTGCTCTTTAAGCATCTATTAACTTGCTATTATTATGCAAATAAGTGTTGTATTACACATACTAATTTATGCATGGTTAGATTATGCAGATGCATCACAAACATGGTTATTGAATAATAGGATGGGATTCATTCTCTCTACCATCTTTTTAAGTGGTTTTAAGCAAATTCTCCTGGTACCCATGTAACATTTAAAGACCCTTCACTTGCTGAAATGTCTGTTTTGTATTCTTTTTCTTTTACAGTTAAAGCCATTAGAGAAGTCGAAGAGAAGCTGTTAGGTTCAAGAACGTTAGTCTCACTTTTCACATTTATAGGCTTCTTTGTTTAAACATAATCTTTTCCTTAAAGAGAAAGTCTGAAATGTCACAATTGTTGGCATACATGCTCGCATTTAGTGAGACTGTAGTGTATATAGCTAGCTGCTTAGCTCTAGGTAGCCCATCAAATTAAAACCACATTTTCAGGATTTATAGCTCATTAGAATATTTATCTCGGTAAGCTTCTTATTGTGTCACTCATTTTTAAACAATTCACTGTTGGGCCAATTTGTGAAATCCCCTAAAATGTTGTACTAAATCAAGACAAGAGGTCATATACACTATCTCAGACAAGTTGTAGTAGAAAACTTGTAAGTAATCTAATAAATATGCCAAAGACTGAGAATGTAGCTCTACTCTTGAGATACCAAATGTCTCGGGTAATTAATCGGTGAGACTGGGTGATAGGTCTCAGAAACGGGTTGCCATTGCATGTGACCAATGAAGCGTTTGAAGGCTCTGGTCAGAGTTGGGAGGAGGCTGTATACCCTTGCAATACTGTTTTCCTGAATGTCTAAGTAAGTATATGTTTACTTGATCAGTCAAGTGGAAGTTGGAAAATTCTAATGTGCTGAACTCCTTAGTTAGCAATAACCTTTATGCCACAGTGTGGGGGGAGGGGGAGAATGAGGGAAGGGGACTTGAATCACAGTAGAATATTGCCACCAAATTGGGACTTTTGCTTCAAATACTAGAAGCAGCTTTGATACCATCAGGCCTATTTCCCAGATTTTTCAACAGAAGTTTGTGTGCTTTGTTGCTAGAATCAATAATGACTTTTGATAAGAGTTGGTATTTATTTTACAGGCTTTGGGAAAAAGTACTTGATAAATTTCTTTTGTGCCCCCTCTCTTTTGCCCTCACAGCACTTGAAGAAAAGTGTTTATTTTTATAGCATCACGGAGACTGGATTATTCAATAATACCTTCTCTTTAGCCCGTATTACCTCATTGGAACCCTCAACCACTCTGAGATAGCCTCCCCTCATAAATGGGGCAAGCAGAATGGCTGGTTTCTCACTATGGAGCTGCAGGTGGTTTGGTGCCGTTGGATCCCAAATGGAGTAGTCTCAGGATTGGAAGGGATCTTAGACATCATTGAATCAAACCTCTCTACAATACCTGCAAAGCAAACATCCACACTGTGCTTGAATACCCCCAGAGATAGGAAACTCACTTCTTTCCAAAGCAGCCATAGAGTCAAAGCAGCATTCTATTTATCGAGCTGGGGACTGCCTCCCATTTGTCACCCCTTTCCTATCTGATTAAAGGAAGTCTGCAGATCAAATGAGATGGATATAAAACCACCTAGAAAAGTACAAAGGGCCACCCCACTGGCCTTGACGTTGGGCTGTAGCACAAACAACTTCTCATCGTCAATCTGAAGGTTGCAAAAGGATGTGCTCAGCAACCTGCCAGCCACACTGGCGCCCAGTATCCACTGAGCAGAGGTGAAAGTGGGGAGGAGAGCTACTTCAGACTCTTCCTTCCCCCAGCCCAGGGTCAGTGCCGCTGACAGCGTCATTAGCAGCGCCTCTTCCTGCTGGTGACGTGACACCAGCGGGCAACACCGTGTAGACCCAGTGGGGATGCAGCCAAGGGAGGGGTGCTGGGAAGATGTCTAGGAGAGTCAGTGGGACCAACATAAAGGTTAAAGGACTGTATTTTTGTTAAAATAATCATTTTATATGAATTTCATTGTTTTGTGGGTTGGGTTTTTATTTGGTATTTGAAAATACTATCCATTTTCGTTTCCTTTAGGCCTTAAAGTTTCATAGCCTCATTGGCATACAGTGCAGGATGCTATAGAAAAAAAGGGCAAAGAGCCACTAAAAATGCAGTCTTATTACTGTAGCTTATACTAGGAATGGTGATGTCTTAGATTCATCTAGCACCTTTCCACATGGAGTCCAGACACTTTCTGTTATCTGACTGGCTGTGTATCCACCCTGCAGGGACCATTACTTCCTGACTCCAGGAGAGCAGACAGGCTCAGAAAGGCAACACCCATTGCCTCAGTGATGAATGGGTACAGTTGGCACTAGGATTTGCAGGCAACAGACGGAATGACTGGCTCTGTGTACTCTGAACTTGGTTGGCTATTTGTACCACTGCCCTTCGCCTCAGCCCAACCAAGCCTTTCACTTCTCTTGGTTTGTCTTCTCTGCCCTAGAGAGGCCTCTTGTGTAGATGAAAAGTGCTGAACATGGGAGGGGTGTGCCATCGTAAGCAATGACAAGATTATTCCCTAGAGCTCTTTTGCTTTCTTACAATGTGTTTAGCAGAGTGACAGGAGGATCAGAGGGCCCCAGAGCTCCAACTGACCCCAGTACCATTCAGTTCTGGGTGTCTGGGAAGCTTATTCTGCAATAGGACAATGAAAAATTGTGTTTAAAGCATCTTGCAAACAGAGAGTATCTCAATTTCTTGAACAATTTAGCTTTAATAGTAATCTGGTAAGATGTGCAGGTCTGGACAAGGACTGGAGCTGTGTATAGTTAATCATGTAGATCCGAATTCAGTTGACTTAAAAAACATGATGGTGGGCAATGGTTTGTTTAATGACACCATAATTTAGGAGAAATAAAAAAGATTGCATGCTAAAAATCATCATCCCTTATTCAAACTTTACAGTAGTTCCCTGCATTAGGATGATAGTAAATCCATTAAGGAGACTTCTCAGGGGATGTGCCAGCTCTGGCATTTGGAAATTTGGTAAGCAAGATGCCACAGGAAAGTAAGATAATACAGATACAATTGTATTTAAAGTACTTTTGCATGTATAAAAATGTTGTTCTTCTTTTGGCGATATTTCCTGATCTTGGTTAATAAATTACATCAAAATGACCTGAAGTTAAAAAAAGGAAAAAAAAAAATCTGAGCAAATAGTGCCCCTGGTATTGTAAAGCTTTGAATGTTTTCACACCCCATTAATTTATTACTTCTCTTTCTTCATCTTTAAATTTTTTTTTCAAAAATTCCGACTCCCCGCTGCTGCAGTGATTTTCATCTTGTTGTTAATTTTCCCTGCTCCATATGGAGCTCCAGACATTTCACCTGGAGGCTGTACTAGATTTTGCTGTAGTGATCATACTTCCGGAGGCCAAACTGTCATTTAGGGTTCCTGGTGCATCTGTCTGCGCCAGGCTTTTCACTGGCATGGGAGAGTGTGAATAACAAATTGGATGCACCTGAGATTCAGATGATTAGTGTGTTTTGTGAATCTCCACGACTTGTAAGCAGATAGCTCTGGGGGGGTGATGGGAGGGCTAAGCAGCGACTGTGGGTGAATCTGTACTCACACCTTACATTTGGGGCTTTGCAAAGGAAGTGCAAACATCCTAGGCAGTCTGGGTGCAGAGAGAGTAACAAATATTTCATCCTGCCTTGTCATTGATTAGAAAAGAGCCTTTAATTTCATTTCACCCCATGTTGTGATTAATTTGCATTCTTTGTCAGAAGTTAATGGAGTTTTTTATGGTTCACTCTGAAATCCTTGAAGACATCAGACTTGATCTGATGTTTATACAACCGCCAGCGGAATTTTTTCGTTTGATTGATGGCAAGCTTGATGTTATTCCAAACGGCTTTTTAAGCTGTTTTTAAGAATTATTTGAATAAAATGCAAGCAAGATATTGTTGTAAGACCAAGATTATCTGTTAAAAATCTGTTTCAAATAAAGAAGATGATAAGTAGTAAAAGGAATCAAAAACATAAGAGAGAGAGTGAATAGTGATGTTATTTGTTAAAAATACATAAGAATGGCAAATAAATTGTTGCAATATATAGAGGTCACTTTTGTTGAAAATACCACCATCTGGGCAAGTAGAATAATTAAGACTAAGGTAAAAGGTGAGTCTACATCTTTAGGATTAAAAACCTTTACTACCAATTGGCTAATTCTCATTTATTCTGCCAGCTTTTGCCACCAATGTACGAAATAGAGATCTGCTGTTCTTTAACTCAAGGAGACAGGGTCTGTCAGGCCTGTTAGCTGAACAAAATGATGACATATTGCTCGTCTCAATAAAGAGGCATTCTTAAATCCCAATACAAGTTAAACATAAGTGGGTAATATAGGATTTTAAGTGAACGACTGGCCTTTTTCACAAGATAGTTTAGAAATGAAAATATCCTGTGGTTAAAAGCAAAATACCCCCGTTGTTCATGATTAAGAGAAATGTGTTCGCCCCTTATACACTATGTATCAAAATACAAGGGCGTTTGCTCAGAACCCCCTGCTACTAGCCAAGGAAGTATGTATTGCAAATGCTTTTTGATTACTGATACCATTTGTTTGATCTGGGGGCTTTGCCTTGCTTCAGCAGATTCTTGCTTTGCTGTGATTGCTGCTAGTGAGACTTACTCATAGGTCAACAAGCTACTTATCTGAGCACTTTCATTTAAAACAGATTAATTTATTTGCTGTATCTGAAAGTTTGCTAAATAATTGGGTGGTTTTAATTGAAGTTACTGCCTTCTGATCCTTGTATTAACATGATCTAAGGTCCTTTTTATTATATGCAATCCATATTATTGACCAGATTTGCCCTGTTTTCATTTAAATGTAAGCAGCTTGTCAAAGAGAAAATATTTTGTTTAACTTGGCTTGGAAACCTGCTTTCTTTCAATTGACACACTGTCTTTTAAGCATTCATTTATTTTGTAATAATAAATTGTGCTGTGGGTAGAGTGTTTTTATCTCATAGTAGAGTAGAAAGCATATATTATGAAAACTATTTTAAAATATTAAACACTTCACAAAAGCTAATGTTAAAATACTAGAATTTTTACTCCAAATTTTATCCATCTTATAAAAGCCTTGGACTATATTGTTACTAATCCTAATTTTGATAATTTAACATTGTTTTATAGTTAATATCAAATTTAGACCATAGATATCACTATCTTATTTATCTGTTAATTCAAATCCTATTAATATCCAGTTTTAGGTGTGAGGTCTTCAATAAAAAAATAAATAAAAAGCAGCAGTGGGTAATACACCAAACTTCACATGCTCATCTCTACTTGATAAGAGTCCAAAAAGAGCGATATGCAAGCAATTTTTTTTCTAAACAGATTTCTAGCCTGCATGTTTTAATTCATTGTTTATGTTTGTCCTCACTATTTAGGATATAAACACTTAAAATATACTGATATTTTACGCCATAAAGTCAGAGTTTATGTTCCATAATATGCAGAGGTGAAATTTAAGTGATTTGAAGATGTTTACTTACACACATTTGCTTCTTCCCAGGAACCTTTTAATTGTCATGTCAAATGCTCCCAGTATTTATCTCATACTTATCAAGAGGTCAAATCATTTTATTTGCTTAGTCTATGCCAAATACAAGAGGTAGGTTCCTAGTATATCTTTAAGATAAAGAGAAATGGAAGATAAATCATCCCCAAAGTGTGGGTAACTTAGAAATGTGAAAATTTCCATGAAAGATAAGTTAACTTATTAATACCCCAGTTGAGGTATAGTAGTTAGCCAACTAGGTTAGTGATTCCTGTCTTTTTTCTTTTTTATATATATTTTTATTGATTTTCTTAGAAAGAGAGGAAGGGAGAAGGAGAGAGAGATGGAAACATCAATCAGCTGCTTCCTGCATGCCCCATACTGAGGATCAAGCCTGAAATCCAGGCATGTGCCCTGGCAGGAAATCCAACTGTGACCTCCTGGTGCATGAGTCAATGCTCAATCCACTGAGCCACACTGGCTGGGCTGTCTTTCTTTTTTAAGCAATTACCTCGGGGTCTGATTTTATTGTACCTTCTAAACTATCATATGCTGTACATCTCAGTTTAATTCAACATATATTTGTCATTGAGCATCTACTCTACCTGACACGGTGCTACACACTGAGCATACAGAAATGAAACAGATGTGGTCCCTACTCTCAAAGAGCCTAATCCAGTGGCAGGTGGGGTGGTGGTGGTAAGGCACCATAGACAAAGGAGAATTGATGTAAAAGGAACCTATAAGAGGTGTATGCTCTGGACTCAAGAGGAACAAGTCAGCTCACTTCCGGAAGCCATGAGAATTTCACAGAGTGGGTGATGCTTGAGCTTGGGCTCTAAGGCTGGAAGGATGGGCAGGCACTTTCCAGGCGTTTTAATCAAAAGGAGAATCACCTGGTAGAAGACAAAGGTCTAAACCAGCATGTTATATTTGGTGTCTTTCTAATACTTCAACTCAGTAGGGTACTGCTACTATCATTACCTTCATTTCCCTAACAGTTTAGGAATTTCTGTAGGTAACTTTTATAGCAGCACTGGGAAGGAAGTCAAAAAGGGGAGGGAAAAACAATAAAGGAGAGAGCTGGTATGTCAGGATGGAGATGACAAATGTATCAGAGACCAGATAATGAAATTGGGTTTGAGAATGTCATGAATCCCTCTGAGATGACTGGGAGCCAGTCTGAGGTTGGAAATCATTGCATTTTGAGATCTCTGCCCCTAAGGTCAGTTGGCACATTCCTCTAAGGCAGTGGTTCTCAACCTTTCTAATGCCGCGACCCTTTAATACAGTTCCTCATGTTGTGGTGACCCCCAACCATAAAATTATTTTCGTTGCTACTTCATAACTGTAATTTTGCTACTATTATGAATCGTAATGTAAATATCTGTGTTTTCTGATGGTTTTAGGCAACCCTGCTAGCGGTTCTCGACCTGTGGGTCACGACCCACAGGTTGGGAACCGCTGCTGTAGAGCCTAAGACCATCGGAAAACACAGATATTTACATTATGATTCATTAACATTAGCAAAATTACAGTTATGAAGTAGCAACGAAAATAATTTTATGGTTGGGGGTCACCACAACATGAGGAACTGTATTAAAGGGTCGCGGCATTAGAAAGGTTGAGAACCACTGCTCTAAGGGGTTCCCAGCCATCCTCTATGAATTTGACTAGGCACATTACAGCATATTCTCCACACTTGCTAGGGGTGGGGGAGGGATGGAATTGTCATGATCACATACGCTAACACCTATGAGAGCACTTTGAAAAATATAAGGTGGTAAACAAGAGCAAGGTAATATTAGTATTATTTATATTAACAGAAAGTACTTTAGGGATTTACCTATGTAACTCTGAAAATATATGACCATGTCTCACACCAGGTAGGACTAAAATGAATTACTTTTCTGATCCCATAGAGCCTTCCTTTACAGCCTTTCTTTTTTGAGTTACAATTTATCATTCATAATCACAATCATAGCATATAGAATTATATACAAAGTCCAGTCATTTTCAGTTCAGTAACTGGGAACCATGATTCTTTTATAATTTTTAAATAATCAGTTTAGCCCAGAAATAGAATTGAAGTTTGAAGTAATACACTTGGTGCCCAGGTTGGCTTTCAGGTTGTGACTTTGTCATCTTCTCTTTCTCTTAGGCTCTGTGGTCTGGGAGACCTTCCATTTTTCCCCCTTTGGTTTTTGTTGTTGTTGTTGTTGTTGTTGTTTGGTACTGTCTGCTACTTCATGGAATCATAGACTTTTAGGATGTGAAGAGATCTTACAATGATCTAGTCCAACTCCTTTATTTATAGAGGGAGAAATGGGGGTCCATCACCATTAAATTGCTCACTCATGATACCAGATAGTCAGCAGCAGGGTCAGACTGTCCTCCTACTCCAGAGGGATGGTGGGGGACAAAGTGAGATAAGGCACCCAGAGGCTTTGAGCTCAAATGGCCATCCTTATTTTATCCACCCATCCACTCAAGTATTGCCTCCAACTGGTGTGTCTGCAGAGATGTAAATTGCTATCCCAGGATGCTCCATGCCTGCCAGGTAATTGCTGATGGATATGGATCCCTGGGGGTAAAGTGGTCTTCAACAGCGGGTAGCAGCAGCAGCAACAAAGACATCAACTTTTATTGTACTCTAGTGTTTTACTTATCACCATTCAGTATAGAAAACTTGGGTAGATTTGGGGCTAGGAGCTCATTGGCATCCAAGTTAAAAAGGGGGCAGACCTGGCCAAGCTTTGTTTGAGCACAGATTACTTTTGAGATGTTTAACCGTTCTGGATTAATGCCTGGGGGGTTTGGGAATTCTTCCTCAACTAAAATGTTAATGATGCTAAGAACCCAACCCTCTTTAGTGCCAATAAAACAGACGAGCTAAGTTCATTGAAAAATCAATGAGTTGCCTAAAAGGAGCAAAGAGCTGATTCGATTTAGGACTAGAAATTGCCCAGGACACACCAGGTGGAAAGAGGGTTCCAGGGACCGCTAGAAGCTAGGAAAGCAGGCGGTTGTGTGTTTATGCACAGAGCCAAGGTGTCATCACCAAGGGATTGTGGGAAGCTGAGGCATCTAGTTAGAACCAAGTGTGGACTCTGTTATGCTGTATGCACTGTCAGGGTCTATAGATGGTGACTGCCATCAAGAGAAGGAAAGCAAGGCTGAGGAATAAAAGTCTTATGAGGAAAGGAGCGCTGATGAGAAAAGAAAGACTAAAGGGGGTGGGGAGAGGGAGTAATGAGATTTGTCTTGTTCTCTGTTAAGAAACAGGTTGCCGAGAGCACCATTCTGGGCGTAAGGAGACCTTGACTATAGTCATAGTTCTAGTTTGGTAAAATACAGTAAAACAAGAGAAAGTTCCAGCCAAAGGCCTCAGTCCAGCCCCTGCTCTTTGGACAGGCCAATACCTCCTTGGTAGCCAGGCAGCTGGAAACACTCAATGGTTCAAGGCAGAGGGGGCCAGGGGGCAGAAGGTGACACGCGATAAGTCACAAATTAAATTATTGTCAGTATATGTATTCCACCCAGTCACACACACAGCTAACTCGAGTTCTAGTTCCGGTTTTTCTTGTTAGTTGTGTGACTTCATTTCTTTCCAGAGCTCAGTTTCCTCGTCTGGAAATTGATGGCAGTGTCCTAGGTCAGTGACCTGCAGAATGATGGGAAGACAGGACACAGAGTAGGTGGGAATCCACTCCCCGACACAAAAGCACATGCAGGCACAAACAGACACAAGAGCATTCTGTGCCGGAAACCGATCATTGTCTCACTAATTAGAAAGGTGTGGACAAGGAACCTTGGAAGGCTGGTCAACCTTGAAGCTCTGAAAAGTCAGAGCCAACCACTCCCTATCTAATTGAGACAATGGTAGCTGAAGCAACTTCCCCACCAAATAATCATGTAAATCCTTACTGATAAGATAATCTGCCTGTTACTGGAATTGCCTGCCTAAGAGCAATGAGTGTATCCCAAACCTGAATAAAAGGGATGGCAAGGCCAAAGCAAGGGGTAGTCCTTCCACTAGAGGTGGGCTTCCGCCTGGCCCCCAATTCCCAAATTAATATTTTTCTAGTCTTCTTTCATTTGTGTGTGGCCTTCCCCAGAACCTGAACCCTGAACCGGAACCCTGAACCACGCGGGACGTGAAAGGGGTCCCACAGTTCTGCTTTTATCTGTTAATTTTTAGAATATATCTAAGTAATATCTTATAGGAACTAAGAGTTATTTGGTAAACAGAGTCTGAAAAGTGCAAGACTGGATGCTTCTTTCATAACTTGTATGAGCAGTTTCTTCTCTTTTCTACACCTTCTGCAGTCTTTCTCATCACCATCTCCCCAGGACTCTCTGGGAGTTTATTGAAACCTGATTTATCTATATCAAGATAAGAGAAGTACAAACTCTGAAACAGAAATCAAACTTTATTCCGTTTATTCTATATCCATGACTTCTTTAAATCTATTTTGAGTTTCATTTACAGTCAAGCCAGTAAGACACATGTTAATTAACATGGTTATATTCTTTCCTTCCTAATCTCAGATGAACCATGTATTGACTACAATTGCAGCTTATCTCAAAATCTCATCAGGCCAAACAATGTCAAAGACTGTGGTTTAAAAAAAAAAAAAAATGCTCAGAAACGTCACCTTTTGGGAGAAACTGTCTTAGAAACCTGCAAACCAGGAAATAGTATTTTATCCAAACTTTGAGTGGCATTTAGAGGAGAGTACATACAAGTCCTGTGCTTATGTCTTAGTTCTTCCACTAAGTTTCAGGAACTTTATTATTTGGTCCAGCCATTGTATCTTATCCATCGTCTAGTCCTAGAGTCTAGTACAGTGCCTGGCATAGAGTAAGTACTTGATAAACATGTATGCATCAGCAAATTAATGATTTAGTCTAACTTTACCTTTTACATGTTAGCATAGCATATTTTAGAATCAGGAGGAACTAAGAATCAACATATATTCTTATACTTTAAATTAGTAATTTTGTCCCTTTTTCTTCCATGTTCTATTTCTACTCCATCCTGCCAGCATTAATACCTGAAGATTAAAATCTTCTAAGGAGATGTGATAGCTGCCTTCAGATTTTTGAGGGTTCTCGTATAAGGAAAGACATGGATTTATACTATCAGGAGGGTAGACTGAACAAGAGGTAGGATGGACAGTCAGAAGTCTTAAGCTCATCACTTGGACCTATTCAGACAGAAGCCTGGTCATCAGGGGTATTAGTGAGAAGGGACTCAAGAATCAGACAGGTGTGGGCAGCCAGTCAGAGTGTATGATTCTGCATCAGTATTGCCCAAACAAGGCTGAGGCAGTTCTGTCTGTTGCAGGGGAGAGGCAACAGGTGGGAACTTCACCAGACTTGTCTAGATCCTATAATTGGTTTAATCATTCACTCATTTTGATTCTCAGATACTCTGTCAGTATGAAGCACATAAGAAATAAAAGAGTACAGGAAAGAAGTAATTCTTTTTCAGTCCAAGATTTATGTACTTCTCTGTTTCTCTCAGTTAAGCCAACTATGTGATATGGCTATCAAAAAGGTGAATGCACTTGTATATTCCACAGCTTTCTACCAAATAGCATATAGTGTCCAGAACAAGGTAATCTAGGCCAGTCAGTCCAAGGTGCGCTCTGGTGTGGATGTAATACTTTATGGCATCACATGCAGAGGAAGGTGAGCGAATGGTGGAGAATGTGAAATCATGCTTGGTGCTTCCAGGCAGCTGGTCCAGGGAGTGAAAAACCCAACTTGGAGTTGCCTCAGCTACACCGGGAATGTATTGAATCGCATGATCAAAAAGCTGTGTATTGCCCTAGCCAGTTTGTCTCAGTAGATAGAGCATCGGCCTGCGGACTGAAGGGTCCCAGGTTCGATTCTGGCCAAGGGCACATGTCTGGGTTGCGGGCTCGATCCCCAATAGGGGGCATGCAGGAGGCAGCCAATCAATGATCCTCTCTTATCATTGATGTTTCTATCTCTCTCTACCCCTTCCTTCCTCTCTGAAATCAATAAAGAAAAAAAAATTTTTTTAAGCCGTGTGTTGCTGAAGTTAGGTAGAACTTGATCCAACAAGTCACCTTTGGCTCTATTCCTAGTAGGCTTTTACCTTCACAGACCAAGAATGGCTGTTGGGATTCCGGGGCAACTTGCTCCCCAGTTTAGTAGGGAAGAGCTTGTCTCTTTTCCCCCCACACAACCAGAGATCTTAGGCTTCAGTTTGATTGGGCCCATTTAACTCCCTGCACCTAGGGGATTGTGATGGTGCTGACTAGTTAAGCCTTGAAGCACCTGCCTCCCCCGTAAGGTGGCGGGTGAAGTCATCATCCCATAAAGCACATAGGGGCTACTTGGGGCAGGGGAATGTTGTTAGTGTCATTGCTAATAGAAGGGGGGAGAATAGAGGGCAGTCAAACATAGCAATGATTATAAGAAGCAAATAGGATGTTCATTCAAGAAAGAAAACATTGTAGAGACATGACAAGCTATCTTCAAATATGTGAAGAGTTGTCATTAGACTTAACCACTATAGCTCCCGACCATGGGCACATCTTAGAGGAAGGCATATTTGGACTCAAAATAAGAAAGAACTTTCTAACAATCTAAGCTACCCTAGATAGAATAATTGGAATCCCACCATTGGATGTCTTCTAGCCAAAGGCAGTATGCCCGTCTGTCAGGAATGTTACAAACCGAATTTCTTCATGGGGCAAGGAATTGGACTACGTGATTTCTAACATTGTTCTAGATTCTATGGCCTGTGAAGGATTTAAGCTAATAGGGATACACTGAGTGTTAACTCCAGAAAAACCCTTTCAGACAGACTCATTTTTTTAAAAAACTTTTGCTGTAGCACATTTATTTGACTGTGAAGAGTGGAACGGTCAACAAGCCTTTCTCTGAAAAAACACCTCCCCCACTCTCGCCATCACACACACATAACTGGTAAACTAGATTTGAAATAAGACCACCTTTTTTTGGAACTAAGAAAAGAAAAGGTTTGATAGAGATGTCTAAAATCTTCTTCGAATGGGAAGTGCTTAATGGATCACTTGTACCATTAGAGAAAAGGTTAATTTTGTAATTCACAGTGATCATTTTGAATGGTGGTTCTAGGCTCCTGCTTTTCGCACAAAACGTGGATTTTAAATATTAAAACTTACATTTGCCCAGAGGATGGTTTCCTGTGGCTCCTGCACACCTGTGTAAAATAGGACATGAGCTACGTCAGTTTTAAATACACAGCGATAGAAGGAGTAGATGGCAGTCGGGTCCCTTTTCCGCTCCCTGACTGCAGACCCAGCGAATGAATCATTCTGCAGACCTTGGTGCTCCCGTGGAGTGTTTCCTGTAAAATGCGTTGTCCTTGAACGCGGGAAGCCACGGAGCCAAGTGATCTAATTTATGGTCCCATCGGAGTGCTGCCCTCCTCTAGGCGTCTTAGAGCCTTTCTCTCCCACCCAGCTGTGTGTTAAGTTCAGGGCTGCCTCATTTTAGCTTTTCAAACCTGGTCACTCCTGAGTGCAGACCCCAGCTGGAGTTTGAGGGTGGGGAGAGAGAAGGCGTCCAAGTGGATCTTAGGATGTGGGAATCACAGTGACTTTCTTATACCCTACCTAGTGAGTGGCTCTCTATTAAATCTTCTTATGACTTATTTATAATTTGAGTCTTTTTTGTTTATTTAAATGTTTCATGACTTAGTTTTTTGTTTTGTACTATAAAAATACACTAATAGTCTCACAGACATGATGAAAACTTGAACAACTTAAGAGGCTGGCCCAGGGAGATAGGATGGCACTAGTGAATTATATATACTTGTTCATTTTGTATTATTAGAAATAAAATATAGTATTCATTTGTTTTGTCTCATAAACAGTATCTTAAAATGCCAAAATTTCCATTTGTAGTTAACCAGAGTAAATTCAGTTCTGTTCCTTTTTCCAAAACAGTTCTTTGTCTGCGAACTCTTACTTTACATTAGTGGTACAAAGCAGTGTGTACTCAGTTTAGTCATGTGGAAGGGATTTTTTTTCCATCTTTTTGAGATCTGGGTACTTTTTTTTTTTTTTTGGCAAGTTATAATGGATTGGAGGTGGTACATTCCTAAGTTTTAGTACCTCGTGCAGTGCCAGGTAAAATGAGGTTGAATCTGGTACCAGTTCTCCCTCAAGTTGGAAAAAAGTCATAGCACCTGAATGGGAGGCTCTTTGAGGAGTCTTTGGGCGCCTCTCTCCTCCCTTCACTATGTAGACGGGAGCCCTGGGCCCAGTGAAGAGAGGGAGCTTCGGAGGCCATGGGACCTGACTGGAATCCCGGGGGTCTTTCTAACTCCAAAGTGCATGCGTTTTCCCACAGGAGGCACCTCCGGAGTCAGCGGTTTCAGGCCAGGTTCTATCTGTGACTGTGGGTACTGCTCCCCTCCGAGCCTCAGTTTCCCTGACAGTAAAAGGAGGAGATTGAACTAGATCAGTGGTCGGCAAACTCATTAGTCAACAGAGCCAAATAGCAATAGTACAACGATTGAATTTCTTTTGAGAGCCAAATTTTTTAAACTTAAACTTCTTCTAACGCCACTTATTCAAAATAGACTCTCCCAGGCCGTGGTATTTTGTGGAAGAGCCACACTCAAGGGGCCAAAGAGCCGCATGTGGCTCGTGAGCCACAGTTTACCGACCACGGAACTAGATTATCTCTGAGGCCTCTTCCATTTCAAATATTCTTTAGGTCATTCTTCCCATTTAGAATATGAAAGTCTCAGTTTACCTTAATTCCTGTTAATATTTAGCTTAATGCATCTGGCTTGAAAGGAGAATCTTTGCAATGTAGCCACAGTTCTTGAAATTTGAAGTTTAAAAAAAAGTAAAGCAGAGTTCAACCTGAGAGTTAGAATGTGATGTCAGTGGCATAACAAATAAAAATGATATTCTTTAAAAATTCCAACCATACGATTTAATTTTATATTTCTTTTTTTTTTCTATTTAAGAGAAAAATAACACAAGCTTGGAAAGCAGTAAATATGTAAAGAGAGAATTTGTCAACTGATATTGGAAGATCTGACCCAGGTCACACATAAATCTCTCAGACAACAGCTGCAGGGCAAGCCATAATTTCAGAGAGTAAAAGAGAAAATGAAAGCTATAGCTGGTGTCTTCTTTAAGTTACATAGGTGGATTCATTTTAGTTTTCTGATTGTGCTTCTGAATATAATGTAAAATGGCTGGTAGTCAAGTCAATGTGTGCACTGTCTGTAAAAAGTACGTCTGCAGATATAGGAGCATAATGGGAGACTTCCAAAGTTGCTTTTTATCCCCAGAGTCAAAGCCCCACAGGCAAACTTTGGCATTGGAAATCTTTCCAGGCTCCTTTTCCAAAGTCTTAAGTCATGTTATGGGAGCTTTTCTAATTGCCATTTATTTGGTCCTTACAAAGAAATACATGATAAATGTTACTGCAGTGACATCCTGATACCTAACTGATACTTTG
The DNA here is from genome assembly GCF_963455305.1 of Plecotus auritus. Taxonomy (NCBI): domain Eukaryota; kingdom Metazoa; phylum Chordata; class Mammalia; order Chiroptera; family Vespertilionidae; genus Plecotus; species Plecotus auritus. The sequence continues at coordinate 47,961,425 of NC_137770.1, read as the reverse complement.
CCTGGCTGTTATGAAGTCATTCTTCCCTGTTTAACCACATAACGGCCTATCTCACATCACAAAGAGGCATAACTAATTCTTGTTAGTATAACTTGAAATCTTGGATCTAAGGGCTGGCAAAAGAAAAAAGCTATGCCCGGAAGAGGGAAGAGGTTCATCTAATTAGTGTATCAAAGTGCTACTAGTTTTAGAAACTGATTAGCAAAAGGTAAGACTGGAGCAATTACTGTTCTGTTCATTGTCCCAAAATCAGACATAGAAAACTCAACACAAGCAAAATGTATAAGCAAGAAGGTAGACTTGGACAAGTGGGTTATAAACAGCATTTCATATGTTGTGTGGTGCAGGCAATACATCAGCTCTAACAATGTTATTGTGTCCCTCTGAACTCTGCTCCCACAGCTGAGCATTTGGAAGGCAGACCCGGAATAAAGAGAGGCATTCACGAAGCTAACATTTTATACTGAGGACCCTCAGCACCACTTCTAATGTGCTGTTAAAGTGGGGGCTTCACTTTCTCATGAACTGTGTGCCAAAGCAGAGGCAGGGACTGGAGGCTGACTTTGTTTGTATCTGTTTTATGGTTGCTGCGCTGTACTGTAATGTGATTTTGAAAAAGGTAAACAACAAAGAGTTTAGCAGTGAAAAATACGCCTAATATAAATACAGTCGAGTACATAGCAGATCAGAATTTGAAAAATATGACTGTGGCAATAAATTTTCTGGTGGAATTAACAGAGGAACAGAATATAGCCTTTAAGGCAATATATCTGAGGCAGAGAAAGGAGATAATACATCTAACTCTATGGTCTATGTGGCATTCATATAAAGAAAAGCACAGTAGCTTTATTTAATTGAGAAAATGAATCAATTACAATGATGTTGCATCATCAAATTCTTGGGAAATAGAAGATGTAAGTCACCGCATTGTGTAACAGTGTTAAAAAGTAATTGAGTATCTTAAACATTTTGAATCAATTTCAGGTGCTGGCACTGCTACCTTAATACAAAATTTATGAAGATGATTTCCTATAATATGTTACTATCAAAACTGTGTAATAAAACCTAGTAACAATATCTCTCTAAAAATCTGGGCAAAACAGGATCGTTATAAGATCATAGAAAAAGACTTTGATGTTTCTGTTTCTCCCTTTCTTGTAGTAAAGAGCCATCATTAAAATAGTGCAGTTTTGCCCTAACAGGTTTGGCTCAGTGGGTAGAGCGTCGGCCTGCGGACTGAAGGGTCCCAGGTTCGATTCCAGTCAAGGGCATGTACCTTGGTTGCGGGCACATCCCCAGTAGGAGGTGTGCAGGAGGCAGCTGATAGATGTTTCTCTCTCATCGATGTTTCTAACTCTCTATCCCTCTCCCTTACTCTCTGTAAAAAATCAATAAAATATATTTTTAAAAAGTAGTGCAGTTTTAAATTGTCTTAAACCATGCATTAAACCCACAAAATAAGGCAAGGAGGAGGAGACCTTCTCCAAGACAGCTGTTCATAAGGAAATGTCCTCCCTTCCACTCATTTGGTTTCTACCACTCATGTTACTGGGAACACTGTCTCATGATCCATTCTTGAATTCATTTTGAAACATCTCACTTAGAATGTTTGCCGCATGTTTTCCTCAGAGAATGTTGTAATCCCCATGACTGTTGGAAATTTGTGGAAAACATTCTCTTTGAGGTCAAAATGGATTTCTAATTCTTAGCTCATTACAAATAACTTTCCCCTTGGAGTAGATAAATCTTACCAAGAATGGGGGCAGAATGGGGTGTCGATGTGCACTTAAACATATATAAAAGCACAGTTACCTGGGCTTTTCAAGATTTTTTTAAAGGAGGTGTGGCTTGTTACTAAAATCCTTAACCTCTCCAGGGTGGTAGTTAACTGCTTTGTCTTGCTTTTTAATATAAATCTTTACTTGCAGAGCTTTATCCATAAGTTCTCATTGATAGAGAATCAAGGAACAATAATTAAGACAACATTAAGTAGACTAAGACTACACCTAAAACTAATTTATATAATACTGAATGTCAACTGTAATTGAATTTTTTTAAAGTAGACTAAGAGCCAGTTAGCCTGAGACAAAGGTTTCTGGGAATGGTGTTTGGGGAAGGAGGAGGTGATAAGGATAAGGGGGTGATGGTGGGCACCATGTTCAGTCGAGAAATACATAGAAAGGCACTTTTTAAAACACTGAAGCACTAGGTGGAAGGATCTGCTGATCAGCCTTATGGATGCAAAAGAAATGACAACACATAGCTTTTGCCCTTGAGAAGCTTACAGTCTAGTTGAAAAGAACCCACACACCAAAATCGGTACTTTATCAACTTGGCCATGCCCAGTATATAAGCAAATCTAATTGTTTTTAAGCAATACTATGACTGTAGGCAGATGTAATGCAGATTCTGGAGAGAAGAGAGCATTGGAGAAGACCCAGCACAACCACAGCCTGTTCCTGCAGCCCCATCCTCTGAGAGGCCCAGTTACCCAGCATAGAATAGAGATGGTCATTCCTGCCATCCTCAAGGTGGTTGTGCAGATCAAAGAACTTTTTAAAGCATCATTAAGAACATAGGAGGGGCCCTGGCCAGTGTGACTCAGTTGTTTGGAGCATCGTCCAGTACACCAAAAGGTCACAGGTTCAGTTCTCAGCCAGGGTTCAGTCGCATATGAGAGGCAACCAGTCCATGTTTCTCTCCCTCCCTCCCTCCCTCCTTTTTCCCTCTCTTACTCTCTCTAAAACTAATAAACATGTCCTTTGCCATTTGACCCAGTGACCCCACTTCTAGGAATATATCCTAAGACAGTGGTCGGCAAACCGCGGCTCGCGAGCCACATGCGGCTCTTTGGCCCCTTGAGTGTGGCTCTTCCACAAAATACCACGGCCTGGGTGAGTCTATTTTGAAGAAGTGGCGTTAGAAGAAGTTTAAGTTTAAAAAATTTGGCTCTCAAAAGAAATTTCCATCGTTGTACTGTTGATATTTGGCTCTGTTGACTAATAATAAGTTTGCCGACCACTGTCCTAAGAGACCTGAAACACCAGTCAGAAAGAATGTGTTCACCCTGTGTTCATGCAGCACAATTTACAATAGCTAAGATCTGGAAACAGCCCAAGTGCCCATCAGTACATGAGTGGATAAAAAAGCTGTGGTACATTTACACCATGGAATACTACACAGCAGTAAAAAAGGAGGATCTCTTACACTTTTGAGACAGCGTGGAGGGACCTGGAGAGTATTATATTAAGTGAAATAAGCCAGCCAGAGAAAGATAAGTATCACATGATCTCACTCATATGTGGAATCTAATGAACAAAATAAACTGATGCACAAAATAGATCCAGAGACATAGAAGCATGGAACAAACTGGAATCTCAGAGTGAAGGCAGGGGAGGGTGGGTGGGTGGGTGGGAAAAGATCAACCAAGGAATTTGTATGCTTATATGCATAACCCATGGACAGAGACAATAGGTGGTGAAGGCCCAGGGTGTGGGGTGGAGGTGGGCTAGAAGAGGTCAATGAGGGGGGGAAGATGGGGGCTTATGTAATACTTTCAACAATAAAGTTTTTTTTTAAATAAAAATAAACATGCTCTCTGGTGAGGATTAAACAAAATTTTAAAAATACATATGGAGGACTATTACTGTTTTTCCTATATTTTATCAGCTGATTGCAGCTCAGTTATGCCAGCAACCACTGACCCGTCAGTCATTTCATTTTTGAAATTTTCCTTCTTAGGAAATTTAGTATCTGGGACTCCATTTTCATTGAGTTTGTAATAAGAGCAAGCATGGGGAGGGGTCATTAGAGTTTTTAATACTTTAATTACAGTGGATGTTTTATTAATTTGGTGTCATATTTTAGTAACTTCCTAAGAGAGATGGTTTTTCGGTGCTAGATGTGTGAGCAGCCTGCCTTTAGAATGTTGATCAGGACCAGGCATTTCTTCCTTCACTCTACTTTATCTCCTGAAAAGCTGTGTAAAACTTGCATGGATTTGATTTTCCCAGAGAGCATTGCTGCCCTGGAAACGGGCTGAAGGAACTTGGGAAAAGGTGGAGTCTTCACCCTACTCCTGAGTTAGAGACAAATTCTTCAACCACATAATTAAAGTTTTCTTCACAAAATAGGGGATTGTGAGCAAACACTGGCAGGAATCCAAAATTCTAATTTCTGACTATGATTTAATTTCAATTTTAAATAAATCGGTTTTTAATTTAAAAAGAGTGAGCTTCATAACATTAGCAATGATTGCAACATTAAGCCCAGTGTTCACAATCTAGCAATATAAAACATTATTTATATCTGAATCGTAAACAGCCTTTTGAAATGGATTATGGTTTTTCTCCCTATTCTAATACAACCTGGAGGGTACTAAAAAGTGTTGTGTGAAATTAACATTCTGCTGACTTTCGCCTATAAATGAGAAGCGAGCTATTAACATTTGTGTATTTTCATTATGTAAATTGTGTTAACACATGCCCACAAATTGCCACCAGCAATGCAATAATTTTCTCTCAGTGATCATAATGTGTCCAAGTGAGTCATTTTGATTATGACATGCTAATTACATATTGCCTTTTTTCAGATTCAGAAAAACCAGGGATCTTTAATGGTAAGCTTTATGACTTCAGAAAAAAATTCACTTTTCTTTTTCCTGATGGCTGCTCCCTTTGCATGCTTGAATGCCTTGTTTTAAACTTAGCAAATTGCATTTTGAGGAAAATGCAAACCTTTAACTGCCTGTATTAGATTAGGTACCATTAGAAATAATAGGACATCCTGAGCATCAATGTTTTTATAAGAGTTTGCTGTTGTTGATTAATCTTGCTATATTTTATTGCATTAATGATTTTTTCTTTCCACTCCACTGTAAAGATATTGCATTGAGGCTAATACTTTTTCCTCTTCTCTCCCATTGCAGCCTCTCCAGCTTCTACAGTGCATTGTTGATGAGGTGAGGCATCGTCTTATGTGCTTTCACTCCTAAAGTCATTCCTAATGGTGTGGAAAGCTTATATTTTGTTTCCTAATGAAGCACAATGCCCAACATCCTCGGAGCAAGTTGTGTTGTATGGCTCTGAGCTGTGTTACGTGAACTGGCCTTGTCCTGAATCTTGCTCTTCTGATTCTTGCTGAGAATCACTGCCAAAACAGACTGTCCCACAGGCTTGTCCTCGAGGGCATCAGAGGCCCTAAAGACAAAACATGATAATATTAATTTATTCTCTCCCTGGCCAGATGGGGATGGAGCCGGAAATTAAAGTGGTATCATTTTTTCCCATAACAGATATTTGAAGTCATTCAGTAGGCAAGGGTCAGAGTTGAATAGCAAACAGAAGTCGGATAAAATTTCTCTTCCTTGCTTTATTTACCCAAAGCATATCAGAGTGTTCAAAAGCTCTAGGTCAACAGTTCAGCTTTAATTTCCTAATTAGGCATTTTCCCCAGAATATACTACTAACTTGGTGCGCTTTTAACTGGTATGCTCTACCTGTTAAAGAAGCCATCGAGTTTCCCTGTCCCTTTGCCTTCATGGAGTTAATCTGCCTGTATTTCTTTCTCAGTCAACTTTGTCTACTTTTTATTCTGACTTTAAATTCCTTTTTTCTGTGAATTCGCATTCTTACAGTACACAAGGCTCTCAATTAAGAAACATTAACTTTTTTTAAAACTGAGTTTTTCTAGGCTTGGGCTTGCCTACTAGCAATGTTTATTTTTTAACTTTAATTTTACAGTATTTAGAACACTTGTAATGAAGGCGATAAATGAGTCAGATAGGAAAGTTTGAAAGAAAAAAATTGTAATTCATAATTATTCCTCTCAATTAAACATCTGTATAACCAGTTGTGAGATTTGGGAGAAAAAAATAAAGATCCTCCTAGGAAAAACACAAATGCGTACACATATCCCAGTAATAGTAAGAATGGGGCTCTAACATCCTTAATGGTTGCACCAGTCAGTCCATATATCCCCTGCAAGCCATAAGCCATGTTAGTGCAAACATGAAGGCATCGTCCTGAAACAAATGGAGCCCCCATTATCTCAAATATCAGACAGGCCTCCTGGATCTAACAGCTCATCAATATCTTCTGTCATCTTGGATTCCAAAAGCATCCTATCCCCATCAGAATCCTCCCAAATAAACGGATTTTCCTGAGGTTCCCCTCTAGGATTGTTTAGGGATGTGCCCAGGGACTCTTGGTCTGTCCAGTCAGACGCAAAGCCGGCCATGCTTCCTGGGCTCCACTGCTCTTTGTCTGCCAGGCCCCTGGGCATCAGACCGGCCAGGTAAAGAAGTTCTTCACCAATAATATATGTATTGCTGGAGAGTTAATTTGAAGGTTTTCTGCATCAAATGGATATTTTCATTCCTTATTTAAAGTAGCACTGCTCTCAGTGGATAGAGCATCAGCCCACGGACTGAAGGGTCCTGGGTTCAATTCCAGTCAAGGGCACATATGGAAACTTGGAGATTTTACATTGTCTTCACCAAAACAGATATAAGTTGGTCTTGGAGCTGAACTAATGTTCAGTAATAAGAGTATTATGAAAGAATTGGCCAAATGCATCATAGCTTCTAAGGTGCATCATAGCTTCTAAGAAGGAGAGGGTTGATGGGGTCCTTTAATTACTGTGTTTGTCCCATGTTTATCAGATTTCTCACTGCTGTGAGACAGTGTTTCTCAGAGGGTAGTCCAAGGGCCAACTGCACAGATATCTAAGGCTCTTTGTTAAAAATGCAGATTCTTGCACCCAGATCACTGAATTAGACTTTCTAAGGATGGAGCCCAGGATTCTACATTTTTACAAGCTTCCCAGGTAACTCTTTGCACATTGAAGTGTGAGAATCTCTTTCATAATGTCTTTTTAGGGCTAAGACTTCCCCTTTTAGATCCCAGAAGGCAATTAACTATCTTCATTTGCATCTGACTTTTAGGGCTCTTATTCCTGAGTGAATATAACCAGCCAGGATTTGAGCCATTTTACTTCTTGGACATGAGAAATACTCCGTTGTGAAAAGGATAGTCAATAAAAGTGTATACTGTTTTTATTAGAGAAAAGTCAGATAAAAAAAAGTACCACCTTTAGCCCTAGCCAGTTTGTTCAGTGATTAGAATGTCGGCTTATGGACCGAAGGGTCTCAGGTTCAATTCCCAGTCACGGGCACATACCTCAGTTGCAGGCTTGATCCCCGGCCTTGGGTCGGAGCACTTGTGGGAGACAACCAATGGATGTCTCTCTCACATGGATATTTCTCTCTCTCCCCCTTCTCCCTCCCTTCCACTCTCTCTAAAAATCAATGGGAAAATATCCTCAGGTGAGGATTAAAAAAAAAAAAAGTACCACCTTTAAGGGAGCTTAATTCAAACAAGATGGATGTATTTAGAGTCATATACAAAATAGCCAAGAAACCCTAGCTGGTTTGGCTCAGTGGATAGAGCATTGTCCTGTGGACTGAAGGGTCCTGGGTTCGATTCCCATCAAGGGCACAGGCATGGGTTGCGGGCTCAATCCCCACTATGGGGTGTGCAGGAGGCAGCTGATCAATGATACTCACTCATCATTGATGTTTCTATCTCACTCTCTCCCTCTCCCATCCTCTTTGAAATAAATAAAAATATATTTTAAAAAAAACAATAGCTAAGCAAAGCCCAGAGTAACATGCTTCATTATTATGTGGATGCAGCTTGACCTCCTAGCATAGCCTGGCAAAGCATGAAAAAGAAGTAAAGCAAGACCAAGTGGGAAGGAGCCATCCCTGGAGTGTACAGAAGTGAATGTCAGAGCCAATCTGGGAGTCAGGAGGTGGTATCATGGGACAAAGCCAAAGTCAGACACCAGGTGTCCAAATAGATGACACCAAAAGTTAAACAGCCAAAACCGGTTTGGCTCAGTGGATGGAGCGTCAGCCTGCGGACTGAGGGGTCCCGGGTTCGATTCCGGTCAAGGGCATATAACTTGGTTGCGGGCACATCCCCAGTGGGAGGTGTGCAGGAGGCGGCTGGTCGATGTTTCTCTCTCATCGATGTTTCTGACTATCTATCACTCTTCCTTCCTCTCTGTAAAAAATCAATAAAATATATTTTTAAAAAAAAAGTTAAACAGAGGAGTAAGAATCATGAAGATGAATCTTGGGCCATAGAATAGGAACTAGAAGGGTAGCCAAGGTAACAGGAGAATCAAGCTCCAATCAGAAATCTGGGCGATCCAGATTAACTTGGGTGGGTGGAGTTTAGTCTGGCTTGGAGTTAGATAATTCAGGATATGGGCGATGTCTTAAAGATACCAGCTGATGCCTCAGAGTTGCTTCTCTTAAAAAAAACTTCTTATTTTAAAACCCTCAGGTTTTAAACAGGCCATCTCCAAATCCCTGAGAACCTGTGTTAGAAAGAACTTTGGTTTATTGTAAGTGATGTGTGCCATGGTGCCTTAGCCATCTGAGATCTTTGGAGAATAAGGTGGCCCTAATTGTCCAGATAACTGTAGTTTACTACTTTAAGCTCTAACATCAATGAGAAAATAAGCATTTATAGAAGGAAATGTTTCTAAAATGTATTTGCTGTTGGCAGAGTGTACTGAATATCATTTAACCTTTTCTTGATGACTCAGGTCCTTGTTTTGAGCCTGGTACTTGGATGTATCGATGCCCTCCAGAGCTATAGAATTGTATGGGTCTTGTCTGGTTCTTTCATTGGATTTTACCAACCATTTAGCCTGTGTGTTTGGCCTTGGCACTCAGTGAAGCACTTGGACCTCTTGAGATGCAGAGAGCCATTTGCTCCTAGGCTCAATGGGCCTATATGGCTATGCTGCTCTGCTTAGTGTTTTCCCTCCGTTCTCTCCTGTCATTGCCTGTTTTCTGTTACCACTCCCCATTCTTGTCAGTGACTACCTGCTGCCCCCGCGATCTGACCATCTGCCTTCAGTCTTTCCACTCCTGATAGTGATCCTAGCAAAACTAAGTGACAAATGAAATCAGATACCTAAGTGGTATGTGTAAGGTCAAACGTAGTCATCTTTAATGAAGTAAAATGGGAGGGCTTGTGTTCATTCATTCAGTAGATAGTTACCAAAAGCACCCACTGTGTATGTTAGCCCAAGTGGAACAGACCGTGGTCAGGACAGCATCCAAGCCTAGAGAGAACTGGACTTCTCGGCAAGGTACCCAGGCCAACTGCAAGCTGAGTCTGTGAGTCAGCGTAGGAAGGCAGAGGTACAGTCCCAAATCCTGGGCCAAGCCACCGTTAGCTGTCTGACACTCTCCCCAGTGTTTGGGCTCCCAGTTTGGCTGGCAACAAAAGGCTGGCCACATTGTTGGTGTGGAAGGTAGAAATACAGCAATGATACCTGAGACACCAAATCCCAGGCTGGCTGGAACCAGCTAGTGGGGGGGCCATCAGTGGATTGAAGTGGTGAGAATTGCAATGACTGAAGTGGGGACTTCCCCCTTGACCTGCCCAAGTGGGCCATAGCCTTGAAAAGACATGGACACGGAAACAAATAATTATTTCATTGTAGGGTGCACACTATACAACCCTGAGACAGGAGGGTTAACAAATCCCTGATTTATGCTTCAGTTTATTCATTTTATTAGTAAAAAGTGAATTCATATAAAAGCCATGTTTTATACCAATCAGAAGTATCTTCTCATGCAAGTGTCAATTTCCTAGTAAGAACTAACTGATTTCTAAAATACCAAAATGGTTCTGAAATATAAGCACAAACTTTTAGTGGTCAGCAATGGCCTATAATTGGGCCAGACATACAAATAACAGGTTGATTGTTGAAGATGTTAGCTGAATAATTCGTAGTTATACTGATTGTTCTTCCCTGATGCGGGAATGGCATGGCAGAGCAGTCTGTGTGAAACATCTGGTAGGTCTGATGGAGAGTTTAACTCTTGTTCTACTGTAAGAAAGATGGACACAGAGCAAGGTTTGAAAAAGGACAATGGTGTACACAAAGTATGGAGACTAAATGGACAACTGGTCAAAAAGCCAAGGAGTCCAGGTGGTAGAAAACAGAAGTAATTGGTAACAGAGGGAAATTCACAGGTATATAGAAACAATATGCTGCCCTAAAACCAATGGGACAAAGAAGAAATCACAAGGGAAATTGGAAAATACTTTGAGATGAGCAAAATAGAAAGACTTATGGGATACAGCAAAAACAGTACACAGAGGGAAATATTTTAGCTGTAAATTCTTATAAATTAAAAATGAAGAAAGATCTCAAATCAATAACCTCTACCTTAAACTAGGAAAAGAACAAACTATACTCAAAGCAAGCAAAGGAAGGAAATAATAAAATTAGAGTGGAGATAAATAAAGAACAGAAAAATAACAGAAAATCAGTAAAACCAAAAGTTGGTTCTTTTGAAAAAATCAACAAACCTTTTTAGCTAGACTGACAAAAAAAAAAAAAAAAAAAAAAAAGAAAGAGGGGAAAAAAACTTAAATGGCTAAAATCAGGAGTAAAGCAGGTACCTTACTACCAACCTTACAGAAATGAAAAGGACTATAAGGGAATTCTGTGAACAATTGTATGCCAATAAATTGGATAGCCTAAATGAAATGGACAAATTTCTAGAAAAATACAAACTACTAACATTGACTCAAGAAGAAATATAAAGTCTGCCGAGACTTATAACAAGTAAATAATTTTCTTAAACTTCCCACAAAGGAAAGCTCAGGACCATATGACTTCACAGGTGAATTCTACCAAATGTATAAAGAAAATGTAACATCAATCTTTCTCAAATATTTCCAAAAAATAAAGAGGATAAAACACTTGTTAACTTCTTCTATGAAGCCAGTACCAAAGCCAAACAGAGTCTTCAAAAGAAAACAAAACTATGGACCAATTTCAATATAGATGCAAAAATCCTCAAAAAAAATGCTAGCAAAACCAAATCTAGCAGTACATATAAGAATTTTACATTATGGCCAAGACCGGTTTGGCTCAGTGGATAGAGCGTCAGCCTGCGGACTGAAAGGTCCCAGGTTCGATTCCAGTCAAGGGCACGTAACTTGGTTGCGGGCACATCCCCAGTGGGGGGTGTGCAAGAGGCAGCTGATCGATGTTTCTCTCTTATCGATGTTTCTAACTCTCTATCCCTCTTCCTTCCTCTCTGTAGAAAATCAATAAAATATATTTTTTTTAAATAAAAAAAAAAGAATTTTACATTATGATCAAGTAGAATTTATCCCACAAATGCTAGGTTGATCTGATATTTGGGAATTAATGTAATACACTATACTATAAAATAAAAGGCTAATGTGCAAATAGTCTGAACAGCGGAACAACCAAACAACCAGTCGCTATGACGTGCGCTGACCACTAGGAGGCACACGGGGAACATGGCGGGCATCAGCCGCAGTGGGATGGTAGAGCAGGTGAGCGGGGATGCCAGACCAAGGCGGGGCGCCAGTCGCTGTCATCGGGGTGAGCCTCTGGTGGTTACTGAAAATTCTTTGCTCCCGCATGCCGCGTCTGCCCGGCGCTCGCACCTGATCACTCAGGGCCATCAGCAGGTGCAAGTGGCGGCTGCCGGCCCAATCACCCCTCAGGGCTTCTCCACCTCCCCTGCTCCTGAGGGGCAGGAGGGGCCGGGCCTGGGTGCGGAGGATGGGCCGAGACCCGCCCCTGTGCCCACCCCAGCCTCGTGGCACAGTTCCTTTCAAGGTGCACAAATTTGTGCACTGGGCCCCTAGTATTAATAGAATAAAGGACAAAAATCCCATGGTCACCTCAATAGATAAAGAAAAAACTCTTGATAAAAACCAACCTTCTTTCATGATAAACACACTCAACAAACTTGGAAGAGAAGGGAACTTCCACAACCTGGTAAAGGGTCTACTAAAAACTCATGACTAACACCATAGTTAATGGTAAAAGACAAAGATTTTTTTCTCTAAGATCGGGAGCAAGAGAAAGATGTCTGCTCTCACCACTTCTGTTCATTGTACTGGAGGTTCTAGCTGGGGCATTTAGGCAAGAAAAAGAAAAGGCATGCAGGTTGAAGAGGAAGATGTAAAACTATATTTTCTGATGACATATATAGAAAACTCACACCAAAGAACTAGCAATTCAGTAAGATTGAAGGATATAAGATTGACACACAATAATCATTTTTATTTCTATACACTAGTAATTTAAAATAAACTATCCAAAAGTGAAATTAAGTTACAATAGCATTAATAAAAATAAAACTTAGGAATGCTTTTAACAAAAGAAGTGGAAAACTTGTACACTGAAAATTACAAAACATCATAGAAATTAAAGACAAATCATTTAAAAGCTATCCCACATTCATGGAGTGGAAGACTTAATATTGTTAACATGTCAGTACTCCCTAAATTGATCTACAGATTTGGTGCAAGCCCTGTCGAAATCCCAGTGGGCTTTTTTACAGAAATGGATGAGCTAATCCCAAAATTCATATGAAAATGCAAATGATTTAGAGTAATCAAAGCAATCTTGGGGGGAAAAAAGAACAAAGTTGGAAGATTCAAATTTCTTGATTTCAGAGCTCACTACAGAATGATAGTGATCGAGATAATGTGGTACTGGCATAGGATAGACACAGAATAGAATGATGAGTCCACAAATAAACCCATCTATCCATGGTCATTTTTCAATGAGGATACAAGACCATTCAATGGTGAAAGAATAGTCTTTTCAACAAATGATACTGGACAATTGAATATCTACATGCCAAAGTATGAATTTGGACCCAACATCATATACAAAATTAACTAAAAATGGATCAAAGACCTAAATATAAGGGCTAAAACTATGAAACCCTTGAAAGGAAACATAGATATAAATCTTTGTGACCTTACACTAGGTAAAGTTTATTAGATGTGACACCATCAAGATGGTGAGATCACTGTGACATTGCCAGGATTGTGGGCCATGGACAGGCAGAGCCATGGCAAATCATAATTCTTAAAAGAGGGCCTTTGTGCCCCAGTGTGGGAGGTGGGAAAGATGCTGGCTTTCCCTGTAAGGTCTGTAGCTGGGAAAAGGGGGATTGACAGGAATGCCACAGTAGGAATGTGGGGAGGAGGATAGAAGGGAAGTGGCCAGCTGAGTGATAGGCAAGAAGAGGAGGAAGGTGGTGGGGGTGTTGTCCTTGGCTCCTCAGTGATGAGGAGTAAAGTGGGTTTGTTCAAGGTGCGAACAGACTCTTGGCCAAAGACATATTTAATAGCCCATCATTACAAAATTCCATTTATAAAAGTCTGTGCCTTCTGTAAATTCTTATGACTCTAATCACAAAATTTAATGAAGACATAAGAAAACCATCACCATTTACTTTTCTGCCTGACCAGCATACATACATCATTAAAGTGGTACTAAAAAGAGTCTTTATGCATGGAGACAGTCATCTACCCCACCAAACACCTGAACTCCTGAAGGCCTCACATGGACTCTTCACTTAGACATGGGTCCTCTGATGTTTTCTAGAAAAGCCAGCAAACATGCCCTGTGCTGGAAGGAAGCAGCGTCTGATGCCAGCCCCAACCTGGCAGCCCTGTGTAGAAGAGGTTAGCGGGTAATCACAAAGACACTTCACATACCTCAGGCAAACAGAGGCAGCTAACGTCTTTGTTCTAGAAGGGGATGACAAGAAGAAGGGGGTGAGAAAACTGACGAGTGGGAAAGGAAGAAGGAAAGGGAGGGAATAGTCTGCATGTGACCACATTATTAAAAAGCTTCTATGCTTTTCTCTCTCTGCCTTGTTTCTCCTACAACCCCAGCCTCCACAGAATTATCTTTTTAAAAATACAGATCTCAACCTATTAAACCTTTCAGGGATCCCCCTGCATATAAGGTAATATCTAAACTTAGTACAGCATTTGAGACTCTCACCCATATTTTGTTTTCAGCCTCACTTGGGGTCAGTCAATCTTCAAAGCTGTCACACTTTCACACTATAGTTGTGCTCCTCCCCCTGCGTGGAATGACCTTCTTCCCTTTTTCACTTTGTGAATGCCTAAGTATCCTCCAAAGCCCAGCTCACATGCATCTCCTCTCTGAAGCTGTCTGTTACCTTCCAACCACTTCCATCTACCACATTCCCGCCCAGTGCTAGGCGGAATTCACCATAGCATTGTTTACAAAGCTTTATTATAGTTTTTAATCTACTGAATCAAATTTAGTTCATGAGTTTGTAAGTCAGTGAACATTTGGGCTGTTTCCACTGTTTGGCTATTATGAATAGTGTTGGTATACAAGTTTTTATATGGACATATATTTTTAATTCTCTTGGCTGTGTACCTAGGAGTGGAATTGCTAGGCCATATGAAAATTCTACGTTTAGCTCTAATAAACTCCCAAACTGTTTTTCACAGCAACTAATCCATGTTACATTCCCACCAGCAATTTATGAGCGTTCAAATTTCTTCACATTCTTGTCAACACTTATTTTCTGTTTGATTACAGTCAACTTAATAGATGTGAAGTAGTCTCTCATTGTGGTTGTAATTTGCATTTCCCTTGATTAATGATGTTGAGCATATTTTTATGTTTTTATTGGCCATTTTGAAGATATTTCTTCTTGGAGAAATATCTCTTCAGATCTGCTGTCCATCTTTAAATTGGGTTATTTGTCTTTTTTTTAAATCTTTATTGTTCAGATTATTACAGTTGTTCCTCTTTTTTCCCCCCATAGCTCCCCTCCACTCGGTTCCCACCCCATCCTCTGCCCTCAGCCCCCCCACCACTATCCTCATCCATAGGTGTACGATTTTTGTCCAGTCTCTTCCCGCACACCCCACACCCCCTTACCCCCAAGAATTGTCGGTCCACTCCCTTTCTATGCCCCTGATTCTATTCTATTCACCAGTTTATTCTGTTCATCAGATTTTTTATTCACCTGATTTTTAGATTCACTTGTTGATAGATATGTATTTGTTGTTCATAATTTTTATCTTTACCTTTTTCTTCTTCTTCCTCTTCTTAAAGAATACCCTTCAGCATTTCATATAATACTGGTTTGGCAGTGATGCACTCCTTTAGCTTTTTCTTATCTGTGAAGCTCTTTATCTACCTTCAATTCTAAATGATAGCTTTGCTGGGTAGAGTAATCTTGGTTGTAGGTTCTTGCTATTCATCTCTTTGAATATTTCTTGCCACTCCCTTCTGGCCTGCATAGTTTCTGTTGAGAAATCAGCTGACAATCGTACGGGTAATCCCTTGTAGATAACTGTTTTTCTCTTGCTGCTTTTAAGATTCTCTCTTTGTTTTTTGCTCTTGGCATTTTAATTATGATGTGTCTTGGTGTGGTCCTCTTTGGATTCCTTTTGTTTGGGGTTCTCTGCGCTTCCTGGACTTGTAAGTCTATTTCTTTCACCAGGTAGGGGAAGTTTTCTGTCATTATTTCTTGAAATAGGTTTTCAGTATCTTGCTTTCTCTCTTCTTCTGGCACCCCCATAATTCGGATGTTGGTATGCTTGAAGTTGTCTCAGAGGCTCCTTACACTATCTTCATATTTTTGGATTCTTTTTTTCTTTTTGCTTTTCCAGTTGGGTGTTTTTTGCTTCTTCATATTTCAAATCTTTGACTTGATTCTTGGGATTCTCTAGTCTGTTGTTGGATCTCTGTATATTATTCTTTATTTCAGCCAGTGTATGCTTAATTTCTAATTGGTCCTTTTTCATATTCTTGAGGGTCTCACTAAATTTCTCAGAGGTTTCTAGAAGATTCTTGAGTAACCTTATAACCATGGTTTTGAACTCTATATCCAGTCGTTTGCTTTCCTCCATTTCTTTCATTTGTGACCTGTTTTTTTTGTCTCCGCATTTTGGCTGCTTCACTGTGTTGATAGAGTGGCTTTGTATGCTAGGTGTACTATAGGGCCCAGTGGCTCAGCCTTCCCAGTCACCTGAGGTGGACTCTCTTGGTGCACCCCTTTGTGGGCTGTGTGCACAGTCTTGTTGTAGTTAAGCCTTGATTGTTGTTGGTATAATTGGGCGGAATTGACCTCCAGACCAATTGTCTGTGAGGACCAGTTGTGTCTACAATGGGAGAACTGCTGTACTGGAGACACCCTTATGGGGCAAGACTTGCTTCAGTGGGGCTTTGGCGCTCACTGAGTCTGCCCCCTGAGTGTGTCTTTTACGGATCTGAACAATTGTAATCTGGATGGTCTCACTCTGACCACTGGGTGCACTGGCTCTTGGATCTCCAAGGAGGTGCAAAGTCAGAAACTGCCTGAGGCCACCCAACAGGAGCTACAGAGAGATCTGCAGGTTCCTCCTCTTTGTTTGGGGTTTAGAGGTGTCCAGATGAGGCCCAGATGTGAAGCAATGCAAGCTGCTGTGGAGCCTTGGGCCTTCTTTTGGAAGTTCTGGGGCTCTCTGACCCAGCTGCAGTTTGTTAGGTAATTTTAGATTGCAAAAGGCCAGGCCATTCAATGCAAAAGCCTCTGCGAACAGCTTGGGTGATGTTGTAAATTGGGAGGGGCGGGGTCTCAGGGAATCACCAGGGCAGAGCAAACCACAATGGCTGACCATTAGCCCCACCTAGAAGAGGCCCCAGGTCTCTGTGTCCCGCGGCACCATGCAGGAACAATGATTGCTGCAAGCACCTCTGAGAGAAAGCCGCCCTCATGTTCCAGCCCGATGCCAGACAATCCAGTTTCTCCCCGTTTGAGTCTGGATCCCCAGAGTCTCGCCCGGAACTGGAATTCAGAGCAGTCGGGAGCTTGTGTCTCCCTCCTGATTGAAAAAGAAACAGCGTACTCAGTTGCCAGCCCCTTTCTAAGCATGTGCCTCCGTACCTCCGCACTTCACTTCCACACCTCCTCCAAGTCTCAGTGTGCTTTCTCTTTCCTTCTAGTTGTAGAATTTCCACTCAGCCAGCCTTCCCGTGGTTCTGGATGATAATCATTTTGTCTTTTAGTTGTAGTTTTGAGGTGGTTGTGCGAGGCAGCAAGTTCAGGTGTTTACCTATGCCGCCATCTTGGTTTCTCCTATTTGTCTTTTTATTATTGAGCTGTGAGAGTTCTTTTATATATTCAGAATACTAGACTAAGTTTTTTTTTTTCCTCCCATTTTATTGATTTTCTATTCACTTTTTTTATGGTGTCCTTTGTCATACAAAAGTTTTTAATATATTTTTTGGGGTGGAGAAACCAAGATGGCAGCATAGGTAAACACCTAAACTGCTGCCTCGCACAACAATTTTCAAAACTACAACTAAAAGACAAAACAGACATCATCCAGAATCACAGGAAGGCTGGCTGAATGGAAATTTTACAACTAGAAGGAAAGAGAAAAGCACACTGAGACTCACAGGAGCTGCAGAAGGCAGAGGTGCGGAGGTGCGTGCGCGAAGAGGGCTGGCATCTGAGTACGCTGTTGGCTTTCTCAATCGGGAGGGAGTCAAAAGCTCCCGACTGCTCTGAACTCCAGTTCCGGGTGAGACTCTGGGGACCCAGACTAATTCGGGGAGAAACTGGACTGTCTGGCAGTGGGCGAAACTCGAGGGCGGCTTTCTCTCAGAGGTGCTTGCAGCGATTACTGCGGGACACTGAGACCCAGGGGCCTCTTAGGACAGAGCTGACAGGAAGCCATTGCTGTCTGCTCCACCCTGAGACTCCGCCCCATCCAAGCTGAGCACAGAGGCTTTTGCAAGTCTTGTCTCTTAAGGCTATCTCCAGCACAGAAGTTCTCCCAGCATAGACACAGCTGATCCTCACAGCCAGTTGGCCTGGAGGTCAATTCCTCCCAGTGATACCAACAACAATCAAGGCTTAACTACAACAAGACTGTGCACACAGCCCACAAAGGGGTGCACCAAGAACATCTACCTCAGGTAACTGGGGAGGCTGAGCCACTGAGTCCTATAGGACACCTAGCATACAAAGCCACTCTATCAACTCAGGGAAGCAGCCAAAATGCAGAGACAAAGAAACAGGTCACAAATGAAAGAAATGGAGGAAAGCAAACGACTGGATATAGAGTTCAAAACCAGGGTTATAAGGTTTTTCAAGAATTTTCTAGAAAAGGCCGATAAATTTAGCGAGACCCTCGAGGATATGAAAAAGGACCAACTAGAAATTAAGCATACACTGACTGAAATAAAAAATAATATACAGAGATCCAACAGGAGACTAGAGGATCTCAAGAATCAAGTCAAAGATTTGAAATACGAAGAAGCAAAAAACACCCAACTGGAAAAGCAAAAAGAAAAAAGAATCCAAAAATATGAAGATAGTGTAAGGAGCCTCTGAGACAACTTCAAGCGTACCAACATCCGAATTATGGGGGTGCCAGAAGAAGAGAGAAAGCAAGATACTGAAAACCTATTTCAAGAAATAATGACAGAAAACTTCCCCTACCTGGTGAAAGAAATAGACTTACAAGTCCAGGAAGCGCAGAGAACCCCAAACAAAAGGAATCCAAAGAGGACCACACCAAGACACATCATAATTAAAATGCCAAGAGCAAAAAACAAAGAGAGAATCTTAAAAGCAGCAAGAGAAAAACAGTTATCTACAAGGGATTACCCGTACGATTGTCAGCTGATTTCTCAACAGAAACTATGCAGGCCAGAAGGGAGTGGCAAGAAATATTCAAAGAGATGAATAGCAAGAACCTACAACCAAGATTACTCTACCCAGCAAAGCTATCATTCAGAATGGAAGGTCAGATAAAGAGCTTCACAGATAAGAAAAAGCTAGGAGAGAAACCAAGATGGCGGCATAGGTAAACACCTAAACTGCTGCCTCGCACAACAATTTCAAAACTACAACTAAAAGACAGAACGGACACCATCCAGAACCACAGGAAAGCAGGCTGAGTGAAAATTCTACAACTAGAAGGAAGGAGAAAAGCTCACAGAGAATTGGAGGTACGGCAAAGGGGCTTTGTGCGCGCAGAGAGGAAGGGCGGCTGAGAGCCTGGCTGACTTCCTCTGGCGGAAGGGGGAAGGAAGCCTCCGACTGCACTGAACCCCAGTTCTGACTGCACTGAACCCCAGTTCCGGGTGAACCCCTGGGGACCCACGCTCTTGTGGGGGGAGTCTGGACTCTCGGGCGGAGACTCGGGAGCCGGGGAAGGCGGAGGACTGAAAGTGCACACGCGCGCGAGCGCCGGTGCGCACAAAGGCTGCGGGGGTTGCCACAGGCTTTCCCTAGTGGAGGGGAGTCAGAGGATTCTGACTGCACTGAGCCCCAGTTCTGACTGCAGTGAACCCCAGTTCGAGGCGAGCCCCTGGGGACCCACGCTCTTGTGGGAGGAGTCTGGACTCTCGGGCGGAGACTCGGGAGCCGGGGAAGACAGAGGACTGAAAGCGCACCCGCGCCGGTGCGCACAAGGGCTGCGGAGGTTGCCGCGGGCTTTCCCTGGTGGAGGGGAGTCAGAGGCTCCTGACGGCACTGTGCCCCAGTTCTGACTGCAGTGAACCCCGGTTCCAGGCGAGCCCCTGGGGACCCACGCTCTTGTGGGGGGAGTCTGGACTCTCAGGCGGAGACTCGAGCTGGGGAAGGCGGAGGACTGAAAGCGCACGTGCGCGCAGGGGCGGGGCTGACAGGAAGCCATGACTGAGGCTCCACCCCATCCAAGCTGAGCACAGAGGCTATTGCAGTTTGGCAAGTCTAATCCTATAGGGCTGTCTCCAGCACCGGGCTTCTCCCAGCATAGACACAGCTGATCCTTACAGCCAACTGACCCGGAGGTCAATTCTTCCCAGTGATACCAACAACAATAAAGACTTAATTACAACAAGGCTGTACACACAGTCCACAAAGGGGTGCACCAAGAGTGTCCACCTCAGGTTAACTGGGGAAGCAGACCCACTGGGCCATATTGGAAACCTAGCACAAATATCTACCTTACCAACTCAGGGAATCAATGAAAATGCGGGGTCAAAGAATCAGATCACAAACGAAAGAAATGGAGGAAAACAAACGACTGGATATAGAATTCAAAACCACCGTTATAAGACTTTTTAAGAATATCCTAGCTGAAACCGGTTTGGCTCAGTGGATAGAGCGTCAGCCTGCGGACTGAAGGGTCCCGGGTTCGATTCCGGTCAAGGGCATGTACCTTGGTTGCGGGCACATCTCCAGTGGGAGGTGTGCAGGAGGCAGCTGATCGATGTTTCTAACTCTCTATCCCTCTCTCTTCCTCTCTGTAAAAAATCAATAAAATATATTTAAAAAAAAAAAAGGCGGCTACTTATAAAAAAAAAAAAAAAAAAAAAAAAGAATATCCTAGAAAAGGCCGATAAATATGAGACCCTCGAAGATATGAAAAAGGACCAACTAGAAATTAAACATACACTGACTGAAATAAAAAATATTATACAGAGACCCAGAAACAGAATAGAGGAACACAAGAATCAAGTCAAAGAATTGAAATACAAAGAAGCAAAAAACACTCAACCGAAAAAGCAAAAAGCAAAAAAAAAAAATCCAAAAAGTTGAAGATAATGTAAGAAGACTCTGGGACAACTTCAAGCGTACCAACATCAGAATTATGGGGGTGCCAGAAGAAGAGAGAGAGCAAGATACTGAAAACCTATTTGAAGAAATAATGACTGGAAACTTCCCCCACCTGGTGAAAGAAATAGACTTACAAGTCCAGGAAGCACACAGAACCCCAAACAAAAGGAATCCAAAGAGGACCACACCAAGACACATCATAATTAAAATGCCAAGAGCAAAAGACAAAGAGAGAATATTAAAAGCAGCAAGAGAAAAACAGTTAATTACCTCCAAGGGAGCACCCATACGACTGTCAGCTGACTTCTCAACAGAAACTATGCAGGCCAGACGGGAGTGGCAAGAAATTTTCAATGTGATGAATAGCAAGAACCTACAACCAAGATTACTCTACCCAGCAAAGCTATCATTCAGAATTGAAGGGCAGATAAAGAGCTTCACAGATAAGAAAAAGCTGAAGGAGTTCATCACCACCAAACCAGTATTATATGAAATGCTGAAAGGTATTCTTAAAGAAGAGGAAGAAGAAAAAAGTAAAGAGAAAAATTATGAACAACAAATACATATCTATCAATAAGCGAACCTAAAAATCAAGTGAATTAAAAACCTGAGGAGCAGAATAATCTGGTGAATATAATAGAATCAGGGGCATAGAAAGGGAGTGGACTGATAATTCTCAGGGGGAAAGGGGTATGGGGGGTTCATGAAGAGAATGGACAAAAATCATACACCTATGGATGAGGACAGTGGGGGGGAGGTAAGGGCAGAAGGTGGGGTGGGAAAGGGGTGGAGGGGAGCTATGGGGGGGAAAAGGAGAAATAATTGTAATAATCTGAATAAAGATTTATTTAAAAAAAAATAAAATTAAAATTAAAAAAAAAAAAAGAAAAAGAAAAAGCTAAAGGAGTGCATCACTGCCAAACCAGTATTATATGAAATGCTGAAGGGTATTCTTTAAGAAGAGGAAGAAGAAGAAAAAGGTAAAGATAAAAATTATGAACAACAAGTACATATCTATCAACAAGTAAACCTAAAAACCAGGTGAATAAAAAATCTGATGAACAGAATAAACTGGTGAATATAATAGAATCAGGGGCATAGAAAGGGAGTGGACCGACAATTCTTGGGGGTAAGGGGGTGTGGGGTGTGCGGGAAGAGACTGGACAAAAATCATACACCTATGGATGAGGACAGTGGCGGTGGGGGGGTTAAGAGCAGAGGGTGGGGTGGGAACCGGGTGGAGGGGAGCTATGGGGGGAAAAAAGAGGAACAATTATAATAATCGGAACAATAAAGATTTATTTTTTTAAAAAAAAACAAATATATTTTTTGGGGTTTTAAAGCCCCAAATTTACTCTGGCTGCTAGTTTGATCAGAGGGTGGCAGGCTTAGATCTCTATCTTATCTGCACCCCACCCCAGTACCCACATAAAAGTTTTTAGAGTCCCATAGATTATAGTTTGAAAACCACTGGTTATAGCCCAAATAATCATTTTGTCGACCTGTATTCATCCCAGAGCTAGATATTGGGGATAGGGAATGAATAAGTTGCAATTACTGCTACTAAAGAGTTTCTGCTCTAGTCAGGGCTGCAGACCAGTAAACAGTCATATCTACTAGATCAGTGGTTCTCAACCTTTTCAATGCCGCGACCCTTTAATACAGTTCCTCATGTTGTGGTGACCCCCAACCATAAAATTATTTTCGTTGCTACTTCATAACTGTAATTTTGCTGCTGTTATGAATCGTAAGTTAAATATCTGTGTTTTCCGATGGTCTTAGGCTCTACAGCAGCGGTTCTTAACCTGTGGGTCGCGACCCACAGGTTGAGAACCGCTAGCAGGGTCGCCTAAGACCATAGGAAACACAGATATTTACATTACGATTCATAACAGTAGCAAAATTACAGTTATGAAGTAGCAACGAAAATAAATTTATGGTTGGGGGTCACCACAACATGAGGAACTGTATTAAAGGGTCGCGGCATTAGAAAGGTTGAGAACCACTGTACTAGATCGCTTTAAACTAAACTGCAGGTAGTATAGGTGTTATGAGACTTGGTGGCCTGAGATCTCAGAAGAGCACAGTGACTGTCATTTTACCCACTCACATAAATGGGTATTGATGGTAAGGTATTTAATGATGTTTGCAGCTATATAAATTCTGTAATAAAATTATGGGCAAGGTACTTGGGAAACACAGAGAAGAGAGCTGATAATGGAGGAAATGATAATGTACCAGAGGGCTCTACAGAGAAGGGGAGCCCAAAGGACCAGTAGGAGTTAACCTCAGAGACACTCAAAGCCCCTGCAGGAATTTACTATGGCTGCAATGCTTGGCAAAGTATTAATTGATGAGGTAAGGGCCACATTTCAAAGGAACTTTACATATTGTGCCTGAGACATATCTGGGGGTGGGAAGGCCTGAAAGTTTTAAGCAGAGGATAACAGAACCAGAGTTGAGTTTTAGAAAAATCACTCTGACAAGATTGTGGAAGATGAATTATTGGGAAGGACAGTTAGGAAGCCATAGATCTGATCAGAACTTATGAGGGCTTTAATTAGGACAGCTTCAACATGTTTGAAAGGTATTTGAAAACTAGAATAAGCTGGATTTGGTGAGAAATTGTATGAAGGGGAGGGTGGAGACGGGGTGTCACAGTCAGGCCCTCACTGAGATGGGGCACTAACGCACTTCATAGGAAGAAGATGATTAGCATTCTATTCATAGGAGAGCACCCAGTATGTCATTCAAAACTATATTAGTCCTACCCGGTTTGGTTCAGTAGATAGAGTGTTGGCCTTTGGACTGAAGGGTCCTGGGTTCGATTCTGGTCAAGAGCACATACCCATGTTGCAGGCTCAATCCCCAGTAGGAGGCTTGCAGGAAGCAGCCAATCAATGATTCTCATCATTGATGTTTCTATTTCTCTCTCCCACTCCCTTCCTCTCAATAAAACAATAAAAACTTTAAAAAATAATAATAGCCCTAGCCAGTTTGGCTCGGTGAATAGAGCGTCGGCCTGTGGACTGAAGGGTCCCAGGTTCGATTCTGGTAAAGGGCACATGCCCAGGTTGCAGGCTTGATCCCTGGTGGGGGGGCATGCAGGAGGCAGCCAATCAATGATTCTCTGTCATCGTTGATGTTTCTATCTCTCCCTCTTCCTTCCTCTCTGAAATCAATAAAAATATATTTTAAAAATTTTAATTAAAAATAATAATAATAAACTATATAAATACATGTTTCAGAGCCAATTATAAAAAATTTGTTAACTAGACTCTTAAGTTCCTGAGCTTTTCATATCTGTTTCCCTAGTGCTGCATGTAATATACAATTAAATGAAATTTATGTGCAATTTTAAGAACTTACTACTTGTTTTTTCAAGACACCCAGAAAAAACAAATCCAAAAAGTAGTAGAATATGATGAGGAGGTACTTAGTATATGTGGTCCTTTATCAGAATTCAGAAGTCTATCTCTAGCTTTTATGGTTTACAAAACGTTTCCCCAAGGTTTCCTCATGTCATGTTGCTTTCCTACACACTCCATTTTACAGATGAGGAAACTGAGTGACAGTAGGGCTCTTTCTACTGTATTATAATTGACCTTGATGGCAGCAGAAAGTGACAGCTGAACATTTTGGCATCAAAGGGAGAGATTATTTAAAAAGCTATAAAAGAAGACAACATAGAAAGCATTGCAGACATGCCCTGAGGGCAACACAGTTCAGTTTCACTGTCTGTCAGGATGACTCCATATCTTTAAGAAAAAAATTGAGTTCCATTCTGCATATTCAGTTTAAGTTAGCAGGGAGGAGCTTGACTTCTTTTAGGAAAATTTATATATACAAAAGATCAGGCTCTTGAAGCACTATTATCTTAAAAAATGAATTCATGCAGAATCACTCTTCCTAGCCAGGTTAACAGAGGGCTGGTTAACTGAGAAACTACTGGGCTGTGAACATAGCAGGTGCTCTCTAAGGTGGGGTGTGGGGGCATGAGAGTAGTTGCCTAATAATACCTCCTTGGGATTCAAAAGGTGGTATTAACCTACTCGAGGGAGTAATATCCATCCATTTTTTGCCTGAGGGACTTGGCCGTAATTCTGGCCTCTGAAGTTAGAAAATAAAAGAAACACCACTCCCCATCTCTCCTGTTCCCAGCAGCCTAAGAATATCCTGTCTCTTTCACAACACATAACTGCAGGTTGTAAAGTGAGACAAAACTTGCTGGCCTGAGTTCTCCAAAGACCTGAGCAGGCCCAGAGCTTCTGACCACAGTGACTAGTGCTCTAACCACTCACACAAATAGGTATTGATGATATGGGATTTCATGATGTTTGCAACTTGTATGAGTTAATGACTGAGGCATTAGAAACTTGGTAAGTTAATCCAAGTGGATACACAATAGTCTTGTCCTCCAGTGATATTAACTAGACCTGTGTCTCATAGTGTTGGAATATATAATAGGGAGCCTGAAAACTGATATTCCTCTTTTATGTAAGGCAACCTTTAGAAATCTAATACCTCCTTTGAAAAGTCCAGTATGTTTAAATTAATGCAATTTGGCTGGTTTGAAGATTGAAAATAGGTTAGCATTAAGGCCATGATTTCTTTAGTAATTACTTTTTCTATTGGTAATAACTGTTTCTTTAGAAATGACATTAACATTCTACCAAAACCCAGCAGTAATCCAAAAGTTAATGTTCTGTTCATTTATAATTATATTTAATTCATATTTATGAGTTGTTGGGAGGGAGGAGAAAGAAAGGAAGTGAGTTTTTAAAATGTAACAGAAGAAACAAGTTAAAAGCAAAATTTTTCCTAAATCTGGAGGATATATCAAGTCACTTGAAGTGGGAAAATTTAATTTTTTAAATACACAGTTATCAGATTTTATTAGGTACTAATGAAAAAGTCTATATTTATATTATTTCCTAGTGTCAGTAAGTGAGTTCGGTTGATAGATTTTCTCCATTTTTTCTTTTTTTACTAAGCAAAATATTAGCATAAACATCCCTATGATTTTTATTTCAGTAAGGCAGTTAGATTTAGGTTTTGGTTTTCTTAAACCAGGAAAAATTCTGCATCTTTAAACAATCGTTGAACAAGTAGCTTTGTGTTGTTTTCTTTGAATTGTCCGTGAAGCCTGATGTATTATTAATGAATTAATTTTGTGTTGGTGGAGGCCTGTGAATAGCATTCTGTGAATGGGCAGTTGCCTAGTGGGGCCAGTTTTGGCTGCTGTCATTTAACATGTGTTGCTCTATTGTGAAGTCTTATCCAGCCGTAGGACAATGCTCATTTAATCCACCATGATGGGACCTACACACCCTGAGCCCAAGTTGGATGCCAGGGTCAGTTACCCAGCAGCTCAGGCTGGGGCACTGCTCTGCCTCACTGCCTCACTGCCTAGTCGCTGTAATCATTTTGCCTACCGTTAATTTTCCCTAAACCAGGGAAAACCCATCTGTGAGCAGTGTGGATGTTCTCAAAAGAGATTCCAAACGGGTGGGCTGGGGTGTTGCCTTCATTCCAGAGTGGGGGCAGCATTCCAGGGAGTAAGTTCCTTCCTTCCTCCTGGAAATGGAAGCGTCTGGGCCCACGAGATCCCTGATGTTCTGAGGTCCAGAGTAGCAGATGGCATTATGATTTTCCAAATCCTGATGAACATTCTAACTGAACTTGTTCATTTCACAGTATGTAGTTCTATTTTTTTTTTCACTTCCTCTCCCTCCCTCCCTGCTCTCTTCCTCTCTTTGTTCCTCTCACACTGACTTATTTTAAACTGATGCAGTATCTCCTTTAGCCAGCTTAAAATTTCCTTCTCTCTGTGTTTATTTTATGGAACCAGGTAAGGCACAGTTTCACATATAATTCTCAGCCTTTGAGTCCTGCTGACATAGCCCTTGAGTTTGTTTATAAAAATGTATAAGCAAATACCGCCAGCACTACTATAGCCACTGGAAGTTCTGTTTTTCCCTTATTCATAGCTTGCAGTGCAGGTGGTGAATGGCAGTAATTATTTTAACTAACAGTCGAGTGAACATTCAGGGGGACATACAGTGGCAATGTGGACTTTGGCTATCATTGAGTCTCAGAGTCTGACTTGATAGTGTTATGGCTTGTTGATTTTTCAGGCCACGGACCTGCCAGGTGCTTGCCCTTGAACAGTGCATGGATGTAATTCAGATGTTTCAATGTTGACCCCTTGCCTATGAAAAGAGGAATAATTCCTCTCATTTAGGAATCTGTTAAGGGTTATTTTTCTCTCGTAGATGTTCCACTTTTTTTTTAAATATAGTGAGTGTATGATCTACTTTTAAGATTGCTTTTAATCAGCACTTCTACACATAGTACCATGGTGAAACACCAGTGTGTATATTAACATTATAATTTAGGTCCTGGATCAAACATGTAGCTGGACTTCTCCTGAGGAAAAAACATTGACCTTACCAGTGTATGAAATTCAAACACTATATAGGGACAAGGTAAAACCACAGGTAGGAATTGCTGAATAATTACCTTTAGACCAGCCTGAGCAGGAGGCTTCCCACGAGGGTGAGCTCATTTAATGGTTCCTAAAACTCAATCTCGTGGATGTCAATGGTCATGCTTGATTATTTGCAGCAGTGTTTTATGAAAAAGCAATAGAAATGCATTGGGAGGCTACAGAGAAAGGGGACAATAGCAGGTTTTACTTTTGTAAATGAAATCCCTTCGGTGTGAGACAAGCATGTTTTCCGCTGCTCTGCCTCCACCATCGGAAAGGGAGAGTATGTGGATGCTAGTGTGCAAGTGAGTGGGTATGTGTACTGTTCACACAGGCACCTCTAAATAATGCTGTGGACTAAAGCTTATGACCACAGATACCTAAAATAAATAGAGAAAAACATATGTTCATTGGCTTTAGCAAGGAAGCAGTTTTGCAAATATGGTTTAAGTGATTAATGCATTTCCCAGTTCTCTACCTACCTATTTTCTTTATACACACACAAACACACACACACACACACACACACACACACACACACACACACACTAGAGGCCTGTTGCACGAAGATTCGTGCAAGAATAGGCCTTCCTTCCCCTGGCTGCCAGCACCGGTTTTCCTCTGGCACCCAGGACCCAGGCCTTCACTCCGGCCGCCGCCTTCCGCCTTTGCTCCAGCCTGAGCGCTGCTCCTGTAACTCCCTCCGCCCCCCGCCCTCCCCCTCATAGCAGGCGTCCTGTCCCGCCTGGCCGCTCCGCACCCACATATGCAAATTAACACGCCATCTTTTTTTGGTTGATTTGCATAGTCACTCCTGATTGGCTGGTGGGTGTTGCGGAGGTACGGTTGATTTGCATATTTCTCTTTTATTAGTGTAGATATATATATATTATTGATTTCAGAAAGGGAGGGAGAGGGGGAGAGAGATAGAAACATCAATAATGAGAGAATCATTGATCGTCTGCCTCCTGCACGTCCCCCACAGGGGATGGAGCCCGCAACCCGGGCATGTGCCCCAACCAGGAATCGAACCACGACCTCGTGATTCATAGGTCAATTCTCAACAACTGAGCCACACCAGCCAGGCATATCTACCTATTTTCAAAGAATTTTATAAAACACCAAGAACTTTGCCATATGTTTAGAAAATGCCTAAGTAAATGTAAATATTTTGAATGACAAAAAATTGGTAGACTAACTGAAGGCTTAGTTTTGACATTAATGATAAAGTTGGTTCCTCTCTTATCCCAATACTGAGGAACTTCTAAAACAAATTTAGGAGAAAAGGAAAATGGGAAAAATCTTTATAATCTCAATTCAGTTACCTAGAGACAGATAATTTTAGACCTGTTCATTTAAATGTGTTTTTTATCAGCCATCTGGTTGCAATGTTCACTTAGCTAACAGCTTGTTCTCCCTTGATTTAGGGGTTTTTGGTAAGATAAGGTGGGTAGTTCTCTACCTACCTATTTTCAAGGAATTTTATAAAATTGGCAGAAACTCAGGCCTTTTGCCCCTGGTTCCAGATCCATCTGAGACAAGTTAAATGAGCTGCTACTGTCAGCTCGGACCCACTGGACAGAACTTCACACCAAAATGCCCACACATGTAATTTGTCACATCTGGCAACCCAGAGCAGGGGGCGACCCAGTGTGGAAATTGAATCATCTTTCACTTTCTCTGCTCAGGACTTGATGTGGAAAGGGATGAGTAAAAGGGGGCTTTCTGGTCTCCAGCTGAGGAGGGTCAGAGGCTTTCTTTTCTGATGGTATCTACCTGCAAGCTCTCCTAAATTTAAAGCCTCATTCCCAGCCCAGCACTGTTCCCTGTAACACCCCACCGATTAGGTCAGTTCCGTCTGCATTGTGAAATCAAACATACACATAATTTCAGAATACTGATTGTTCCCTCAAACCGTTGCCACATTTTTAAGTAAGTATTTTTAAAAAGCATTGACTACATTTTTATAAATCTAATGCATTTAATTAACTATCTTAAACTAGGCTCTCGAATTGCACTTTGAACAGATAGGTTTTTGGTTTGTAGATTAGCTTTTGCAGATATGTTTAAAGGTAAGGTCCAGGTTATTTTGGGGTTTTGGTTTTGTGTCTACTTTTTTTTTTTCCTCAAATACCAGTAAACTAGGTTTCCTCCCCAGTGGAGAACAAATTTGCCCTGTGGACTCTGCCAGTTGTCTAAGACATTTAAGGCAGTAAACAGTGGAGAATCCAAAACCAGTCTGGGATCTGACAAAGCAAAATGCTGTTCTGCCTGACCTGAAGCCACTGGAACCACAAATGACCTTCGACCCTGGCAATGTGGATAGAAGTAAAGCCATCTAAGAGAGCTGTTCGATTAGTATGAACCCCCGTGCATATGACCAGGAATTGCTGGGCCAGGCTAAAAAAACATTACACATGAATTAAAAGGTTTATTTTTTAAATGTTAGAGCATAATTCTCAACACTGGTCAGGCTCCAAGTGATTCTGTGATGGACCTGTTGGTTTGATGGTTTGAGACCATGAAGTCTAGAAATAGGCTATTTTAAAAAGTTAGAAGGCTTGCCATATTTTATTTAACTTTTCAGGCTGGTTTAATGTAACCACAGCACAATTGTCCTTAGAATTCACCAGTGTTACCAACACCTGAGAGTTTTGAGACGTTGCCCTTCTATCATCCTCATGTTTTACTGCTAATAAGTATAAAATCTTAATTTGAAGGAATGTCTGTTTTGCACAAAGAGAAGGGAACAGGACACAGATTAATATGGTCAAGGTCCCTTCACCCCCAGGTGTTGTCTGGAGTAAAGAAGGAAAAAAATAGGAGAGCAAAGAGGTGTCTCACAGCCTTCCAAACACTTACACTTTGTTTTCCCATCACTCTCCTCTCAGAACTCAGGTACCTACCAGCCAAACTGCATCAAGCCCCCAGTTCTCCCAGTACAGCCTGAATGCCCAGCCTTGGTCATTTCCTCCATCTTGCGGAGCTATTTTTAGGGGTATACATCTTATCCTCCATACAATTCACAGATTCTTTGAGGATGTATGTTAATTATCAATCATCCCACAGTGCCAGGCTCAGTGCCTTCAACAACTTTCTTGACTACCATAGCAGGTAGTCAAAAAAGTTGTTGAATGAATGAACCAGTAAGTTAAGTAATGAGTGATTGTGTCATTTTTATACAGTTTTCTGTCTGTGCCCTATCTGTGTCTGACTTGACCACTACATCATCGTCAAGTTCCATTGTCATCTACAATTATGAATTACAGGCAAAAATTAAATCCTCAGGTTTGGTGTTTTTGTTTTTTTTAAGTAAAGGCCCCTTAACTTTTTTCCAGTTGACTAATTATGCCAAGCTTCTTCCTTATATGTGGGCCTCATTAGAGTTTTTAAAACCAGCTCCTTGCCTTTTTCCTTTTAAACTTTCTATTTTGACATCATCTTAGATTCACATGCAGTTGTAAGAAGTAATGCAGAGACATCCTGTGTACTCTTCACCCAGTTTTTTCCAATGTTAACAGTTCATCAGTATAGTACAATATCACAACCAGGAAATTGACATTGATTTCTACCCGTGTGAGTGTGTGTGTGTGTGTGTGTGAACATTAATGATATAGATTCTTTCAAAGCCAATAATCATCATAGTTTCAAAAAACTTTGCCGTTAAAATAGTTATCTCTCTTTTAAGTAAGTCATTTCAAAAGCATTTTTCTTATTAATGGTTTCTGTATTTCGAGTATTCAGTGTGCCTGCCTGCTGTCAGTCATAAGGTGTACTTATTGGCACACTTACTCTGCAAGTGAACTAGTAGCAGCTGTGGTTGGAATTGGACTGCCTTTTCCCACCTCCCCTCCCCCACCACTTTGAGTGAACAGGTATACACACACACACACACACACACACACACACACACGCACACTGATTTTCTGCTGCTTGCCTTTTTTTATGCCTGAGTACCTTGCTGACAAGTGCTAATAACAAAATACCAGAGAGAGTCCAGTTGAAGTTAGCATACATTAAACATTCTGAACTTGTCCTTTTGCTCATAGATTGTGCATAATTAATAATTAAACAGTTTCAGTTGTAATGGGTTGACCTTCCTGAACTGTTCATTATTCACAAGGCAAAGGCATCACTCAAACTTTTTTCCCATTGTCCTTCGCTGCTCTCCGCATGCCGCCTGCTTGTGTTCCTGTTGTTTAGCAAAAGGGGCTGACCAGGTAGTTACTGAGGCCTCAGAGACTTGGAGACGGTTCGCCTTGATGGCCAGGATTGCTTACTGAAGTGGTTCTTAACAGCTGTTTGTATGTTACGGTTGCTGCTCCATAGAGCTCAGGTTAAGGCTTTTGGTTAAGGTTGTGTCCACTGTTTTGTTCCATACCTCCATGCTTAGATGCTAAATGAATAGCATCCCCAAAAAAGCCCTTAAGGTGAAGTATGGCACGCAGGGTCTTAAAGTGAGTGACTTTTATTAACAATTTGGAGTCCGTTTCAGCCAGTCCTGAGAGTTATTAGTGTAACTGCTTCTCCAATTTGTGTTTATATTTTTGAAATATGTTCTTCATCTGGCCTGAACCCATATTTCACAGAGAGCAGTTCTGATAAGGAGCAGCAACTAGCTTAGTAGCTCCTCTCAGCCCTGTGGCACGGTTCTCGGTCTCCCCCAACCCTGGGTGCCTGGGTGCTTTCCCTCCCTGGGAGCCTCTGTGAGGCTGGAGCCGCTTTCCCATGAGCCTGCCTACCTCCTTCAGACAGATGTGAATTGCATAATGAAAGGGGCAGCTTCTTGGAGGTGTTTTACCTCCTGATCTAAACTAACTTCTAATTTTACTTGCTTAAAAATGAGAAAAGTATCCTTTAAAATCCTCCAGTGGTGTGCACACTGTCAGGTCTATTCATTTTCTTCCTTCCGGAGCATTAACAGCCACGTGCTTCTGTGGCATGGGGGGCCCTCAGAGGACCCCTGTGCCCTGTGTTTCTGCCCTGACCACCATCACCTCATGCGTCTGTCTTCTGTGTCTCAGAAAATTCTCCTTTGAGGTGTGCAAGAGACAGGGATTTTAAAATGAAAATAAATACCTGGCATTATGCATGTGGGATTAGAATCCCCCCTCTATCTTCGATGAGTGATTCTTTCCAGGCACCAGTGAGATGAGACTCTACCCTTGGTGAGTCTGCAAAGTCCACGTGGGCTGGCATTTTCACAAGTAAAATAAATTATTCATGGTACCACCCAGTGTTCCTTAGTTTTATGTTATGAGGAACTTAACAGGCTACAATATCAGGTCTTAAATAAAATTAACTATCCATGCAAAGATGTCACATCTCCTCATTTTGTTCCTCATCCATGTTAAAATGACATCTTCATCAAGTTTTCTAGCTTATAAATCATTAATTTACTCTTGGTATCATACTTTGAAATGAGGCCCATATTAGCATCATGCTTTATACCAAGATATTTTTAGAAAACCAGCACAGAATTTTAACCATCTTGGTAAATATTCAGCCACATTAAGACAGTGGGCTTTTATTTTCCTAAACATTGCATTTTAAAGCAGCTGTTACTCAGACACTTCCAGTACCACAGCCTCCAAAAATATTTCTGGAACGAATGACTTAGAGAACTGACAACCTGATCAGAGTCCATAATTTTTGTACCTCAGACTTTGAACTATCTTTGCACTAATAGTTCTTGAGACAGTAAAACGTCATTTCTTGAACTGGGCCTTGTAGAACCTTGCAGGCTTGGTGATATATATGGCTTTCCTAAAACAGGCTGGGCTGAAATTGATATCATGGTTTATTTTTGCTCTTCAAACCGATGGGACTTCTGTGACCATTTTATAGTACCTTTATCGAAGACTTGTCATCTCACTGCGTGCCTTGTTTCTTTTGAGCAGACGATTTCATCAGCCCCCCATTTTTCATGTCCTCTCTATGTAATGCCGGCATGTAATCCTTTGAACTTGGCAAGATTTTATTTCACTCCCATGTTCCTTTGTTTTCCTTTCCTCTTGGAAGCCTTTCTCTACTGATGAGAATTTTAAGTTTACAATGACTAACCTTCCCCTCCTCTGGATGAAAAGAGCTCATGCAAAGAGGACAGACAGGCAAAAGCTAAGAAACATTTTGTTCACATTCCTTTTCTTTTAACCTCTTTGGGATTTTTTATTTTTTATTTTTGGCTGCTTTGACCCCCTCAGTTCCTTTTGATTCAATTGTATTTTCCAGCAGTTTCCAATTGTTTGAATTG
Source organism: Plecotus auritus (assembly GCF_963455305.1). Lineage (NCBI taxonomy): Eukaryota > Metazoa > Chordata > Mammalia > Chiroptera > Vespertilionidae > Plecotus > Plecotus auritus. Next base: position 47,928,218 of record NC_137770.1, on the reverse strand, counting down.
GAAACAAAGCCTTAATAAGAGTTCTAGTTAATTTTCTGTCTTGTAATTACCAATCTCATTTTTCTGATAATTGGCCACAGCAATTATATGTATATTTACTAATCACATAGGGGGCTGTGTGATTGTATCTATCTGCCACCATTGATAATGACACACATATTGCAGAGGTGCTTTTATCATCTTCTTTTTTCCACTACATCAAAGCCATTTCCTCTCGTTCTCAGTAATGAATACATGCATGCATTTGACACAGTTGTGTGCTAGAGAAATTGTTTGGCTCCCACCAAATGCTGCATGCTCTGAGTTTCTTGCCTGCAGCGCTAGAAGGTTGTATGTAATGATATATTGCTCATCCAAATGGCCAAAGCACTCCAAAGCACAGTGAGATTAAAATAAGTCATTCCTTTGTTAATTTAAATAGGTGCATGTATCATACTTTGCAGGGCACTTTGTGTAGGGATGTCAGGGAGGAAAGAAAGCCGCCGAAAGGTATTTTTAATAGCAAATGAGAATAGATGAGAATGGAGTCATTTGCAGCTGCCTACTTTATGTGGTTTTCTTGTTCCAACTGTAGGTCTAATGAGATGACTGTTAAAGTACTCTGCAGTGTAATTTCATTACATCCTGAGCCGTTACACTATAAACACAGTGGCGCTCTCTGTCATTCTTGGAAAAACTCCTAAATTCTTAAAGCCTTCCTTTGCGAGTGGAATGGGGTTTGCTCCCTGTGTTAAGCGGTTGTTGTCACGCATTTGTTGCTGTGTAAGTTATCTGCTCCTTAGAGTGACACCACCTCCACCCCAGTTCAGTGTGGTGGTCAAGGTGGGAATTTTTCTTTATATGTCTTTAATTCACTGGCTTCCTCATCTGATGAGTTGGCCTAGGCTGGCAAATAGGCTGAAATTCTTTTTCAGGAAAGCTTTTCCTATAAAAGCCTTTCTAGTAAAGTTTCAAAAAAAAAAAAAAAATCTGGCCCAAATGATTGTGTTAGGGGCAAGCAGTTAAGAGCAGTTGAATATACAGATGAATGTAAATAAAAAGGGAAGTGTAAATAAGTAGCAAATCCAGTAAAAGAAACAAAGGTCAACACAAGAATAATTCCACAGCTCTTTGTTAATTACAAGACCATTTGTGTTACTTAAATAATCATTAATTTCTCATTTACACTTTCGTACCTTCTTGCCTACCCTGTGGCTATCATTGTCCTTCTTTCACCTCCCCTCCCTCTTTGTGCTCCTGTTTCTCACCATTTAAATGTGTGTGGCTTTAAATTTGGCATTTTACATAAGCAAGTGAAAGAGGGTATAGATGAGGCCTATAATTGGATGAGGCCTTGTTTTCCTTTCCACGGGGTGGTGAATCCTTGTTATATACTCATCTTTATACTGTTACTTTGGTGGAGGAGGAAGGGCATAAAGAAAGATAAGGAATTATTGTGACTTTTGGTGACTTGTTTTTCCTCCATCCCAGGATTCGCCCGTCCTTCCGGTTGGAGAGTTCTCCGAGCCATTTGTACATTTCATCACTCAGTGGTGAGCCTGTTTGCAAACATGCCATGCCCTCAATGTAAATGATACATGCCATTAACTCGGAGGCTCCGTGAGACCTTATGGCTCTCCCTGCTTCTTTTTAGAGATGGGAGGGACTTCAGGGCCTTGGGCAGATGGGGCAGCAAAGCTGAAGAAATTGTTTAAATTATGTAAACGTTATTTACACAAAGGGTTGTAAATGTATTTCAGAGGCTTTTTCTGTTTTAGCAAACTGCTGAGAGTCAGGCTACTTCTTTGAGCCCAGATACTATTGCTATCCACTTTTTTTTTTTTTTTTTTAAGAAATACACAGTTTTATAGCTCCGATTGAACAGACATATGAAGCTTATTTTTATTAATGTAACCTCAAGTTACCCATAAAACTGTCTGTCACTTAGTGGAAGCAGCATAGTTTATTAATTCATTTGATTTCCAGTAAATAACTTTTATCTTTGGTTATATTTTAAACACAATACTGGTGTCCCGTTTCAATGAATTTTGATGCTTGAAAGACTCTGAAAACATGGTTCTGTCAGGTCCACTTTAAGCATTAAGGAACTAAGAAGAACCTCAGAATTTAGATCAAAGGGCCCCTCAGAGTCTCCAGGCAGCCCCTTGTCATTTTACACCTGAGAAAACAGGCATTTTTCTGCCGAGGGTTCTTTTCAGCTTTGCCTTTTTCCTCCCAGTAGAATGTTTTCTTTTATGAGCCCTTCACATCACCCACCTCTCCCCGACTCGTTCGGCAGCACTTATGTGGCCTTGGAAGACCCAGTTGTCCACTGCCCTCCTTGTGCCCTCTTCCTCCCCCCAGCATGGAGAGAGAAGGAAATTGGGAGCAGAGGAATGACCACCCCAAAACAGGAGACAGAGCCAGCTAGAGCCTGGTCTGGACATGCTGGAGCTCCTTCATAACTACCTTCACTTCTCTTCGCCTTCACCCAGCTCCTTACTCCATCAGCCCTTCAGAGACGTGTCCACTGGTGGACAATGAGCCCTCCACTCCTGCGGTGCCCTGGAACGGTGCGATCGGGAGGCCTCGCTAAACTGAAATGGTTGCACTGTCCCCATCCCCGCCCCCATGATCCATCTGGTGATTACGCTAAAGTGAAACCAAGAAATATTCCTTAATATAAATGTCAAGCTTTATCACCTTTTTGACTAAGTGTAATATGTTACCTCTTAATAAAAATGTCTCATACAGTTTATATTTCACAGGAAAAAAAAAATGTAGAGAAGAGATTCCCCCCCCCACTTATTTTTAAAATTTTATTAACACTGTTTCTATTTATTTTAAATACTTACATAATATTCTGTCGCTTTTAAAAACTGTTTTCACTCTGCAAACAGTTTTTTCCAAATTATGCCATGTTGGAAAAGGATGCGTGTTGGTTAATATTAGAGCCATTATTCAGAAATATTTTTAGTCTTTCTTAATTTCCTTCTCATGGAATTCCTAGAAACACTCAGAAGCACATATGGGAATGCCCTGTTTTGAAATGCAGAAATTGGAAAACAAACCGTGCGATTCCTAAACGGCCTGGAGCGCCTGGTTTGGGCATCACTGGCTCCAGAGACGTTGGATTTCGTTGGATTTGTGACAGGATGACCATGCTTATCTCTAGCTCACTGTGTGGGCTGAGACCAACCTGGGGGTGGGGCCAGCTCTGCAGACAGGAAAAAAGCAGATACTATTTTTGCCTTCCCTCCCATCCAAAAAATTAATCAGCTGTTATATAAAAGTTTTATAGAGACAGAGGGAGAATAACCTGTGTTGAAATTTCCACAGATGTCATGCTGAAACAGAAATGATAATGGGTAATAGCCTTGTTTTCCCAGGAGATACAGCTACTTTGGAATGTCAGATTAGGACTGTTCCCAACTCCACCGGCAAGACAGCTTGAATTACTTGCTAATGGATGCAGTGTTTGAGAGGTGCATATGGTTATTTATAGGGAAAGCAAATGTCCTTGATGCCATTAATGGCTCATAACTACGGTTCTTGTTTACCAAATGATCATTAAATCTCTCTACTTAAAAAAAATACTGTCAGCAATTGCAGAGATTGTATGAAGGTTAGAGGTTGCCTTATATAAAGAAAAACCATCTGTGTGATTTTCCAATAGAAGCAGCAATTTGTCTTCATGACTTCAGCCCACAGACACTCTAAGTTTTGTATAAATACAGTTGTCTCGTGCAGGTGCTTTATCACGTAGCTGAGTACACACTACAGCTACTAATTGTATCTATTGCACTAAGACAAGAAATATTTTACATGAGGAATGTGATTCTTTAAGCAGCTTAAACAAACTTAAGTTTTTCCACAGCTGTTTAATGAATTGGCAACTTGATTGTAGCCAAGATAAATGAAAGTCAAGATTATGTAATATTAACCCATTTGTAATTTTGTAGCATTATCTAGATTCCTGGCCTCTTTTATTTATTGTTATTTGGAGTAACAATGATGACATGAGATGTTTTCTCATTTGAGCTGATAGTCATGTTTCTTTTATTATCTTATCCCAATTACCAAAAAGTGTATTGTTCCCTAAATTTAAGTTTGAAATAAATTGACAACTGAATCAGGAAGAGAATATTGCTGCTTTTTTTTCCACATTAGTTTCAAAAGTAGAATTAAGATAAATTTAAATTCATTATCTGTATTGCAAAAGTAATTTTAAAAAATTTGTGTGTGGGTGTGTTTCTGATTCTTGAGATCCCCCAAAGTCTGATTAATGAAAGGCCAAAGTAAAAGAAAAGGAATATACAGGCATTGCTCGGAGATATTGCGGGTTCGGTTCCAGACCACCATAATGAAGCAAATATCACAATAAAGCGAGTCATAATCTTTTTGCTGGTGGAGGGTCTTGCCTTCAGTTTGTAAAAAACGCAACATCTGTGAAAGCACATTAAAACGAGATGTGCCTGTACCTTGGCCAAGAATTAAACATGATGAATTTTGATAACACCCCAGATCCAGGGAAAATAGTCAGTAGTGGAAATTATAGCACAAATTTACAAGTGATATAAATATTAGGCGTTTTGTTTTTCTTCTTACAGCATGCGGAAACAGCCAAAAGAAAGGCCAGCACCTGAGGAATTGATGGTAAGTAAATTCTTTCACTTACATTAGACTTCTCCATTTATATAACTGCTTAGCATTCTGTTAAAAGGACCAGAGTGGAATTGTGGAATTTGAAATATCCACAGGCTCTAGAGAGGCACCCGTATATACTTAATTTGAGTAGGTGTGTTTGAAGCTCCGATCCTCAGCTAGTAGTTTTTACTTTTTTAAAAGCCCACCACCATTTTGAAACTCAGTGCAGAGTTCTTCCTTTGCCTTCTACTTCAGGGTCATAAATTAATCTAGGCTCCGCCTCATCCTCATTTGCCATGCCAGCCTCTCAGAACTCAAAAGATTGGTCACAGAGAAGATAGCGTGTTGAGTTTTTAGTGCAACCCTACAGGAAATTTTGAATGTAGCCTAGAGTCCTCTTGATGTAGAATGAAATTATATTGGCTGCAAAAGATCAAGTTAATGTGAACCTTTGGTCTTTCCTCAGAAAGACAACCCCAAGGCTGCTGGTGCTGTGTTCTCAGCTCCAAGATCGCTTTCTTTGATTGCAAATGACAGTTTTTAGTCAAGCAGGGAGAGGAACAGAGATGCTCCCTAACAATTCCCAAATGGTCATTTGTTTAGTGCAGATTGTTGAGTTGACAGTGCGCAAGCTGTTTAAGTAACGTTAGAATTGAGCATTCCTAAGTAATAATTATAGTCTCTTTCTAATGCTTTGCATACCATTCCCCGTCTTTAGATTGTTGCTGTCAGAGCAAATTCCAGCCTATTTTCTTTTGCCACTTTCAACAATACGCAGTTTGTAGATACTGGTACAGAGGTTTTCATCCATGTATTTCGTCCTAATAAACACTCTAAGTGCACAAACTTCTGTATAATACAGTTTCATCCCCAAACAAGATAACTGTCCTGTCCCTTTTGCATCGTGACTGCTTTCCAGGGAGGTAGCTTTCTCCTTCCTGTCATCCCTGGAGCAAAATTTCATTTTTCAGGGTAGTTTCAACTTAAAGAAAGTTCACCCCTAAAACCTCTATAATTTGTAGCTATGCCGGTTTCATGTCTAGAATAAACTGGTCTTGGTGGGGTGGGGTGTCTCTGTGATGGTTGGGAAATTCTTGCAGTTAGTCACATTTAAGAAAACTTGGAGCAGGTTCTAGATATGGAGCCCATTTACATCGTACATTATTATGCTGTAGCTGGATAGCATAGGGTGGCCAATAGGGTTTCATAAAACAGATACGTTTGTAAATGCATGTTTCAGTGCTGCAATGAGTTGGCCACAGATAAATAAAACATGTGTAGATGGTACATGGGGACATATGTGCTGGTAAGGAACACCATTCCAGGATGTCAGGTCATAAAGATAAGGTAAGGGTGGGTATGTTCAGTGTCTGTGTGTGTGTGTGTGTGTGTGTGTGTGTGTGTGTAGAGACACAAGGGATACATATTTCATTATCTCTCTTTACAACTATACATCCTGGTGTGTGCTGTCCCACATTTTTAATTAATAAATATCAATAAAACACAATGAAAAATTTAGTCACAGGAAGCACTATCCTATAATTAATTTAACATTATTTCTGGTGCTGCTCACAGTTTGATTTAAATGAATGGATTCTCTCAGGTATAGCAATAGTGAGGCTCCCCTGGCTTAGAAAGGGCTCAGTGAGGAGGCAGAAAACGAGTGTGTACAAGGCTCCTGTGGTCAAGGGCATTGGGCCCTGCCTGCCTTGGGCCAAAATGTTGGGCTCCTAGATGATGGGAAAGAAAGTGGATGGTCCCTGGCTTCAAGAACCTGAGTCACATCCTGGGGACCCAATCTTAAAGAACCAGTTTCTTTATTCCTTCTAGCTCTAGCATATTAATGGCTTTAATTTTTCCTTTCTCTCTCTGCCTGCAACCTATTTGATGGTGGTTCCATCTGGAAGCTGAGAGCATCCTCTGGAATGCATGAACTGTAGAGCCCGTTTGTCACTGTAGTTGGGGGCCTGCCTTTCACAAAAAGAGCAGTTTATTTCCCAAGCGTAGTAACTCCAGGCAGCTTGGGCCCCATCAGCTGTGAGGCCTGCAGTCCTGTCAAGGTTTCCCTGTGGGCCCGCATTTTCCAAATCAAAGGAAGGAAGTCAGATGGGTTGGATGGAAACATGCATACAGTCTTGCAGGGGATGCGGAAATATACAATAATAGGCAATAAAGTAATTGCCGGGAAGGACTCGGTGCTGTGGGAAATGGAGGAAAGCTACATGGAGAAGGTAGCATTTGAAAGGGCCTTTGGAGGATGGATTAAATTTTAATAGAGAGTTTCAAGGGGACATTCCAGGCAAAGCATAACTGTGTAGAGGCCCCAGACCTTTTCAGAGCAATGCAAAACCTCTGCTGTCTGCTGGACCAGAAATCCCTTCGCCATTGGCCTCGTGGAGTCCCACACCCACAAATGTGGAGTTCACATAGGCAACATATTCACCCCCGGCTGTGCAGTCTGCTCAGAAATTCCATTTCTTATAGAAGGAACCCTAGTGTCCAGGCCTGAAACTGACTGACACAGAAGCAGCGCACCCACCCACACATGCCTTTTTCCCTGAGTGAATGCTCTTGAGTGGACTCCCATTCAATATAGGGACTCACCTTTTGACCCAACAAAGGAAAGCAGCCGTGCAGGCAGCTAAGAACATCAAGCATGCCGACACAACCAGACAAGACCCCACACGCCCTCTTTCTGCTCCTGCAATGCCGATGCCAGCATGAAGGGACACACCTTTCAATCACCCAGAAGTGTGTCGCAGGAAAGACCTCTGTCTGTGCTGCCCCAGCTCTGTGACCTGGCCCAGCAGACTTAGAGAAAAGTTCCCAGGCTGCAGCAACTCTGGAGGTGCAGACAGAATGTTCCGCAGGCCTCAGACAAGCAGGGATGTCACGGCTCATGTAAAGGAAAAAACAGAAAATAGCTTCCGCTGGTCAAAAAGGATTGGTGAGGCTGCAGCAAGAAAGGGGAGGACAATGATGCAAAGATGGTAGAGAAATTGTCCCAGAATGTCAATAATCGGACTGAGAAAGCAAAAAATTAAAAATCAGACTCTCAAATTCAGGGACAGAGACAGCCTAGATGGGAACACTGAGATGGAGAGGTCCGAGTCTGGTTTGCTATTCAAAGTATATGTTTAAATATTTTTTAATAAAAGGGATTTGATGAGAAACATTATGGTATAGGCGAGAGAACCCCTTCTGCAGAATTAATCTTCCTTTAGGGTCAGGCTGTGACTTAGCAGGGAAGGCCTCCACACTTCGCTTCCTTTAGCAACTCCCAGTTCCTTCCCCACTGAGTGTCTTCATCTGCAAAATGAAGGGGAGGACTAGATCAGCAGTCCCTGACCTAGGGTCTGGGACTTCAGGAAGTCTGTGAGAGCCCCTGAAATTACATCTCAAATCAGGCATGCATGTGGGGATTTGCTGCTTTTTTTTCTTTCTTTTTTTTTTTTTCTGAAAAGGGATTCATAGCTGTCATCAGTTTTTCAAAGGGGACCATGACCCTGAATGATTGTTAAAACTCCCTCGCTACCTTCCCATTCTGTTAGTTAGAGCTTTGTGGCCAGGACCAGAACAGAGCTCTGAAGTGAGGCATTCAATGGGAGGGTAGTTGCTTGGTGTGGGGGAGGGAAGGAAAGATCTTCTCTGTGGGATGGGGCAGGGCCTCCCACCAGCTGTCAGGATGCCCTTTCACCTCCCAGCCCATCCTGACTGTGGGCCTTGGCTTAGCAAGGAGGGTGTGGGCCATGGACACCTCTGCAGTTACAGTTTGGGTGCAGAGTCCTATAGATCCTTCTGTGCATTTAAAGTATTTCCAAAAGCTTTCCATGTCTAAGCTCTATTTAATGGAATCTATGCATAGTAAGTAATCAGGTCAGAAGCAGCAGCACCCGGTTTGAGATCAATCGCTGGCTAATACTTTATCTAGGCCACTTTATTATCTCATGCTGATCCGATTCCCATTCTCCTCCGCTTTTGTAGCATGCACTTCGGCTGTGGTAAGAGTACGTATCACATACATATTAAAAACATATACCCATTCTATCTGTATGTAAATGCGTGAGGCACAGCTGGATATTGCAGAGGAGTTTGATTTACTAATAGTTATTATCTGTTCTAGCTGTTCAGTGGCAGAGAGAATTTCAGAGAAACAAGCTGGTGCAGAAATTGCCTTTATGCTATTGCTATACTGCTTTAGTAATTGTTTAAAAATGCGGGTTTTCTCCTTAGGTTCCTTTAATGCCTGTGTTTTTTTGTTGTTGTTTTTTTTTGTTTTGTTTTGTTTTGTGCATTTCCATGTACATTCCGGAGCAGGGTGTCCTCGTTTAGCATTTCCTCAAGTTTGGTTTCAGGCTCCTAAGAAGAAACATAGAGAGCAGTTTGCAATTGAAATCTGACGTTTTGCTTAGAAAGCAAGTAAATAGTGTGACTTCAAGTACATGACGCAGGTGTGGGTCTTGAGAAAGAGATGTCAGTTATAATCAAAATAGTACTTTTATATATTTTCCTTCTAAACCCCAGCAGCTGCAAATGTGAAGGCATCTCATTTCTCAGAGGAGGCTTTATGTGTAAGAGGTGGTATTGTTTGGGGCTAATAAACACCAAACTGCTCCAGAAAAATCTGTTTAAACATTTAATTACTTGCAAAGAGATGTTAACTTGCTTAACTCCTCTAAATTAAATTGTCACTGGTAGCTTTTCTGCTTATCCAAACCTGATTGTAATTACATTTTCAGATAGTTTGATTGGTTGTTCTCTCAAGTTAATCAAAGTATGTGATAAATTAGGCATCTATGTGGTCTCTCTTAAATTTTGGAGAAATAAGCCCTGGCCAATATGTTTAGTGGTTAGAATGTCGGCCCACACACCAAAGGGTCTCAGTTTCTATTCCTGGTCAAGGGCACATAACTGGGTTGCTCCTCCCCCCCCCCCCACCCCCCAATCCCCAAAATCTGGGCACGTGCAGGAGGCAACCAATCTATGTTGCTCTTTCACATCAATGTTTCTCTCTCTCTCTCTCTCTCTCTCTCTCTCTCTCTCTCTCTCTCTCTCTCCCCCCCTCCCTCCCTCCCTCCTTGTCTCCCTCTCTCTCCCTCTCTCTCTGTCACCCTCCCTTCCTCCCTTACACTCTCTCTGAAGATCAATGGGAAAAAAAAATATCCTTGGGTGAGCATTAACCAAAAAAGGTTTGTTGTTGTTTTTTGAGAAATCACATTAGATTTTGTCTCTCCACTCTAATTCCAGTGTGACTTTTGGGTTTATACTCAGATGGCTTTGTTCATCATCATTCTACCTAAACCTTTTGACCACCATGAAAGACAAAATGCACCAGACAATTAAGGAAATTATTTTATTCAGTTTGCAATAGGGAGAATGTTAATTAATAAGGAATGTCTCAAATAAAAGAGAGGGAGCCAAGGTTATGGAGGCAGGTAAACAAGGAAATTAATCAGCCAGTGCCATGGAAGTCATGAGGAAGGATGGGAAAGGGTCTCACCTCTGTGATAAGGGTGGTTCTCTGTGGTTAAGGAAAGAGTAGGGCAGTTTCTCATCTGTCACTGCTTTCTGGGAGCACAAGGGCTCAGGTAAAATTCACCACCTTCTACTAAATGGAGCAAGGATGAATTTCGGTTTATTTTGATCCAGGTCCTAGTGTGTCCTAAGCAAGTGTGCAGACAGGCCCATTTCTCCAGCTCCCTTGCATAGTGCTCAAAGGATCACTGTGCTTGCAGACTAAGCTTTTTAAGACACTAATGATGGTTTAATAAGCAGTTTTGAACTTGGTTGTAGTTGATTACATTTCAACTACAACATGCTATTGCCTGTGTCCTGTATAGCATATTTTAAAATAGACCATTAGGGCCAGACTCATACATGTGTCTCTTAAAGATATTTTTGCTTTAGGTTATTCATTTGGAGGTGCAAATTAGTTCATTATTGAGGTACCCAAAAATTGCAGGGAGAAACCCGGCTGGGATTGTAACTTCAGCTAAATATTTCCTTCAAGCGCAAAAGGCATCCCAGAAGCCTGGGGGCTCTACACAGGGTCCAGTTGACAACCGTGTAATGATTTCTTATTATTTTCAAGTTCTGAAGGCCATTAAAATCGTCTGTTTATGTCTGCTTATCAATAGGAATCCACTAGTAAGAAGTTGATTTTAGCTTTTTAATTGCACATAATTACAACAGCAGAATCACTGTCTGGATGCTTGAGATCGCACTAAATCAGACAACTTTAATTTGAAATTTTGATGACACGTTAACACTTCAGCAAGAACAGAGAGATTATAACCCCAGAAAACAAGCTTTGTTTTTCCATAAATGTGACTGCTTAATCTTTTCACAAGACTTTCGCAGATAAATGTGTGAGTATTTATATACATGCACATAGCAAGAGAGATACAGATAGATAAATCTGTCACTCCTTGATCATGGTAGTATGACAGGTTTAATTTCCCAGTTAAGGATAACTTTTTTTCTCCATCAGTCAAGTCAGATCTCTTAATATAGTGATGATTTGCCTGTTTAAGATTGCGGTTTTTTGAACTCCTGCCTGCAGTGCTGCTTTTTTGTTTTACTGCACTGACTGTCATCTTCCAGCATCACGTTTCAGGGCACAGTGAGGCTGTGTAACCTTGACCACAGCGGAGCTCAGTTACCTGGAAGGCATAAAGTGATCGATCAGGGCGCTCTGCGGTGTTGTGCCACATCCTCGGAGGGATGAGCTGGGACTTTGGAGTGTGTGGCACGTTAGTTCCTCATCGGCAGTTTCTGTTATCTGGTGGGTGGCCTTGGCCCAGAAATCCCTCCTCTCCCCTGTCCTGGAGGGTCTCATCCTCCTCCTTCAGCTTTTCCCCGCTCTTCCCCTTCACAGGGCTCGCTCTTCTCTCCAGAATTTATGGTCTCCAACTTGGACCAGCACTTAATTGTATGAATTACATAATTCATCTTATGTTTACAAGTGGGTTATGTAGCACAGTGGTTTCTAACCCGGGCAACTCATCAGAGTCATCTGAGTTAAAAAAAAAAGAAAAAAAAAATCTCTAGATCCCAACTCAGGTCAAGGAATCTTTGGTATTTGTACCAGGGAGCAGGTACTTTTTTATTTTTAAAGCTCTCCAGGTGGTTATAAGGAGCTGCCAGAGGAAAAACGCACTGATTTTTTTCTTTAATCCTTACCCGAGGATACGTTTTTATTGGTTTTAGAGAGAAGGAAGGGAGAGGGGGAGAGAGAGAAACATCAGTGTGAGAGAACAACATCGATCAGCCGCCTCCTGCGCACACGCTGACCAGGAATTGAACCCGCAACCCAGGCATGTGCCCTCACCAGGAATCAACGCTCCAACCAACTGAGCCACACCGGCCAGGGCTAAAAACTCACTGGTTTTTTAATGCCTTTTTCCTCCAACTAGAGTATGAGTTCCTTGAAGGTGGGTCATGGTCTTAGAACTCAGTGCCTAACTTGGTTCTGTGCCACTGTTATTCAGGCCCTGATCTAATTAAAAGAAAAGAAATCACTATCGATACTTTGTATGTGCCATTCTCTCTAATCCATTTTAAAAAAACACCGTGCTAGACAACAGATAAGTACAAACAAATGTCCCTTGTGCTGCAGGAACGCACAGGGTAATCTTGAGGAGACTGACAGAAGAAGAAGCAAGCCACCCTGGGCATTGTGATGTCATACTAGTTAGGGTGACCACACTAGAATACATGGTCAGAGGTTTTTGTTTAACCTCCTGTTAGGAGAGGTCATGTGGGTAAAATAATTTGGTGCCAAAATTAAGGAATTTCTAGGATTTAGCAACGTTTGCAGGGATAACATTCAAAGCCTTTATCAACCAATAGAGTATGGACCTGGCCAATCAGAACAGGCACCAGCAGTCAGTTGTTCCACCCTGGAAGTCTAGGAAGAGCAAGAAGACGTTAAGCAGGTGTTGCTCAACAGCACCTGTGGCCTCTGGCTTGCGTTCTGACCACCTCCAACAGTTAATCCAGTTAATCCCAAATCAGGAGGTCATTAGAGAGCCAAGACCTAGAGGAGACCACCTGGCCAGCACCACTCTGCCTGGTTAGATTGATGGCAGGGACCCAAGGTCTTTATCTAGCAGCGTATCAGATGCATCCCACCCCACCTACTCACCCCCAGCCCTTAAGAATAATGGATTAGGTTGAGAAAGACCAGAGACATTTAGCCATTTGTCAGAGAAATAGAAGGGGATCTTGAAACCTGGTCTCTGTGATTTGGGAATTGCTATTGAAGGCAGCAAACCTGTTTTCCTATGAGTACCGCCAATAAATAGATGCAATTCTTACCAATAATTAATGAGTCAGACCAGGAGTTTCAAGGGCTGGAAAAATCTTAGACGCTTCCTATTTACAGTTGTAACCAGCTGGATTTGTTTAATGGGTTGTTTGCTTTTTAATTTGTAGCAGTTTTGAGAGACCTTTGGGGACTGCGTGTCTGTGGTTTCAGTGAGGCCTTTTGTAGATACACAGTTATTTGGGGGGTCAAATCTGCCTGCAGATCATTTGAGGTTCACTTGGCCTTTGGAGACTGCATAAAGGCAGTGGAGACATTTGGGCCTCTGTCCTCTATTTAATTTTCAATAGAATTAAACCTTAGGCCTTGGTCTACGGAGAGACATTTGCCAGAGCATGGACTAGTTTCTTTCCAGTATCCTGGTTTACCATTTCTCTGTTCTCTTAGAAATGGTCACTGATTCTGAAGTAGGAGAATAGGTACCATTCGTTTATTCGTGCAAAGGTTCCCTTGACACAAATAAAAATGGAATTTTCAAATGTAACCCGATTAACTCTTAATTGTATACCAATGGCCTGCGTGTGTGTCTGCCCCTTCAAAAGGTTTCTGAATGGCCTGCATGTCTTTTTAAACTTGGGGGGAGGGGGCTTTAATTAATAGCAGGACTTTCTAATTGTGGGATTGGTGTAGAGTTGACAAAAATTTGTATAAATAGGGTACATTTTTCCACTTAAGAGGGTTGTGCTGAAACATTTTTAATTGGATTTTCATGGTGATTGACAGCATTTGATTATGACAGTAACTTTATTTGGCTGGACTGCTTTAGCCTCTTGTTCAGATTTTTCCATCAAAGCTCTTTTTTATCCTCTGAATCCCCAGTGGAGCAGCAGTCATTGTGGAAGAGCCTTTTAGCACCTTTGTTGTCACCATCCCTGGTGACAATTGGACCCAGCTGGTAGTAGATAAGAAAATGTTCCTTTCACAAAGAGGCTGTGTCTCCCGCCTCTGCGGTTTCAATAATTTTAAGAGCCCCCAAAACCTGTTGAGGATTAGAAGTAGCTTTAGATGTGAAATGAGTGTTAAGTATTAGTAATCGGGAGATTAGGGCCCCAGGGACAATGAGAGATAAACAACTGCAATTAAGGCAAATCTGCCGATGTAAACAAAATTTAGCAGAAACAGATGCCCTAACCATTTTGGGGGATTGATTTGAGGGCACCAAGGAATCGATTTTTGTCTTGTTTACACTTTCAAACCCCTGTGATATACTGGAAGGCTAAATATTTCATACAGCCTGATTTTAGTTAATTTTTTTCCCAGTGCCTCACAGTAGGCGCCTCTCTTCTCGCAGTGACCAGGCCTGAGTTTATTCTGCATTCACAGGGAGCAGCTAATTGTCTATGAAGGGCCCCCGTGTTTAAATGGGCTTGACAGGAATTTAAATTTTGTTTCAATCAACCCCTGTGCTCACAGCCTGCTCCAGTTTCTAATTTTTAAATTAAACATGATTTTTTTTTTTAAGCCACAGCCTTGCCTCTGGAATACTCGCTTTAACTCTCAGGAAGGCCAATTGGCCACCCTGGAATGCTGGTGTCTGCAGGGCCTGAGGCTGGAAAGGCCTCTCTCCAAAACAGGCATTTCCTCCCCATCAGGGAGGACAGCGGAGCTTTGGCTGTCTCCTCCCGGCCCCCTTCCCAGCCCTCCATGCAGGCAGCAGGCACTGGTGCCGCCTTGTCTGGAAAGTGGGTTAAACACCAGAGGAAGGTACAAGGATAGCTTTGAGGGGCGGACGGAATTCTAACCCACTGCACACTGGGTGCAGATGAATGTTTCAGCCTTTATTTGCAGGTGTGAAGTGGGCGAAAACACGCTGTGAGTGTCATGGTGTGCATGTTAGTGTGCACCCACCAGCTTTATTTCTTGAACTCTGTGCTGAGCATCCTCTCTGATGCTGAGGAAGCAGTATGTCAGCCTTGAATCCTGACAGTCTAGCAAGAAAGATGAGACTATAAACAGCCAAGCACAGGATAGAGTGTGAAGTTCACCAAAGACCCTCCCTCGCCTACTCCTGCCCACCTTCACCTCGTGGCACTCCTTTCCACGTACCCTGTGCTCTGCCCTTCTAACCGCCCCAGATGCTTGGGGCATTCTTACATGGTCATGCCTTTGCTTGTGCCATTTCCTCAGCCAGGAATGCCCTCTCCTCATGTCCACATGGTGAACTCCTACTCAGCCCCCAAGACCCAACTGACACAGCCTCTCTGCAGCTTTCCCAGGCACGCTTCAGTAAGTTGATGATTTCCTGTTGTATGCCATCCTTCCTCCTGGCAAGCTCCGCTATTAGTGCACTTCTCACACTGTGGTAGTAACTTGTTTGTATGACTGGTAACAGTGCATAAATAAGACCACGAGTTCCTGGAGGATGAAATCAGTCTTACTTATCTTTGTAGCCTTGGCATATAACCCGGTCCGTAACCCCAAGTGTAATGCTCACTAAACAATTACTGAATTGAAATGATACGAATTTAACAGATGAAAAGTTCTTGGGAAGGCAGGATTTCTTTCAGCCAGGGTTTTCTGGAGAGACTTTGTGTATGGGGTAACAAATGAGCCAGGCCTCACAGAATAACATTTGGGTATTTATGTGAGTGTATTATCTTCGGCACACAATGTGAAACACAGCTGAGATCGTAAGGGAAAGCACCAGACCCTCCAATAGCCACACTAGCCAAAATCTATACTATGACTTATGACTTATTTTCCCTGAACTTACTTGAAAGAAATTGGATGCAACATGGAGCTGCAGATAAATTCAGAAAGGCTTCTGTTCTGTAACCTTTAAAAAAATATATTTATTGTAGAGAGAGAAATTAATCTAAACAAATAATATTTTTAAACACATGAATTTATAGAGTTCTTTCAAGTAGCTATCTCATTTGACCTTCACACAATCACTATAAGGATTTTTCTTATTCCCATTTTACTGATGTGTTAAACTGGGGCTCAGAGAGGCTAATTGACTTGCCTGGAGTCATGCAGCCAGGAAGAACATAGAACCGTTCAGCATTAGTCAGAGCCGAATATCGATGCATAGAGGGCAGGGGACTGTTATTGTGGGTGTGAGAGTTTCAGATAAGTCCAACTGTTTCTTGTAATCAGAAATACAACTAAATATAAATACCCCACAAAAAAATGTGTAGGATTGCAGTGGTTTGTGCTAGTGAAGCCAAGATGCCCCTCAGGGGTGATTGTTCCACTCACTCCTTTGGTCCTCAGTGCAAACCAACCACACAGGAAGAGAGAAAGGAATCAGCAGCAGTTTGCACCTAGTCTGTTCGTTGATAACCAGGGGCGGCGGGGGGGGGGGGGGGGGGGGGGGCGGTCTGTGAAAATTTGTGTTGTTGGTGGTAGTGGTTTTGTCAACTCTCAACAAAAGCTGGTGGTGGAGTCTGTTCTGCCATTGAACCAGCCACACTTTTCTCCTTTCCAGTTCTACCATCATGGTTAAATGAGCAGCTTCCAAGACATACTGTCCACTGAGTTTGGGCAACTCAGCAATCTTTACTAAGGACATGCTATGCGCAGAATATATTGCTAGGTGCTATAGTTTAGTACTCAAACATGGACCACAGACTAGTGGTAGTACCTGAACTGTTTCTTGCACACAAGATAAGGAGTTTGTGCCAGAATATAAGTCAAACATGTCTCAAAGCATTCTGTTTAATTGGCTTTTTTTTTTTTAACAAAGCTTTCTTAATGAAGGAAGTTATGTGCTGATGTGCATTGTGGCATTGCTCCTTATCTCGTTGGAATCCAGTAGCTAGCACACAGTTCCCAGACCAACTACTTGAGTTGTACAGCTGACGGGAATACAGAGGCTGACCATACACTAACCGAGTAAAACTGTTATATAACCCCTGAGTTCCCTGCAGCTGGCATGATACGAGGCACCACGTAACTGTTAAATAATCTCTTTTGAGGAGATGATAAAAAAGAACTAAATGAAAGACATCCTACAGAATGGGGAAAAACATTTGCAAACCATATCTCTGATAAGGGGTGAATATCCAAAATATAGAGAACTCATTCAACTCGATAGCAAAAGAAATCAATAAGTAATCTAATTTAAAGGTGGGCAAAGGAGAGGCAGAAAGGTTTGTGCCAGACAACTGGCAGGACATACTCTGTCCTCTGTATGTGAAGTCTGGAGAGTCTAGAACTTGAAAATGAGTCTCTCATGAACATGGTAAACTGGAGAGGGCAACAATCCGGGTATCAGAAGACACAATTTCAATTACAGCTGCTGCCTCTGAGTAACTGGGTGATCAACTGCTGCTTAGCTTGTCTGAGCCTTGGCTGCTCCATCTGTAAAATAGGGGTAGTGATACCAACCTTGAACGTTTTGTGTGTTGTTGTTTTTTTAGCAAAACAGAGGTTATGGAAGTGTGTTTGTAAACTGTAGAGTGCTAGATATGTGGAGCACTAAATCATTCATCTTCCTCCGGTCACGATTTTCTCATCTAATGTTCCTGGGCAGTTCTAACTAGTAGCTTCCTAGAACAGATGTGTTTAATGGAGCTGAATGTGACTTAGGACAAAGTTACATGTTGGATGTTTGCAGCTAGTGTCCAAGGAATTGGTCATTTCTTAGGGTGGATGGACCTCTGTGGGTTATTCTTCCCCAGTCAGTAGAAAGCCCTAACTTTTTGTGTCTGTCCTCTATTATCGGTAACATGTAATCAGCATCTTGTTGGAGGGAATTATTGTGAAAGTCAGTTAGTCGACAGTTATTTGTTGTCTGTGTCTGTGAGGTTCCGTGATGGGTTCAAAGGGAATATAAGAACTATCTGGGTCCTGAAGGAGCAGACTAGACACACCCATAGGAGGCATTTAGGGAAGGCAGGATGGGCTGTGTGCTGCTTGCTGCCTTGAAGGGTGTGAGAGGCCAGAGGAGGGTGGCCCAGGGTTCAGTGGTCAGGGAGGCAGCTGGCTTCAGTTGGACATGTAGGATTGTTAGGATTTGACTGAATATGGAACTTAGAAAGCAGTGCCTCAGCAGAGCCAGACCCTCCCATCCCTTCACCCTTTTTCACTAGCTACTGATCTTCAAACATGTCACTATCCCTCTCAGGCTCAGGTTCCTTGCCTGTAAAACTGTGGTCTCACAAAGCAGATAATTTAAGAGATAAAAGTATGTTATGCTGCCTTGGCCGATGTGGCTCAGTTGGTTGAGCATGGTCCCATGCACCAAAAAGTCGCCAGTTCAATTCCCAGTTGGGGCACATATTCAGATTGTGGGTTCAGTCCTCTGGTCGACAGGAGGCAACTAATTGATCTCTCTCTCTCTCTCTCTCTCTCTCTCTCTCTCTCTCTCTCTCTCTCTCTCTCTCCCCCCCCCCTCCCCCTTACTCTTTCTCTAAAATCAATAAACACATTTTTTTTAAGTATGTTATGCTGCCGCAGCCTGGTAGCTCAGGTTGGAGCATTGTATAGTGAACTGAAAAGGTTGCAGGGTCAATCCCTGGTCAGGGCAAGTAGGAAAACAACTGATCTACACACCAGTGTTTCTCTCTCACATCAATGTTTCTCTCACTCTCTCTCTTTCCATTCCTCTCTAAAATCAATTTAAAAATATATCCTTGGGTCAGGATTAGGTAGGTAGGTAGGTAGGATGGCGGATGGATGGATGGATGGATAGATGATAGATAGATAGATAGATAGATAGATAGATAGATAGATAGATAGATAATGTTATGCTTAGCACAGTGTCTGGCATAAAGAAGTGCCCAATAAATGGTAATCATTAGTATTATCATCATCACTGTTTGTTACAAGAGAGAAGCTGTTCCAGGAAGAAGAAACAGCACAGGCTGAGACCAGAGGACACAGGACAGTGAGGAAAGAAGACCCAGAAATGAAGTGGGTAAAGTTAGCTGGGTGAGGTGGGTCCAGGATCAGCAGGGCTTTGGACACGGGAGAAGATGCAGCGGCGGGATGCTGCTGTTGGTCCTTATGCAGGGCAGTGGCTAGACGGGGCTGAGGCTGTACCACAACAGGCAGAGGGGACCTGCAGGACTGATCTCTGCCTGCTCCGTGTGGACCAGACTCTGGCTGGAACTGACTTATGAATAGCGATGTCCTAACCCTTTGGCTCTTTCTGAGATTCCATGAAGGTCTCCAGCCAGAAGAGTAGGAAACTGAGTTCAGAGCCTGTAGCTTCTTGGCAACATGTCATTTGTCTCTCTTTATGCATCTTCTTTTCAGTGTCCTTTCTGTCACTACCAGGGAAAATCATTAGTATGCTAATCTAGCTAGCCATCATTTTAACACTGACCTTTGCTAACCTGCCTTTGCAATTTCAGGAACTATGTTTGACTTCTCTAAAAGTAACCTTAAATTGTAGTCTTGTAAGAATTCCAGAGCTGTATCCCTCACTCCTTCTAATGAGGTTATGACCAAATGCTCATTATAATTGCTTTAGACTCCTTTTAATTTTCAAGCTTATTAATCATAAGAAGAGTTATTTAAAATTGCATAAATTAATCTTAGATTAAAAGCCCATCAAAGCCTCGAAACAATTAAGAATAAGTAGGATTTCCCTGGGGCAGCAAGTTTTATTTTAATATTGTAGTCAGGTGGATATCAGAACCTTGAAGTGTGGTAGTGATTAATGTATGCAAAATTTAAATGAGATTTTTTAAATGGCAAATCTAAATCACATATTGACCTAACTGTAGGCTTTAACTGCATTGTCTGTCATATATTTAAACTGTTTACTAATCAACATTTTAATTACAGTGTGTGCTGGCAGACCCTAGGACAAATAAAATCTAGCATTTTAAAATGTCACTGCCAAGTCTGTTATCCAAATATCACAAGACTTTTATTGGGAAGAGTGGAGGAATGAGGAAACAGAGCTAACTTTCTGCAGTGACAAGAGACTTGGCAGAGACAGTCCTTAGGTGTGGCTGCCCAGGCTGCCAGGATGCTTCCAGTCCCCACTCGCACCTTGGATTCTGCTGGTCTGCACAGCGCCTCTCCATGGAGCTGCAACTGGGTCTCCTTTGAAGTTGATTTATTTTTAATTAGGGAAATATTTCCCTTCATGTGCTTGAGCCCTGGTTGCCAAGTGTTATTTACTTGAACAGTGTGTGTCCCTGGGGTCCCTGGGCCCCCTCCCCTTGTGAGGTATGGAGATATTTCCAAAAATGTGCTTCGACCTCGGCCACAGTCAGCAGCCTTTTGTCTTGCTTTCTCCCCCCACCCCCTTCCATCCCCATCACTGCCCAGTTAGGCAAGCTGTCCCCAGGTAGGTGGTCGTGGGCTGCCTCAGTTTGTAAAGAATTTCTCTAGTTTACAAATACTCTGTTTCATTATTGAAGGAAGATGGGTAAGAGGGTCACCTTGAACAAATTATTTTGCCCCTTGAAACTTCAGTTTCTATTTCATGGGAAAGAGCTCATAGTGTCCAACTTACTCTTTCTGTTTTTGTGTTCATAAAGCACTTAGCATAGTAGTTGGAAAATAAGAGGTTCCCCCAAAATGCTTGCTCCTGCCTTATCATTTTCTAAAAGTAGGTTTTAAATTATGTTAAACATTCAAGTAGTACAGAAGGATATACAGTGAGAACTTGGTCTTCTTCCAACCCCCCGTGGCCCCACCTCCACCCTCTAGAGTTAAGCACTGTTAGTAACAGTTTGTGTGTTCATCTAGAATTTTAACGTTATTTTCTATACCTTGCTTTTTCACTTGTATGTCTTTGAGAACTTTCTATATCAGATAAAAGTCTGCCTCGTACTTTTTAATGGCTACATGGTATTCCATAGCATGGATATGCCCTATTTATTTAAATGTTCTAGGACCCTGTCACAGACGGTTTTGGCCACTGCCAGACCTTTGCTATTAAGACAGTGACCATTTCCATCTGTATCTGTTTGTGTCAAACTCGCGGCCCACGGGCCACATGCCTCATTTATTTGGCCCGTGTTAGCCTTTGAGTTTGACATACTTGGTGTACGGGGTATAACAACCAGTTCCCCTTTCCTCTTCTGATATTGAATTATCAGACTTTAATCTCTGCCAGTCTAATCAATGGTAAATGGTTTCAAGTTGTTGTTTTAATTTGCGTTCTCTTATTAAGTATGAAGTTGAACACGTGCATATGTTTATTGGCCATTTGTAATTTTTTCACACTTTGCTCATTTCTCTGTTGGCTAGGTTGTCCCCCTTCCTTCATCTTTTTGAGCAAGGGAGGTAGCTGCATCATCTCCAAGGCCCTTCTACCTCACTAGGTTGAGTGTCCTTTGGGCGGCTTTCGTGCCACCAAAGGTGCCTGTCTGCCCATGACCTTACTGAGCCAGCATTGAGGTTGCATAGCCAATAGCTGAGAGTAAACTGCAAGAGAGCCATTTTCTTCTTTTGTTCAGTTGTGTGTCTTCCTCTGAAAAAAGCAGGCTTGGAAATTACAAGGCAGAGAGCTGGGATTGAACTTCCTTTAAAGCTGCCTGTAGACATCAGGAATATTTATTTTCTCTATTTGTTTTAAGCCTGGGAAGGCTGTGTGGTTTTCTCCACACTGTCCTGATGGAGCCCTGACCAGCAAGCGTGCAATGCCCCTAGCCCTAATGTGCCATTAATGATAGGTTAATGTACAGTATAATGTTTTTGGGACTACGGGTTTATTACACTTCTGAGTGTGAGGTCTTTCCACAGAGCGCCCAAGGTCCCATTGCATTATATCATGCAATAAAAATACCCTTTTCATATCGCACACTAATAAACTGTATTTGAAATGCTGTCTGAGGGCACTGCCGTCTTGTCTATAGTCAATGCACGGGTGCAACAGTTGGGATGCCTTTTTTCTATTTTATGTGTTAGTTACATGGAATTCTGAACCCAGGGAAGGCTGCTCATTCTTGTTTTAAATGGGGGAGCGAGGTGGGTCTTTAGACCTGAGGCTCAGGGGAAGGGCTGCTCAATGAGTGGTGAGGGTCCGTAATTAATACCTGGCAGCAGGGCCCCTAGCTCGCTACTGCCCACCCAGCCCCTCGGTGTGCAGCTGTCAGAGAGCTGGCCCATGTCTTCCACACTCGCAGTGAACGTGTGTTAGGCATTGTAAGCATGTCCTTAGAACAGGAGTGTAAGTGCTGCAAGCTTAGGCCTTCGGTGGTCATGGCTCCAGGATGGTCTCAGTGATCGCCTCTGTGCTGGGACTCTCTCACAGCCTTCCTGGGAGGCAGTGCGGCCCTCCTTATCTTACAGAAGACAGAGTGCCCAGAACTAGCGGGAAGCTGCACATGGAGAATGAAGCCCGCAGGCTCCCAGGAGGCCACCTGAGATGTGAGATGCGGCTTGCTGGGCGAGCATCCCATCAAACGTGCATAGCCCAGTGCTCTCAGTAGTCAGCGATGGTTTTCTCCTCCACAGTTTGCTAGCAGCAGAGCTGATTTTGAAGGGTGGGAAACTATGGAAAAGGAGACTCTTCTGCACCGAAAAGGAAAAGGGCCTCAGAATTTAGGGATGAGGCAAAGACGGGGATCGGAGGGCTTTAATCACCTGTTCCATGCTTTAATCCAGGGCAGACCGTGGCCCTGTGCTTTGTCAGGTCGGAAAGAGTGACAACGTGAGTTCCAAAACCTGGGCTCAGGCCAGTGCTGAGACTTCAGCCTGCAGTCCCATCCTAACAGACTTGGAGTGCAGTGTTCTTGTTGATAAAATAGGGTAATGACTATTTCTGACAGGGCTGGAGAGTATGAAATAATGTAAATTAAAACACCTAATTAGTACCAGGCTCGGCATAGGGGCTCACACTGCCAGCGATTATATTGCTCTTATTACCATATTATAACAAAAGCTTTGGAGATGGTGTCCAGTTTAAATTTCAACTCTACCTTAGCCAGATTTCTTAACTTCTCTGAACCTAGTTTTCAAATCCACAAATTGGAGGTAATAACAGTAATGCTATCCAGCTACTTCTTGGGGTGGTTATGACACTTGAATTAGATCGTGACCTCGAAAGCACTTTGTAGAATCAAAAACCGTACTCAAGTGCTGCTATCTGTAAATATATGTATTTCTCTCTCCAGATCAACATATTCAAGCTGGGTTATATTTGAATAAATATCCTTATAGCAACACTTGGTTGATCTGTTCCCCTCACCACCAGGGAGCATGTCTGGATGAAATGTAGACTTACAATAGCACAATCATATAAAAGTCAGGGCAACCCAACTGGCGTGGCTCAGTTGAGTGTCGACCTATTAACCAGGAGGTCACAGTTCAATTCCAGTCAGGGCACATGCTCAGGTTGTGGACTCGATCCCCAGTGGGGGGCATGCAGAAAGCAGCCAATCAATGATTCTCTCTCATCCTTGATGTTTCCATCTCTCTCTGCCTCTCCCTCTCTGAAATCAATATATATATATATATTTAAAAAACAAAAGTCAGGGCAGCTATAGCCCGCATCATCACCACAGAGCAGCGGAGCAGGGCAGGAGCCGTCTGCTCAGCCAGGCTGGTGCCAGGAGAACCAGTACCTGCTTGAGGTGGGCAGCACTGGTCAGAACAATGACTGAAAGGTCAGAGGACCATGTTGAAGGGTTGCACTGGTCTGAGGAGCCAAGAAAATGATGGAAAGAAAAAAATCGGAAATTGCTTATACTGTTCTGCAAAAGGGTGGACCTTTTGGCTCTAGGCAAAGTTCCCTTAATTGCTAGGAGAAAAGTATTTAAGTTTCGAGAATAGTTTTTCTTTTAAGGGTTATAGTGTTGGACTAAATCTTTTGTTTTCAGATGTAGGGTGTTGAGAACACTTAGGTAAACCTCTCAGGGGTTAAATCTGTCTTTAGGACTAACAGGACTTGAAAATGTTACCCTGTGTCAAGAAAACTAGAAGTGACAAGTTCATTTAAAAAGCCTGGTTTGTCATTGTTTATCTAATTTTCAGAATTGACACAGAAAATTAAACCTGCTGACACTCTCTGACCATCTCCCCGGCTCATTTCCCTGGTCCTTTCCTGCCTAACCTTTGCAAGTACAACATGCTCCAAACCCCAAAATATAAAACTTCCCACTGAGTTTCCAAGTTGCCCTGTAGTCATGCCAAGATTCTGTCATAGGATGTCATCCCTAATGTTATTAGGGGGGAAAAAAAAAAGATGAGGTTATAAATCTGCACTGTGAGGTATTTCTTTTTTCTCTCCTCTAAGACCATAAATCTTAGAAGTAATCAAACTCTCTGCAAAGGAAACCAAGATAAACTTGGGCCCTAAGTGGCCCCATATGTCTTTCCTGGATTCAGAAGATCTGAAGGCTTGTCTGCCTGGTGACATCACTCTGCAGAGAGGCGGCTGAGGGAGAGTCTTTCCGTGTTTAATACGGACATGCCAAAACTCACAGGGCAGCACGTCTTTTATTCGGCACCATTGGTGAATGAGTGGCTCCATAGAAGGAAAGTATTCAAATAACTGAAATTCCTTCTTTTTAAAATCAAAGCTGGTTGTCTGTTTTTGTTGGGTAGTGTTGCTAATAGGTGTCACTTCTTAATCCTGTCCTTATTTCTCCATCAGCCCTCCCTTCCTTCTCTTCCATTTGACTCTTTCTTTTATATTGGGAAACCAGATACGAAGCTTTAAGTCTAAAATAACAGAAAATTGGCTTGAATTAAGGCCTGAGATATTAGCTGAAAATAAAGTGTTCCGGTTTTAGTTTAACTTTCAGACTTTTAGTCTTAGCTCAGGGTATCAAATTTTGGAGACCTGTTGATATGTCAAGTGCCTCTAGTTTTGAAACGAGGCTATTTCACTAAATATACTGCTTGATAATGTTACATATAAATGCCCAAGATTGAAACAATATGACCCTTTGCTCATGAATCAGTAGTTAGTATAGACTCTGAATTGTTAAAGTTTTGTTGTTTTCTAAGAGGACCAAATAAGCCATGAAGGTACCAAGGGAAGTTTTTAGGCTCTGAAATCAGCCATAGAGCCAGGCCTCTCAGTACATCCATACTGAATTTTATGGAATTAAAGACTCCTTGTAAACTGGAGCAAAACTACCAGAAGAAGCAAGCTTGTAACTGAATAATTGTCCTTCTTGACGGTGTAAACAGACTTTGGTTTCATAAGGCAGCCAGCTTATTTACAACCAGACGAAGTAAGCACCCTTAGTCATTCATTGTGCACCTGACCAACAACACTGCCTCACAAAACACTGGGCACGCCGTTCACCACCACAGAAAATGCATTTCAGGCTTTCGTCCATTTAATTTTCTTCAACATTACCTTGCAAACCACAGTAAATCAATTACAGAATAGTTAAGTACCACAGGTTCTTTGTGTTTTCTTTTAGAAAATACAGCTCAATGCTAAAAGTGGGTTCTATTGATGATTTTTATTTGCTGTTGGGACACAAAATGATCAGAATTTTCCAATGGTTTGCTTCCTTTTTGTGGATTTCCTTTAAAAGCTCGGGGGGAGGGTGTTGAATAGTTTCAAATAGAAAATGTTGGTTGCTGACAGCACTAACTCTGGAATAACTGGGAATTTTCAGTCCTATATTTTATAGACCAGGTGTGATAGCTTTGGCCTTGATTATGCTCTTCTTTTAATTTTTCCAAAAGGGCTGCACCAGCCAGCCCCCTTGGATAACTCCACACTCACCCAACAGTAACCCATTCCATTGAATTGAATGAGGCTCACAGAACTGGGGCATCATAGCTCAAAACAGTTTTGTTTTTGTTTTTGTTTTTTAAATTGTTTTGAGCTATTCAGTTAAAGCTAATTGCCCAAAATTTTGATGTCTAATATCTTTAGCAATTGTTCATCTGTTTTTGTTGTTGTTGTTATTGTTGATTTAATTGCAACAAAAATCTCCACCTTAGCCTCAGTCTTTGTATGAATGAACAGTTTTTTCTCCTTATTAAGAAACTAGAAAAACTGTTACTAAGGAAGATTTTAAGAGGTAGCAGCCTTTATTTAATTGGATGCTTCTTGATTGAGGTAAGATGAGGCAGTGGATATGAAGTGCTTTGAAAAGTTTCAAGTGTGATACCAGAACTCAAAACCTGTGATTCACCTGCCAGGGGTGATATTGTCAGTGTTCATTGGCACCTCCCAGTCACCACCATTATCACCCTTCCCACTGCCCCCACCATCTATCTATCATCTATCTATCTATCTATCTATCTATCTATCTCCTATTGAGTTATCACTCTGCATTTTCAATTTTGTCGGAGATTAATCTACTTTACTAATCTTTTTAAAGAACCAGCATTTTATTGAATTGATCATCTCTTTGATATCATTCTGTTTAATTCATTTGTGTTTTTTATTATTTGCTCTCATGTTTTCTTCGGACTTACTTTTTGTTCTATTTATAATTTATTGAATTGGATTCTTAAGCTCATAAATTTTTAATCTTTTTCCCTAATTACATAAAGCTATAAATTGCCTCTTAAGTATTTCTTTAGCTGCATTACACAAATATTTGTAGTCTTTTTATTGTCAGTCGGTTCCAAGTAATTTTCAATTTCAGTGAGGATTTCTTTTTGACCCATGAATTATTTACAAGTATTTTCCTATTTTCAGATACCCAGAGGTTTTTGTTATCCTGTGATTGCTGTTTACTTTTCATGCACCATAGTCAGAGAACACAGTCCATATAGTATCAGATCTTTGTGATATGTTGCGATTCCCTTACTGCATGGTCAACCTCTTTTGTTCTCACTTGAAAGGAATGTGTATTCTCTAATTGTTGAATGCAGTGTCCTATTTACATCCTGTAGACCAAACTTGTTGTGTTAGTCAAATATTTTATGGCCTTCCTATTTTCTACCTGCTTTATTAATTACTAAGGGAGTTGTGTTGAAATGTCAGTGGTGATGTTAGGTACCTATGTCAAAATACTGTATCTTTATTTCAAAGTGTTTTCTTTATCTTTATGTGATGAGTCTCTATTTCTAACGTACTGTGCTTTCAATTTTATTTTTGTCTGATATACCTACGCTATCTTCTTTTGGTTAGAATTTATCTGCTCTGTGTTTTACTATCGCTCTGTTTTCATCATCCCTGTGTTCTTTGTTTTAAATGTATCTAGGCATTTTGTTGTTGATGTTTCTAATTTTACCTAAGACTTTTTTATTTGATTCATTTCATCATTTATACTTACTGTTTGTGATATACTTTTTTAATTTTATATATACATATATATATACATATATATATATATATATATATATATATATATATATATATATATCTTGTAAATGCCAGTGACCAGACATTACATAACTTAACATGTGATCATCCCAATAAATCCTGCACCCATCCAGCACCACACCTAGTTTTTGGAATATTATTGACTATATTCCCTGTGCTGTACTTTACATCCCCATGACTATTATGTAACAACCAATTTGTACTTCCTTAATCCCTTCGCCCATCTCCCCCCAAAGTCTTCTTATCTGGCAACCAATGAAAAGTTCTGGGTATCTATGAGTCTGTTTCTGTTCTGCTTGTTCATTTTGTTTGTAGATTTAATTGTTGGTATGTGTTTATTGTCATTTTATTGTTCATATTTTTTATCTTCTTTAAAAAGACCCTTCAGCCGGAACCGGTTTGGCTCAGTGGATAGAGCATCGGCCTGCGGACTGAAAGGTCCCGGGTTCGATTCCGGTCAAGGGCATGTACCTTGGTTGCGGGCACATCCCCAGTGGGAGGTGTGCAGGAGGCAGCTGATCGATGTTTCTCTCTCATCGATGTTTCTAGCTCTCTATCCCTCTCCCTTCCTCTCTGTGAAATATCAATAAAATATATTTAAAAAAAAAAAAAAGACCCTTCAACATTTCATGTGGTACTGGTTTGGTGGTGATGAACTCCTTTAGCTTTTTCTTGTCTGGGGAGCTCTTTGTCCTTCTATTCTAAATGGGAGCTTCGCAGGTTAGATTAAACTTGGTTGTAGGTCCTTGCTATTCATCACGGAATATTTTTTGCCACTTCCTACAAGTTTCTGTTGAGAAATCAGCTGACAGTCTTATGGGTGCTCCCTTGTAGTTAATTAACTGCTTTTTTCTTGCTGCTTTTAAGATTCTCTGTTTGTCTTTAACCTTTTGCATTTTAATTATGATGTGTCTTGGTGTGGGCCTCTTTGGGTTTATCTTGTTTGGGACTCTCTGCACTGCCTGGACTTGTATGTCTGTTTCCTTAATCAAGTTAGGGAAGTTTTCTGTAATTTTTTCAAATAAGTTTTTAATTTCTTGCTCTCTTTATTCTCCTTCTAGCACCCCCATGATTAAATGTTGGTATGCTTGACATTGTTCTAGAGGCCTCTTACACTATCCTCATTTTTTGGATTCTTCTTTTCTTTTTGTTGTTCTGATTGGGTGTTTTTTTCTTCTTTATATTCCAAATCGCTGAATTGATTTTCAGTTTCACCTACTCTACTGTTGATTCCCTGTAAATTATTATTTATTTCAGATAATGTAGCCTTCATTTCTAACTGGTCCTTACTTATGCTATTGAGGCCCTCACTGAGGTCCTTGAGCATACTTAAAACCAGTGTTTTGAACTCTACATCTAGTAAATTGAATATCTCCATTTTGTTTAGTTCTTTTTCTGAAGTTTTGTTCTGTTGTTTCATTTGGGCCATATTGTTTTGTCTCCTCATTTTAGCCGCCTCCTCATGTTTGTTTCTATGTATTAGGTAGAGCTGCTACATCTCCTAGGCTTGGTAGTGTGGCCTAATGTATTAAGTGTCCTGTAGGATCCAATGGCACAGCTTCCCCGATCACCCTACCTGGGCACTCAAGGTGCACCCTCCCATGTGGGCTATACACTCTCCTATTGTAGTTGAGTCTTGATTGCTGTTGGCACATCAATGAGAGGGATTTACTCAGGCTGATCAGCTGCAAGGACTGGGTGTGACCACTGACCTCCAACACCTTGAAGAATCAGCTGTACACGGACCCATCCACAGAGTAGGACTTACTTCAGCAGGGCTCTGGTACCCACTGAGTCTGCCTTTGAATGTGTCACTTATGGAGGTGGTTGGGTAGTGGTACTTAAACGTAATCTGGAGCTGTCCACTGGATATGCTGGCTCTGGGGCCTCTCGGGAGGTGCAGGCAAGGTCAGCCAACCCCCTGTGTTCTGCCCAGAGCCACAGGCCATAAACTACAAAACAATCTGCAGATGGTGAGGCCAAGCTGTGAACCAAAGCTGGCTACTGCTAGTGCCGGGCCTAGGGCCACTTAGCTAGAGGTACTGGGGTTTCTGAGGCCAGATGTTGCTTGTTTGAGAGATTTTAGGAAAATCTGAAGCATGAGCCAAGACAGCCCATTTCTATGGTAAAGCCACTGGAAACAGGTTGGGTGGGCTCGAAAGTTGGTTAGGGCAGGGTCTCAGGAAATCACCAAGGTGAAGCAAACAGTGGCCAAGTTGCTGGAGTCTCAGATATGGTGCCCCTCTGCTTGCTCTGTGCAGGAAGTGCTCATCAAAGGAACAATGGCCTCTGCCAGCACTTCTGTCTGAGAGAAAGCTGCCCTTCCAGCTCTCGTCCTAATGCCAAACAGTTCACCTCCTCCCTAAATGTCTCTGGTGCTTTTCAAGTTGCTGTCCCTACACTGAAGCTCAGAGGGAGTGAGTCCAAGTAAGTCCATGCACAGGCCCTTTAAGAGGGAACTACCTGAAACTCCAGTAGCCCTCCCTCTCCCTCAGACTCAGTCCACTGGTTTTTACAGCCAGAAGTTATGGGGACTTCTCTTCCTGGCACTGGAACCCTCGGCTGGGGTGCCTGGTGGGGGACTGGGGCCAGGTCCCCTTGCTCCACAGGGGGGACCTCTGCAGCTGAGATATCCCTCCTGATTTTTATCTGCCACACATGGTGTGGGACCAGCCCATTCTGCATCTCCACCCCTCCTACCAGTCTTGATGTGGCTTCTTCTTTAATTTCATAGTTGTAAGACTTCCATTCAGCTGTTTCAGGCAGTTCTGAATGATGGTTGTTCTGTAGTTTAGTTTTAATTTTGATGTGCCTGTGGGAAAAGGTGAGCACTGTGCTTACCTACCCATGGTCTTAGCTGGAAGTCACTTATGATACACTTAAATACTTTTTCCTGCTATCCATTTTGTACTTTCTACAATACTCTTTTGATTTTTTCTCCTTCCTCCACTCTATTGGATTAATATTTTTCTTCCTTTTTATCCTTTGCATTGGTTTAGAAATTATATTCTACTTCTAATCATTTATTGATTATCCCAGAACTTTTAACTTAATTTAGCAATGACTAAGGTTAATCACTAAATATACCTTCTTCCCAAACCTTACTCAGCCTTAGGCTTAATCTCTTACTGTTGTATCAGGTAAAATTAGCTTCAACTCCATGTGACAGAAAACAAACAGCAGCTCAAATAAGACAGCGGGGTATTTCCTAGTCGTGTAAAAGAAGACAGAAAGTAAAGTGCCCAGAGTAGTTTGGCAGCTCTTCTATCTTACCAGCACAAGGACATTGGAGCTCCAGCTAGCAGAAATGAGAAAGGGAAGTGGCAACGCTTGCTCCTTCTTTTCTAGGTATTGGCACACAGCATATGTGCTCACATGAGATTGGCCAAAAATACCATGTGAGCTAGGTGACAGTGTTCCTTGTTAAAATCAGGATTCAGCCCTGGGAAGTTTTGCTTAGTAGTTAGAGTTTTGGCCCAAAGACTGAAGGGTCATGGGTTCAATTCCCAGTCAAGGGCATGTACCTCAGTTGCAGGTTCCCCATCCCCAGTAGGGGTGCGTGCACGAGGCAGCCAATCGATGTGTCTCTCACGTAGATGTTTCTCTCTCTCTCTCTCTCTCTCTCTCTCTCTCTCTCTCTCTCTCTCTCTCTCTCTCTCTCTCTCTCTCTCTCCCCCCCCCCCTCCTTCCTCCCTTCCACTTTCTTTAGAAATCAATGGAAAAAATATCCTCAGGTAAGGCTTTTTAAAAAAGAAAATCAGGATGCATGTCACTAAGTAGGAAGAGGGAATGCACATTGAGAGGCACTAACTGTCTCTGCCACAGCCCCTCTCCCCCCAGACATGAGGACCTTAAGAGTATCAGTTCCTCCCCTGCTTTTTATATGTCATCATAGTCCAAGATTTTGTCACCTTAGTTTTAGATCTTCAAAATTAGTTATTACTTTTGTCATCACTTTATAATCAGTGTTTATTTAGATTTATCCATATGTTTGCCAGGTATTTGTTCCTCACTACTAGTATATCCTTCTTCCTTCTTCTGCGTTTTGTTTTGGGGTTTTTCTCAGAAGTGTATTAAGAGTTCTGTCAGTGAGAGTCTGTGAGTGGTAAAACTGAGTTTCTGTTCTATGATTGCCTTCCCTTTGCCCTGACTCCTGATTGTTAGTTTAATTGGGTTTCAGAGTTTAGGTTGACAATTTTTCCCAGAGCTTTGAAAGTGTTCCATTGTTTACTGGCTTCTACTCATCCTGGTGAGAATCTGCTGAGTGCTAATCCCTGCCCTTTGTAGGCAATATGTCTTTCTCCCTGGTTGCTTTTAACATCTCCAGTGTAGGTATTCTGCAGTTTCCCTACCACTTTCTAGATATACTGTGTTTCCCCGAAAATAAGACAGTGTCTTATATTAATTTTTGCCCCCAAAGACACGGTAGGTCTTATTTTCAGGGGATGTCTTATTTTTCCATGAAGAAGAATACGGTACACATTTATTGTTAAATGAAAATAAAGGAAATTTATTACCTGTATACGGTACGGTAGTACAGTAGTTGTCAACACAAACCAGACAAACTGTGAATCCTACAGTATCAAGAATTTACTCATTTATTCAATGACAATCATGTCATCATCTTCTGGAACATCATCATAACAATCCAATTCCTGAATTTCCTGGTGAATTTCTTGTGACTCCATTTCTTTCAGAATCAGTGGACCAAATCTCTCATCTTTAGCAATAGCACTGTCTTTAAATGAGTACTTCTTGTCAAGGTAGCCTGCTCGCAGTGCATTTGCAATGCAACTGCAGGTGATTTTCTCCCATGAATTCTTCACCCAAGTCACAACTTCTTGCAGTTTAGGTTTCACAAAGTTTCCACGCTGATTTCTCTCCATTCTATTTTCAATGTAGTCATTAATTTCCATGCGCAAATTGTCTTTGAATGGCTTGTTTATTGCAATATCAAGAGTCTGGAGATAGGCCGTCATACCTGCGGGAATCATTATCTGATCTATTTTTCTTTCGTGAAGAAATGTCTTCATGTCTTTAGCGCGGTGAGTGCTGGCTGCATCCCAGACTAGCAGACCTCTTTGGTTCCCTCGCATAACAAGCGGCAGCATTAAATCGACCCACTTCCTTATAACTGCTTGTGTGGCCCAGGCTTTTTCAGTTTCAAGAATAAAAACGCCCAAAACACGTTCAATCTTTTCCTTCTTGCCCTTAGAAATGATTAAAGGTGGGATTTTAGTGCCATCCAGACGAATTGCCAAAATACAGGAAACACGTGCACTTTCGTAAGCAGTGGAGGGAATGTACGCTAAGGAGGCACCCCGCTGTTCAATTGTTGTTTGAGATGATTGGCCCATAAACACTGCAGTTTCATCCATAGCAATCATGTTGGAAAGATTGTATTTAGAGAAGTCAGCATCATCAATAAAGGACTTGAATGCAAGTGCTCGCTTAATAACTTGAGTATCTTCCAACCTAAACAGTGTTGTAGATCTTCTTAAAGACAGTTCACTTCACTGAAGGAAATTATCCAGCCAGTGTTGTGATGCTTTGAAGTCTTCGGGGGCTATGTCAAACTGTGGTGCCATTGCTAGGGCAAATTCTTGAATCTGAGCCCTATTCACAACCAAAGCCTTTGCTCTCCTGTCAACAACCCATTCACAGATCAGGTCTTCCAGCTCGGAAAATAATGGTTGCCGACCTGATCCACACTTGCGCTTTTTAGCATTTCCCTTGTCCACTTGTTCAATGAGGTTACCATACTCTGCTCGCCATTTTTGGACCAATTGGATAATCAGCATCTTCTCTTTGCAGAAAGCAGTAAGATTTTGGCCCCAAGAGTCTTCCACGATTCCTTTCTTGTACTCCACAGAGTAGCTTTTTCTTTTTGCGCTCATTTCTAGGGGTAAAAAAAAAGGAATTGGGGTATCAAGGTGGGGGGATGGAGATCACTCAAAATGGCACAGGAGAATCAGAGGAGGGATTACCATTTTAGTAACCCCTTTTGATCCTCCTGTGTCATTTTGATTGCCCCCTCTGATCCTCCTGTGTCATTTTAAGTGATCCCCCTCCCCCCACCCCTGTGACACTGAACACCTTCACCAGACATCCCCCATACCCTTTTATCAGACATTTACCCCCTGGGGCCTGCCTGGGGACTGTCACTGGGCTTGCTGGGGCCTGGATCTGGGCTGGAGCAGGGTCTGCCACTGACTGAGAACCTTCAGTCATCATGAAGGCGGCCACGAGCATCAGGTAGTGTCACCAGAGACAGACCAGCACTCACCACCTTCGCCGCGTCCCGTCCGCTCTAATCCTCCTGTTCTTCTACATGCATCTGCGAAAGTCTCCTCCTTTCTCCCGCCCCATGCTCACCGCTCACTCCGACCTCCGCTCCGCCTCCACACAGCAGTGACGTCAGGACTCCGCGTAACGTCACTGGTTGCTAGACACCAGTCGGGGCGGCCCTAGCGACCAGTTTACGGTAAATTAATTTTCATTCTGAGACAGAGCCAGGGGGCCTTATTTCCAGGGGATGCATTATATTTCACTCAGAATGAAACCTGTAGGTAGGTCTTATTTTCAGAGGATGTCTTATTTTCGGGGAAACATGGTAGATTTCTTATTTTTCTGCTTGGAGATCGTTGTGATTTTTGAATCTGAGAATTCACACCTTCCATTGGTTCTCAGAATTTTCAGCTATTATCTCTTTGGATATTGTCCCTCCTCCACTCTACATAGTCTCTTTCCCAGTCTTTCCTCTGGGCCTTTCTCTTTAACATTTAAAAAACATTTCTCTAGAGAACCAAAATGGCGGCGGAATAGAAAGACGTGTCCCGAGCCTTGTCCCTGAGCAAATAGAAAGAATAGCTGAGGGTTGCACGAGGAGTGTCTGTTGGAGAGTTAAGGGACAGCTGTACTGCAGGAGAAGGTGGGGGACTGCTGGATGGCGTTCCCCTGACCAGGCAGCCCCCACTGCTGCTGGGTTCCCTCCCGGAGCCACCGGCTCGGACGCAGAGACCGTGCCATCTTGAAGGGGAAAGTGGATGTTATTGGAAACCTGAAAATCTACAACTGCAACATCCACCGAACAGCTGCGAACCCCAGAACACAGGTCCCCATTTGGCGCAAACACGTGGATTCTGAGGAGCTCTACACTCCACCACAGAAAGGTCAGATTTCGCCTGGAATAAGGTGAGGTCTCTGGTCCCGGTGGGACAGAGAAATGCGCGCACTGGAAGCTGGAACACCGGGGGAAGTCTGAACCTAGAAAAATCCGTGGCTATTGGAGCTGGCGTGATTCATGAATGTGGAAGGGGTCCTCAGAGCTGCTAACAGAGGGGATCTCTAAAAAGCAACCCATTTTGATCTGACACAGAAGGACAGCCTAAAAACTCTGGGAATGTGCCAGCTGTTTGGACACAAGGGGGAAAAGGGGATTGCGCAGGCTTAGGAGCAAACCCGGAGTTTGCACACTCATGCTTTCTTCTCTTTGAATCCTTGTTTCTGATTACTGAGCCCAATACATAGGATCACCCAGTTGGGGACACCCTAGGAGGCTGCAGGGGAAAGTTGTGTTTCTGGAACCTGGGGATCAGAGGGGGAGTGACCATCAGAGAACCAGCTCTGGGGCAGCCCACTCCCACAAACTGGTATTGAGTGCCATAGGGAAAGCAGGATCTAAAGCAGAGGCTAGAAAGGACCCATAGAACCGGAAGTCAACCCAGAAACACTGCCACCCAGGGGCTGAATCACAAATTGACTCCTGTGTAATCACAAATTAAGGAATACAAGAAAGTAAGACACACCGCCTGCTTAAAAATCAGGACTGGCTTACAACACTGAGGAGCAGTGGAATGCAGGGAACTGCAATACTGTCCTGACTGGGAAAGAGGAGAGAGAGAACTACATAACCAGACACCTGGAGAAGCAGAGACCATGGGGAGAAAAAGAAACAGCCCGCATGTGAAAGAAAAGCAGGCATCACCAGGAAAGGAAGTAAACGAAATGGAGGCAAGCAACCTTCCAGAGAAAGAATTCAGAGAAATGGTCATAAGGTGGCTGAAAAGAATGGAAGACAAATTTGACAATATGAGTAAGAACCAAGAGGAAATGAAGAAGAACCAAGAAGAAATGAAAAATGACATCGCTGCTGTAAAGAACTCAATAGGAAGCATCAAGAGTAGACTAGAAGAAGCAGAGGACCGATTCAGTGAGCTAGAAGACAAGGTAGGAAAAAATACCCAAGTAGAGCAGCTTCTACAAAAAAAAATTAAAAAGCAGGAGGAGAGCCTAAGGGAACTTTGGGACAACACGAAACAAAACAACATTCGCATAATAGGGGTTCCAGAAGGAGAAGAAACTGAGCAAGGAATAGAAAACTTGTTTGAAGAAATAATGACAGAAAACTTCCCTGATATAGGGAAGAAATATCCCACACAAATCCAAAAAGAGTCCCAAGCAAAATGAACTTCAAAAGACCGAAGCCAAGGCACATTATAATTAAATTGGCAAACACCAACGACAAAGTAAGAATCTTAAAAGCGGCCAGAGAGAGACAGAAAGTTACATACAAAGGAACCCCCATCAGGCTAGTGACTGATTTCTCAACAGAAACTCATCAGGCCAGAAGGGAATGGAATGAAATATACAAAATCATGCAAAGCAAGGGTCTGAATCCAAGAATACTGTACCCAGCAAGGCTATCAATCAAAATTGAAGGTGAAATCAGGAGCTTCACAGACAAAAAAGGACTAAGGGAATTTATTACCACCAAACCAGCAATGCAAGAAATGCTAAAAGGTCTGCTGTAAAAAAAAAAGAAATAGAAAGCGAAGAAGGAACACAGGGGTAAAGAATAAAAATGGCAACAAATAAGTACCTATCAATAATAACTTTAAATGTAAACGGATTAAATGCCCCAATCAAGAGACATAGGGTAACGGATTAGATTAGAAAACATGACCCATATATCTGCTGTCTACAAGAAACCCTCCTCAGAAAAAAAGACGCACACAGACTGAGAGTGAAGGGATGGAAAAAGGTTTTTCAGGCGAATGCAAATGAAAAAAAAAAAAAGCTGGGGTAGCAATACTTATATCTGACAAATTAGATCTCAAAGGGAAGGACATAAGAAGAGATAAGGAAGGCCACTTCATAATACTAAAGGGAGCAATCCAACAAGAAGAAATAACTCTGGTAAACATATATGCACCCAAAACAGGAGCACCCAAATACATAAAAAAAACTCCTGGAGGATATCAAAGGAGAAATTGACAGCAATACAATTATAGTAGGAGACTTTAATACCCCACTATCACCATTGGACAAATCCTCTAAACAAAAAATCAGCAAAGAAACATCAATCCTAAATAACTCACTAGACCAGATGGAATTAATTGACATCTTCAGAACATTTCACCCCAAAGCCACAGAATATACATTCTTCTCAAGTGCACATGGGTCATTTTCAAAGATAGACCATATGTTGGGTCATAGGCAAAGTCTCTTCAAATTCAAGAAGATAGAAATCATATCAAGCATCTTCTCAGACCACAGTGGCATAAAACTGGAAATCAACTACAATAAAAACAATCCAAAAAAAAAACCAAACACATGGAGACTAAACAGCATGCTATTAAACAATGACTGGGTTACCAGAGAGATCAAGGAAGGAATAAAAAATATCATGGCAACAAATGACAATGAAAACACAACATTCCAAAATCTATGGGACACTGCGAAAGCAGTCTTGAGAGGGAAGTTCATAGCTCTACATGCATACTGCAAAAAACAAGAAACAATGGAAATAAATTACCTAACCCTACAACTCAAAGAGTTAGAAAGAGAGCAACAAGAAAAGCCCAGTGTAAGCAGAAGGAAGGAAATAATAAAGATCAGAGCGGAGATAAACGACATTGAGACCAAAAAAACAATACAAAAGATCAACAAAACCAAGAGCTGGTTCTTTGAAAGGATAAACAAGATTGATGAACCTCTAGCCAGGCTCACCAAGAAGCAAAGAGAGGACCCAAATAAACAAAATCAGAAATGAAAGAGGAGAAATAACAACAGACCCCACCGAAATACAAAGGATTGTTAAAAAATGCTATGAACAACTCTATTCCAACAAACTGGACAACCTGGAGGAAATGGACATATTCCTAGAAAAATAAAACCTTTTAAAACTCAATCAGGAAGGATCTAAACATCTCAATAGGCCAATAACTATGCAAGAAATTGAAGCAGTCATCAAAAAGCTTCCAGCAAACAAAAGCCCGGGGCCAGATGGCTTCACAGGGGAGTTTTACCAAACATTCAAGGAAGAACTAAAACCTATCCTCCTCAGACTATTCCAAAAAATTCAAGAGGAAGGAACACTTCCAAGCTCATTCTATGAAGCCAGCATCACCCTAATACCAAAACCAGATAAAGACAACACAATGAAAGAGAATTACAGGCCAATATCCCTCATGAACATAGATGCCAAAATCCTCAACAAAATTCTAGCAAATCGGATCCAGCACTACATCAGAAAGATCATACACCATGACCAAGTAGGATTTATCCCAGGGATGCAAGGATGCTACAATATCCACAAATCAATAAACGTGATACATCACATAAACAAATTGAGAGATAAAAATCACATAGTCATATCAATTGATGCAGAAAAAGCATTTGACAAAATCCAACACCCTTTCTTGATAAAAACTCTCAACAAGGTGGGAATAGAAGGATCATACCTCAACATAATAAAAGCTATATATGATAAACCCACAGCTAACATCATACTCAATGGGCAAAAACTAAAACCATTTCCCCTAAGAACAGGAACAAGACAGGGATGCCCACTCTCACCGCTCCTGTTCGACATAGTACTGGAAGTATTAGCCATTGCAATTAGACAAGAAGAAGAAATAAAAGGCATCCAAATTGGAAAAGAAGTAAAGCTGTCCTTATTTGCAGATGACATGATATTGTACATAAAAAACCCAAAAGACTCCATCAAAAATCTAATAGACTTAATAAATTAATTCGGCAATGTAGCAAGATACAAAATTAACGCCAAGAAATCTATGGCATTTCTATACACCAATAGTGAACGTACAGAAAGGGAGACTAAAAAAGCAATCCCATGTACCATCGCACCAAAAAAATTAAGATACCTAGGAATAACCTTAACTAAGGAGGTAAAAGACCTATACGTGGAAAACTACACAACACTGAAAAAAGAGATAGAGGAAGACGTAAACAGATGGAAGAACATACCATGTTCATGGATTGGTAGAATCAACATCATCAAAATGTCCATACTACCCAAAGCAATCTATAAATTCAATGCAATTCCCATTAAAATACCAACGGCATATTTTACAGACCTAGAACGAACCTTCAAAAAATTCATCTGGAATAAAAAGAGACCTCGAAAAGCTGCAGCAATCCTGAGAAAGAAGAACAAAGTAGGGGGGTCTCAATACCAGATATCAAGCTATATTACAAAGCCACAGTTCTTAAAACAGCCCGGTACTGGCACAAGAACAGACATATAGATCAATGGAATAGAATAGAGACCCCAGAAATTGACCCAAGCCACTATGCCCAATTAATATTTGACAAAGGAGGCATGAACATACAATGGAGTCAATATAGTCTATTCAACAAATGGTGTTGGGAAAATTGGACAGATACATGCAAAAAAATGAAACTAGATCACCAGCTTTCACCATACACAAAAATAAACTCAAAATGGATAAAGGACTTAAACATAAGATGGGAAACCATAAAAATACTAGAGGAATCCATAGGCAGAAAAATCTCAGACATATGCCGAAGGAACTTCTTCACTGATACTACCCCTAGGGCAATGGAAACTAAAGAGAAAATAAACAAATGGGACTACATGAAAATAAAAAGCTTTTGCACAGCAAAGGAAACCATCAATAAAATAGCAAGAAAGCACACTGCATGGGAGAACATATTTGCCAATGATATCAACAATAAGGGTTTAATCTTCAACATTTACAGAGAACTCATACAACTTAACCAAAAGAAGATAAACAACCAAATCAAAAAATGGACAACTGATCTAAATAGACACTTTTCGAAAGAAGACAGAAGGAAGGCCAAGAGACATATGAAAACCTGCTCGAAGTCACTAATCATCAGAGAGATGCAAATCAAAACAACAATGCGGTACCATCTTACACCTGTCAGAAGGGCTAACATCAACAAATCAACAAACGACAAGTGTTGGTGAGGATGTGGAGAAAAAGGAACTCTTTTGCACTGCTGGTGAGAATGCAGACTGGTGCAGCCACTGTGGAGAATAGTATGGAGTTTCCTCAAAAAACTAAAAGTGGAACTCCCATTTGACCCAGTGATCACACTTCTAGGAATATATCCCAAGAAACTAGAAACACGAATCAGAAAGGATATATGCACCCCTATGTTCATAGCAGCACAATTCACCATAGCTAAAATTTGGAAACAGCCTAAATGCCCATCAGCAGATGAGTGGATTAAAAAACTGTGGTACATCTACACAATGGAATACTACGCTGCGGTAAAAAAGGAGTTCCTACCATTTGCAACAACATGGATGGAGATGGAGAGTATTATGTTAAGTGAAATAAGCCAGGCAGAGAAAGATAAATATCACATGATCTCACTCATTTGTGGAATATAATGAACGGCATAGACTGATGAACAAGAATAGAACCAGAGACTGAGAAACGTCGATCAGAACCTCAAACCTCAGGGAAGGAGGGGGTCGGTGGAAGTAAGGGGGAGAGATCAACCAAGAGACTTGTGTGCATGCATATGAGCCTAATCAATGGACACAGACAACAGGTGGGTGCGGCATGAGTGGCTGGTGGGGGGTAATGGAATAAGGACACATATGTATAAAAATAATAAAATTAAAAAAACATTTCTCTCTCTCCCTCTCTCCTTTGCTTTGGGTAATTTTCGCAGACTTTTCTTCTAGTTTACTAACTCTCTCCTTAGCTCTATCTAATCTGATGCCTGGCTCATCCACAAAGAGTTTTGGGTTTTTTATGGTGACTATATGTTTTGCTTCTATGTTGCACTTGATTATTTTTCAAATCTCTGTTCTCTTTTTCAAAATATCTTGTTCTTAGTGTTTCAATTTCTCCTTTTATGTCTTTAATCTTTTCAGATGTAATTTTCTTTTCTATTGTTTTTCTGTTATCTCAGTTCTGATAATTCAAACCTTCTTGCGTGTTGTGTCTGCTGACCCTTGTCCATTGTGGATTGTTCCCTCACGGGTTTTGGAATTTTCACTGAAAGCTCATACTGAGTGGGGCTTATTACTGTGGAAATTTTGAATTTCAGAAGTATTGCCCCAGAATGGTTTTTTGTGCTGAGAGACATTTCAGAGTATCACTAGATCAAGACCAATGTTATATTAGTTTGT
Organism: Plecotus auritus; assembly: GCF_963455305.1. NCBI lineage: Eukaryota > Metazoa > Chordata > Mammalia > Chiroptera > Vespertilionidae > Plecotus > Plecotus auritus. The sequence continues at coordinate 47,887,673 of NC_137770.1, read as the reverse complement.
CAGCCTGAGTGGGAATCTTAGACCATAGAAGTGCACAGGGCTCAGCCTCGTTTTTGTATTTCTTGGGCGACTCCCCTCAGAGCCGCCTTATCATCCCCTTTGCTGATGGGCAGACTTTACCTAGCTCACCCCTTTGTAGTCCCGGCTTTGTTCAGGGTCTTAGGGTCACCTCCCCAGGTGGATCTCGTTCTGTTCTTCAGACCATCCAGGTCCTATGTTCCTGGAACTAATAATTCCCCTTAGGCTTAAAGCCACAAGACTTACACTCACACATTTAGAATTCTGGCTTTCAGTTCCCTCTTTATTTTTAGCACTTGCAGACTTCTTTTCTTTTTAAAAAACCTTCTATTTTATCTCTCATGGTGAGGGCTTTGTAAAGGGAAAGCTAGTCTTCATCTCTCATCATCTCTTCATTCACTCCTTGTCAGAATCATTCCATTCTTTTTTTTTTTTTTTCAACAAACTTACTGAGCTCCCACTGTGTGCCAGAAATTGTGCTGGATCTCATTGTCTCTTTCCTGCCTTTCTGTATACTCATATGGCCACCTACACACACACACGTGAGCATATACACATGCACACAGCCAAGGTCTCAAACATCAAATCTCAAGAGGGCAGGAGAGAATCCATCCTTCTGAGCATTGCATCTGTAGCCACACAGTCATCACCCCAGAGACAAAACTTAAACATCTGGGCACTTGTAACTGGCCGCAGAATCACTGCTTGGGCAGCTGTAGGCCCAGCCTCTCGGGGAGTCCTCAGCACTGTGGGAACAGGGCCCCCACTCTCCCTTTGGCGCCCTCTGATCCTGACTCCTCTGGACATCTGCCTAGCTCGAGATGCCTGGGGTAGCTGGCAGCCTCCCCACTGTCTCCCCATTCCTAGATAAGTTTCATGACAGGGCAGCCCCCATAGCTCCCCTTAAATGGTCCAGAGGCACCACCCTGCCACTCACATAGCTCACCTCCCTCTGACATCAGCTCATAAATGCTGGCACCTGCATGTCTGCCCCCTCACCATGCCCACTGGAGTCATCCCATGCCCCCTCCCCCCACACCACACTGCTCTGGTCCTGTGGCTGCACTGGCCCTGGAATGACTCACAGAGATCTCAGGAAACATCGTGTTCTCTCGATGGACCATTTCTACTCTGTGTAGAAACACATAGATCTGCTCAGATGAAAGGTAGAGAGCTCCTTGACCCTGTTAGATGGCTCTGTACAGTCTGGCATGGCTAGAGGTAAGCAATTTGCTGCTAGTAATTGAATATTTGGGGAGAAACATCTATTTCTGTAGCACTTGTGAAGAATAAACTCAAGAAGGTTGATGGAAATGGCATGTCACAGCTGCAAACCATTTCTAAGGTCTTAAGAGAAAATGAAGGGCTGGAAGGGACATGCCCCCCTGCCCCCGACACTTCCAGCCATGGAAGAGCTTTAGAAAGCAGAAGCTCCGAAAGCAGTCTCAGAACAGACGCCCTGCTCAGAAAGCCCTGCACTGTGGCGTTGCCCAGTTAAGCCAGGCTAGGGAGACAAGTCTCCAGCACACACCTCCTGTCGCATCCCAAATCTGTTCCATGTGGAGAAATAATAACACCCTCTCACTGCCCAGCTTGTCTGTGGCACCTCAGTTGGTCCCCATGACCCACCCGAGAAGAAGAGAGAACAGCGGTATTTGGTGGGGCAAGGAGGCCTCTCCGTGTTCAAAACCTGTTGAGATACAGGGCTCAGAAAATGACAGAATGGAAGTATCAGCTTTGCTTCTATAAAGATCTGGATTGAACAATGCACTCACCTGTGTGGTCTTACTGGGAACTTACCACTGAGTCCCTGTCCGAGGTGACCACTGCAGGCCCCATGGGGTCAGAGCCTCCTAGAGGACAGGCCAGAACCCTGCACCCCACCCACCCTACCCCATCCTCCTCCCTGGGGGCAGGGCCCAGGAGTGCAGTAACAGAAGTCCTTCCATGTACAACGATGAAGCCCAGGGAAGGAGGCTCGCCCTGTAGTGTGTCTTCTGTAGGTGAGGCAGTGTGGCCCTTCCCAAGCCTCCCAACTCCGGGGAGGACGAGCAGGTTTGCTGCCCCTGGCACCACCCCACAGAGGGCAGAGAGAAGGACTCTTATTGAGATGCCTGACCTTCCCTCTGCTGAGTCACTCATGGGGACTTCTCTCCAGCCTCAATCCCAGCCACCTCCTTCCCTGACTCCCGGGTGACCAGCCTGGAAGGGAGAGTTGCCCCTGGGAGGAGGATGGCTTGTTTGCTCATGTAACTCACATTATAAAGGCTGCCCGCTGCCCCGCCACTTGTCAGCAGTTTAGCAGACATTGGACATCTGTGCCTCCTTCCGTAAGTCATTTAACTTCTCTAATCTGAAGTTACCTCCTGGGCAAATAGGCATTAGATAGGTAGTTGTGAACCTTTACCATGAAGTGATTTATATGATGTAAAATTAATGCAGAGCCTCAGGATTAATATACCAGAGAAAAGTGGGGTTTTTGCATGAATGTATCAGTATTTATCTTGAATATTTCTTTATAAAGTCATTCATGAGATTTCAACATTCTGAGTTGAACAAAGATGAGTGTGTATGTTATTTTTTAATTAGGTTTCCACAACTACAGTTAAAAATGTTTCTTAACAATTTGAATCAAACATCGAGAGAAGCCCCCACCCACCTCAGACCCTCTGACTCCACAGGCTCTGAGGTCCTGTCTATAATCCTACCCCTTATTGCTGAGAAGGGACTGAGTGTTACCCTTGCCCCTAGGGCTGGGATCCTAAAGGGACATGCAGAGAGCTTTCAAACAAGGCTCACAGGGCCAGCAAGGAAACGTGGAGTGATGGGCAACACGTGGACACGGCCCCTCCCGGTTCTCAGCTCACCTCTTATAGGCACCGCCCCTGCCCATTCACTGTAGCAACTTGTGGGACTCCTTACTTGTTTTGGATTTGGCTGAGGTGCACTTGGGCCAGGTCTGACTTCTTCAAACAGGCTTGTGCATGCTTGGCATTCTCTCCCATGCAGAGTCCTCGGTTGGAGAACAGGTGCCTGGTGGCCTGGGGCTCACGCTGAAGAAGCGGAGGCCTGTGGTCCAGAGAGGACCCCCAGAGTCTAGAGCAGCCTCAGCTTGTAGCGCTTTCTCCCTAGGCCTGCCCACCCCAACCCACGATGCTTCTCAGCCCAGCATCAGGCTCCTGGGGAAATGCTATCACTTACCAGTCAGTCCAACTAACTTTTCTTGATGGTGGCTATGTGATTACCCCTCCAGGGGCTTCCAGTCCAGTGTTAGGATAAGATGGGCTTGAACAATGATGACATGCAGCAGAATCACTGCATGCTCTACTCTAGGGAGGTCGGCAAGTGTTTGCACAGTTCCTCTGGGAGGGGTGGCATCTGTTGGGAGGCTGCGGGAAGAAAGGCTCTGTAGAGGTAGATCTTAGGTTAAGGTGTAATCTGCTGGGCATCTCTTGCTTAATTGTTCTTTCTGCTCCTCCCTCCAGGGTCTGGTCTCTGTAACTCTGGAAAATGTCTTTTAAGCTCTGGGCCTCTGTTTTCATGCTTCTATGGAGTCCAGACCTAAAGACTAAGAATGGAGAACCAGGGGCTCGGGTTCTGAGACAGACTGCCAGCTCATACACCGAGGTGGGCTGTGCAGGTTGGGCCCCACCACCTCTGGCCCTGGCCCTGAGCAGAAAGGATAGCATAGTGACTGAGGGCTTGGGCACAGTCAAGCTCTGTGGCCCTGGACAAGTTCCGTAATCCTTCTGTGCCATACTTTCTGCATCTGTAAAATGGGGATAATTTTAATACTTAATAGAGTTGCTAAGTATTGAATAAGTTCTTTGATTAGAAGTGACTGACCCATATGAATTTGAGCTGGGAGGGCCCGATATGCCCTTTGCCACCCTAACTTCAGTTTATTAGTTTAACAGTACTTGGTGAGCACCTATAATGTACAAGATACTCTTTTTTTTTTAAAGTAGAACTTTAACACTCACTATCCCAACCTGAGAGAGCACAGTAGCTGGCGTCCTTTATGGCAGAAGAGTCCTGGATGCAGACCCTGACTTTGCCACTTTCCACCTCTGGAACCTCACCCCGAGTAATGTTTCAAGGCACCTCAGTTTATTTTGCCTATAAGTGGGGCTGCTGAGGGTTCAAGGTCAGGTGCTGATGTAGGGCAGCCAGAGGCGCACAGAGGTGCTCGTGATAGATACAGAATATACAGATAACTTCGTCATGCCATCGGACCACTAACTGAGGGCCTTGCAGCCACACCGGCAAGTTTTCCATTGACTCAAACGCATAGTGTTCTTTAGGAAGTTATATGAGAGAAGGAAAGTGTGGAGACCCCAAATAGGTAAATGCCTATTTGGGATGAAACTCAGAAACCAAATGAGAGCAGAGAGTGAGGTGTCAGTGAGTGAGCACTGCACCAGGAGTCCAGACACCTGAGCCTCAGGCAGCACTTACCCACCACCTCAGGCTCGGAGCCCCATTCCTGCCTGCACGTGGGCACATCAGCCCTCCCATCCCTGCCTCCTTCAGTGGACAGGTAGAGCTGCCACGTGAGAGGGGCTCGGGAGTGCCATGCTGTCAGCACGATGAAACGGGTGGGTAAAAATTAGGGACATTATTACAAAAGAAGAGAGGCAGACTCTGGTGGAATACCGGACAGCATGCCTGGAAACTGCAGCTCCAATTCCTGAGTTGCTGGGTCTTCGCCAGCACCCTCCTTTGCACCAACACCCTCCTTTGCGTCAGCACAATTTGCTCCTCAGCCCCATTGGTGGAGGCATCGGCACCAGGTGACACCAGCTGTCTTTGGTAGTTGTTGACTCGTGTCTCTCCCCCGTGTCCCACTTTTGGATCCATCCTGCCCTTATAATCCCATCCTTTTCCCTTCATTATGTCTCCATCTTCTGTGGCGAAGTTTGTGGACCATAATAATTCAACCCGCGCCGATTTAACTGTTGCAATTGGCCCTAAGAGAATCAAGGAAATGAGAGTGGCTCCCACTGCCTGGAGATGAGGGCAGTGAGATCATTCAGCAGCTCTGGCCTGGCACGCGCCCTGGCAGCCTCCGCAGGGCGCTCTCCGTATGGAGGACAGAGACCTGGGTGTCCAGGCAGTCACCTGGGGTGGGGGGTGCTCTTGACAAGCAGCATGTGGGCATGCTGGCTCCAGGGAGGTGACCGCGCCACGCTCCCACTGTTGCTTGCAGCATGATGGGGCTGAGAAAGCTTGTCCGCACCTCAGTTCCTCTGCCTAGGAGGGAGCATGTTTCCCCCAAGTGCCACAGGGCCTTAGGGACACCAGAGAGGGCCTGCGAGGCCAGCTGTCTGACTGCAGGTGCAGGTGAGCACTTGGTCCTGCCCATGGCTTTTGGAGTCAGGAGACTCACGGTGTGAGTCCACCCAGCCGTTTGCTTCAGTGACCTCGGATGGGCCCCTGAAGTGTATGTGTCCTCACCCTACAGACGGAGATGCAGGGTTGTTGCACCTCCAGAATGTGGGATTCGGTGGATCCAAAGCCCTTGGCAAACCCCTGGCCCACAGCACTCTGTCCATGGTGCTGCTCTCAGTACAGGTGTTACTCAGTGCCACTTCCAGATACCTGGCCTTGCGGGGCCCCTAACGCAGCTGGCTGGCCGGCCTCTGCTCGGGCCTGGAGCCACCTGGGAACTCAGGCACCTCCAGGTGGCCTGCTTTCCACAGAATTGTCCATCAGGTTTTGTTTTCCTTCAATTCATGAGGAATCCTTGCATCACATGTAGGAGCTAGAGGAGTGTCAGCCAGACTCCGGGAGGAAGAGGGAACACACCTGGCAGGTCACGGGGATGCAGCCCTGCCTTGAGGATGCACCAGAGTAGAAACCAGAACTCTGTTCAGCCCAGCACTTAACCTAGTCACTTCAGCTCCCACTCAGTCTCCTCTTCTGTGAAGTGGGTGGTGGTGTGCCTTCCCTGCTTCTCACACGGGGCTGATGGAAGGAGGGAGAGTTTTGTCAGAGTGACCCACCACTGCAACAGAGCACTCTCCCAGTGTGTCCACGGGATGCGCTGATGGGACAGATCAGGCCCCAAGCCTGCAGCCTTGGTCCCACCTCTGCCCCCCACGTAGGCTCCGGGAGCCCTGGGCAGTGGGTTTGGGTTAGAGACTTCTGATTCAGCCCCAGCTCCGGGAACCCGGGCAGGTCAATCATTTCCTTCCCTGTAAAGTGCCCACCCACGTGACTTGGTACCTGTCCCCAGACTGTGAGGTGCTCATGGATCCTGCAGGCAGAGATGCTGCCAGGCCGGTATCCCACCCCAG